>NC_041385.1:391533987-391706428 GCF_002162155.2 Triticum dicoccoides | reverse complement strand
AACGTGATATACGTGACGCATACCTCTAAAAGGGAGCGCAAGAACGAATTACGAGACAACCACGCCATAAGGCCGGACGACCCTAAATTTAACCCATGGGCGGCCTGCTCGATCACTTTTGATCACAAAGACCACCCAACCAGTATTTGTCACGGCGGTTTAGCAGCTCTGGTCCTCGATCCAATTATCGGCGGATTCCATCTCACACGAGTCCTCATGGACGGCGGCAGTAGCCTTAATTTACTCTATCAAGACACTGTCTGCAAAATGGGCGTTGACCCTTCAAGGATGTAGCCCACCACAACTACCTTCAAGGGAGTAATACCCGGCGTAGAAGCTCATGGTACAGGCTCAATCTCACCGGAGGCCGTCTTCGGTTCGCCAGAAAACTTCCGACGCGAAGACTTGATCTTTGATATTGTCCCATTCCAAACTAGCTACCATGCACTGCTGGGGCGGACCGCTTTTGCTAGTTTCAATGCGGTCCCAAACTACGCCCATCTAAAGATTAAGATGCCTGGTCCACGCGGCACCATGACGGTCAATGGAAACACGGAATGCTCGCTCCGCACTGAGGGGCATACTGTGGAAATCACAGCTGAAGTACAAAACGACCTCCTCAAGCCGCATGTCTCATCGGTCATTAAACCACCGGCCTCTACTGCACAGGACCGGCCAATTTTAGAGCTGGATTTGCAGCTCCACCTCCATCGTTCGCCTCTTATACCCACGGAGTTTGCGTCATGCATACATAATTATGCACTCAAAATACCTTGGTCATCAGCGGAGGCACAATACGGACAGGCCTACAAAGCGGCTCGTCCGAACTTTAACCTTTTCTCTTTTTCCTAACTACTTTCTTATCTTTCGGCCACAGGTGAATCAATACATGTCCGTCCTATGGACTTGAAAGGACTCCCCATGAGCTTGGCTTTCCTACAAATAATCGGGGATTGCTCCCCCTAAGGAAGCCTTTTTTTCGCGGAAGCACATGCAGCGCAGACGTGCGACAAGAGTTCCAAAAGATTTTTTGTAGACCAAAAACTCTATTTGAAACCTGTACAGAGCCTTTTCTTCCTCACCCCTTGAACCCTAGCACGTAAGATGGCCTGGGTGGTGGTGTCATAATCTGCAAAATTACGTTCGACGTATCAATCAGATTTTAGTGAACATATTCCGTCTTCAGCATTTGCTTTTTCACATACAAGCGTACCTTGCTTCTTTGATTGTTTCACGTAGACACCTCGGCACAAATTGCCAGGGGCTCGATACGGCAACATATGGGTTGCCGAAAGAAGTCCGAACAACTCTATAGCATACTTCGGTGTCACAAGTTTGGCATTATATGCATCAGCTCCGAATCATATCTTTGGTCAATAGTTGGGTTGCGTGACTCATGTGCTTGCTACCCTACGTTCCGTCTTATCGGCTAGGGTAGTAAAGGGAGAACTACTGCAATTGTGTTTCCAGTTCACCTGGTCAAACACCTCAGTAGAGAAAGCCGAAAACTGACTGTCATGATGCGGCGAGAGCTGGTCAACCACTCGGTGACTTATCAGAATCTTTTGCGATTCCTTCCATATTACACGAAGGACCGCCTTTCTGGTCACCTATGTAGCGCAACCGTATTCGGATAACTGCATACATACCAGGGGCTACATCGTAGACCCACTATAAAACTCCTATGGCTAAGTGAAGGTGTTAAAGCCCTATAGTCCGATTGCCTAGTTCACCACACTGACACCTCCGTTCCGGACCAAGATGTTGGGTCAAGAGTGATCAGGTGCTATTCCAAACACACCCGTATTATATGCGAGGGGGCTGAAGTCGACGACTGGCAAAATTTCAGGTTATAAGAAAATGGCCGCACAGGATGAAATAAATGGCAAAGGTATATAACACAACCTTAATGTATCTTAATATTGTTTTTACAATTCTGGTACATTTGTTCAAACATAATACCCTTTGAGCATTGACCCTCTATCAAGCGGGCGCCCTCTAGGACGTCCTCCAAATAATGCTCCAGCGTGCGATGGTCCTTGCCTCTAGGAGGACCCTTGGTTGCAACATCAGTAGCCTTCATCTTTGACCAATACGTCTTGACGCGGGCGAAGGCATCCGGGCACCTTCTATGCACGCCGACCGCTTGACAGCGTCAATACGCGGCACTGCATCGACAAGCCGTTGTACCAAACCAAAATAGCTGCTCGGAACGGGTTCGGCTGGCCATAGCCGGACCACGACGTCCTTCATGGTGGCTCCGGACATCTTGTGCAACTCGGCCCATTGATCTATGTGCTCGTTCAGCAACACTGGACACCTTGCCAGGTTCAATTGCGACCAGAAAAGCCTCTCCGCAGCACGTCCTTCATGTGTTTGGAAGAACCGTGCCACGCCAGAAACACTCTTCGGCTGATCCAAGAACGCGTCTGGAGAACTCCACATTTGGTTAAGCAGAGCATACTTCGGGTCGCCGAACTTAGTTTGTAAAAGAAAAGGCTTACCAGCCGCTATCTCCCCAGCTTGTCGGATCTCCTCCCGAGCCGCTCTGGATTCGGATCGCGCTTCTTTCGCCTCTAGTAAGGCCTTGTCGAGTTTGGCTGCCTTGGTTTTGTTATCTTCCTCAAGAGATCTGCACCTGCTAGTGGCATGCTTTAGCTCCCGCTCCATGGTAGATATTCTCTCTTGGCACTGGCGCTGAGTGGCCTGTTCGGCCTTTAAATCCACAGACGCCTTCTTGGCAGCCGCGTCGCTCACTCTGGCTTGCTCCTTGGCTTGGGCAAACTTAGCCGGAAGGGTCTCAACCACGGCAGTACCATCTACAGTCATGCACGTCATAGTATATGATTTTCAGCCCAGTGATCATACTAGTATACATGCATAAACAAGCTGCCCCACCACATACCTTGTGCCTCGCCGAGCCGCCCATTAATAAGAGTGATGTTCTCATCTGCTAACTCAAGTTTCTGCGTTAGATCTACAACTTCCGTAGCTTGGGCAGTCGCCATGGACGTAACAACCTGTGTTCGCATTAATTGGGTTACTTCATGAGCATATCTTTTTGATCCTCTGATCGCCTCCCTATGGAAGTCGACCAGAGCCTCAGGGGCTACTATCTATACACGGGCGCATTGTGCATGTAAAAATAGTTAAGCTATTACATTGCATACCTGAAAGCCTCTCAACAGGACCATGAAAGCTTCATTCAATCCGCTTCTCGCAGACAGAACCCTTTCAACTACCGTACCCATTAAGGTACGATGTTCCTATGATATGGACACACTTTGTAATGTGCTCATTAGAGTATCCGGCACCTCTGGATTCCTGGAGGCCGCTGTGGGAGTATGCATTCCCTTCAAAGGGGTACATCGGCTTGACCCTAGATTCGTCTTCGGCTGTAAGCTGGATAGCTCAGGGCCTTCATTGTTGTCCCCCGTAAGGGCTGCGCCCCCTGGACCCTTGATGATCGAAGTACCACCCTCCAGCGTTGTTTTCATTGTCCCCCACGCCGCTTGATGGTTAGGGGAGATTCTCCGAGATGACACCTCGAAGTCGTCCGCCCTAGGAGGCGAGGAAGCATGAGAAGGCGTCTCACTTTCCATCATCCCCGAAGTTAAGTCTCCTGATGAGGACGGCTGTCGGGGTGGACTGTGGGCCGAACTGCAAGCATATAGTTTAAATGTTACCCCAGCAACCCGAAAAGAACGAGATATGTCTAAAGCATCCTTGTTCACTTACGATCCGGCAAGGGGCTTCTCCTTGGAGAGGTGCCTTGCGACGACATCAGCTTCGGAACTCGAACCATATGGTAGGGCTACCTTCCTCTCTTGGGTGCTTCCACATCCAAGTATTCGAATGCATTCCTTTTCCTCCCATGAGGGGAAAGGATATCACCTTCTCCCTTCCCTTCGTCTGTCAAAGAGGGAGCTTCAGTCTCCCGGGACATAGTCCCTGGCATACCTGTAGAGTGGAGGCCACTTTCGGCCTCTTTGCTCTTCTTCTTGTCCTCTATCACTAGCACTTGATATGGCGCCGGGACCAACATCCTCGTCAACACAGGATCGGCCGAGTCTTTGGGAAGTGGAGCTAAACACCTAATTCGTTCTGCCTTCTTTATCCATCCCTGGACAAAGATAGATCTCTCAGCACATCGCTATGGGATAATAAACCGAGTTATGGTCAGAAATTGGGTGCTTACCGGGGTATCCGGATGGTTGCAGTTGAGACCGATGTCCTCTGATGTGTTTGGCCACTGCTTTCGAGTCTTGAAGAATAGTTTCCATATCCCTTCGTGTGTTGTGCCAAAGAACTGCTGAACTCCCACATACGGAGAGGCAGTCGCTGGCACGAGAGGATCCGGCGGACTAGCATTACTTGGATCACGTTGATAAGGCCAACGTCCCTCTTGAGGATACTCCGGATACGACTTTGCAGCGTCTAAACTTCATCAGCTGATCCCCAGTCTAGACCCTTATTTATCCAGGATGCGGGCCGCAATGGAGGGTCGAATCGGAACATAGGTGTGGCTGCCCATTTGGTGCCACGGGGTTCGGTGATATAGAGCCACTCCTGTTGCCATGAATTGGAGGTTTCCGTGAAGGTGCCTTTCGGCCAGGTAGTGTTGGCAAGCTTGCTCACATATCACCACCGCATTCTGCTTGCTCCCCATTAACTAGCTTCGGCTTCATGTTGAAAGTCTTGAGCCATAGGACAAACTGTGGAGGGATGCGCAGAAAGGCTTTGCACACAACGACGAACGCCGAGATGTGAAGAAAAGAGTCCGGAGCTAGATCGTGAAAATCTAGCCCATAATAGAACATGAGGCCGCAAACGAAGGGGTGAAGAGCGAACCCTAGCCCGCAGAGGAAGTGGAGATGAATACATCCCTCCCACCGGATTTTGGTGTGGGGATGACCTCCCTTTAGTAGGGAGCCTGTGGGGGATCTCCGCAGTCAGGTACCTCGCCTTCCGAAGCTTCGCGATGTCCTCCTTGATGACCGAGGAGGCTACCCACCTACCTTGGGAGATGGATCCGGACATAACTAGAGGGCCTGGTAACAATGGAAGAAATCTAATCCTGGGCGCTGGAGCGTGTGGTTGGGAAGATTGAGGAAGAGATAGGCGTGGGGGGAGAAAGACGGGTCTGTACCCCTTTATAAAGGCGAAGAATATCGAACGCCCCCTCACGGGCCTTAAGGCTCGCATATTCCCAAGGAATCGCCAACCGCACGGTTGGATTACCCATGCCCATATTGATGAGGATCCCGTCATAAGGGGATACGTTCTCTGCTTCGACAAGACATGCCAATGGAAACCGCACATCAAAACACGGAGCGGGAGGCTAAAAAAAGGGTTCAAAATAATGACCGGGCGGAGACGTGGTGTCTCACTACAAAAGATATCAGTAGATGGGACTAGTTAAATATTATACTCTTTGCGGAGCTTGTTTTGCAGAGCCGAACACGTTCTCCGTGTTCGAGGGCTATTTTGGAGTATTCGGAGGAGGAGCCAGCCTTGCAATGCCGAAGATAATTTGCACGCCGGACACGTCATCATTGAAGCCTGGTTCAGGGGCTACTGAGGGAGTGCTGGATTAAGGGGTCCTCGGACGTCCGACCTGTATGACGTGGGCCGGACTGATGGACCATGAAGATACAAGTTAGAAGACTTCCACCCGTCTCCGGATGGGACTCTCCTTTGCATGGAAGTCAAGCTTGGTGTTCGGATATGAAGATTCCTTCCTCTGTAAACCGAATCTGTGTAACCCTAGGCCCCTCTGGTGTCTATATAAACTGGAGGGTTTAGTCCGTAGAGGCAATCACAATCATACATGCTGGACATCTAGGGTTTAGCCATTACGATCTCGTCGTAGATCAACTCTTGTAATCCTCATATTCATCAAGATCAATCAAGCAGGAAGTAGGGTATTACCTCCATCAGGAGGGCTCGAACCTGGGTAAAACATCGTGTCCCCCGCCTCCTGTTACCATCGGCCTTAGATGCACAGTTCGAGACCCCCTACCTGAGATCCGTCGGTTTTGACAACGACACCGCCACCGCAGGCTCCACTCTGCCACACCAGAGTACGAGTTGGATGCTTTCGAGTCCTTCAGTATCATACTTGGGACTTCCTCCAGGAGGCAGGTATATAAAAGGATAGATCTCCCCTTCACCCATCTCATTATGATAACTCTGCTGTTTGCAACATAACTCCTTGTCCCAAACTGCAAAGGTTGCCTAGCACTTTTATGAAGATGCTGGACGGCCATCGTCCAAAGAATGTGAAGCTGCGATAGGACGGCAGCAGGCTTCGTAGGAATTGGGACGTGGAGGTGGTGATCAGGTATGGGCACGTGTACCTGTGTCATGGCTGGGAGCAGTTCTACCATGCCTACGACCTGCGGCACGTGTACTTCCTTCTCTTCAGGTACGACAGTGATGCCATGCTCACCGTGAAGGTGTTCAACACGACTATATGTCGCATGCGCTACCAGGACGACGATGATGCCGGTGTACGTTCTGCCTCTTCTTCCTCTACATTTGGCTTTGTCTCACATTGATTGTTAACGGTCATTGTTGCATTTGGTCAAGCAATGGGAGCAGCAGCAGCGACTCTGGCTACAGCCAAAGCAGCAGCGACTCTAGCTGCAGCAAAAGCAGCAGCAAGGATGATCCGAAATGGAGTGGGGAAGAAGAGGAGCAGAGTGGGGATGAGGAGGTGCTGGCTGACGATGGGCAAGAGATGATGGTGGCTGAGGATGACCTAGCGATGGTGGTGGCTGGCAATGGGCAAGAGATGGTGGTGGCTGACGATGGGCAAGAGATGGTGGTGGCTAAGGATGACCTAGTGATGGTGCTACCTGAAGATGGCCTCGCGATGGTGGTGGTTCCTGACAATGACCTCACGATGGTGGTGGCGTCGGCGATCCCACAGTCGGGCGACATGACCATGCCAATTGTGGTAGAAGACTACATCCCACTGCCTCCACTGCCTCGCCGCTCTTAGCACATCAGGATGAGGAAGGAGAAGGAGAAGAAGAAGGATTGAACTATGTCAGGTATGTCAGATCTCCAAAATGATCTATACTTAGCTTTGTTTCCTCCGAAATGACATAAGTTAGCTCTAATATGC
Source organism: Triticum dicoccoides (assembly GCF_002162155.2). Classification (NCBI taxonomy): domain Eukaryota; kingdom Viridiplantae; phylum Streptophyta; class Magnoliopsida; order Poales; family Poaceae; genus Triticum; species Triticum dicoccoides. The sequence goes on along the minus strand of NC_041385.1, from coordinate 391,699,296 downwards.
TAAGTTATCTCTAATATGCTAAGTTAGCTCTAATATGCTAAGTTAGCTCCAATATGATCTATTTTACCTAGGTAAGCTCCAAAATGACCAAGTTTACCTAGGTTAGCTCAAAAATGACAAAGTTTACCTAGGTTAGCTCCAATATGATCCATTTTAGCTAGGTTAGCTCCAAAATTACTTATGTTAGCACAAAAATGACCTATACTTACCTTATTTTCCTCCAAATTGACACAATAAGCTTAGTTAGCTAAAAAAGGCATAATTACCTATGTAAGCTCTAAAATGACACAAATAAGGAATAAGAAGAAGAAAACCAAGGAAGAGGAGAAAAGGAAAGAATAGAAGAAGAAAGAGAAGAAAAAGAAAGAACAAAAGAAGAAGAATGAGAAGGAAAAGGGTAAAAACCTTCTTCTTCGACTACTACTCTTCCTCTTCTTCTAGTCTTCTTCTTCTTCTTCTAGTCTTCTTCTTCTTCTTCTTCTTCTTCTTCTTCTTCTTCTTCTTCTTCTTCTTCTTCTAACTTGCTTACTCCCATTTTTGCAGATTTGATTCACTTCATGGAAGCTGGTTTGATGGACTACTAGGTTTAGTTTCTGTTATGATTTTGTGTTGTGAAACAATGTATGTTGAATAACTCCGTGAAACTATGTATGTATGTTGATGAACTCCGTGAAACTATGTATGTATTGGACGTTTTAATACCCTATGTGTTCTGTTGCGTTGATGGATTGCTAGATGATGGATACATGGGCTATTATTGAGGTTGAAACTATATATATAATTTATGTCTTTTGAAAATGCAAGGATATAACAAAAAATAGAAAAAACATGGGCTATATAGGCTCTTTGCCGTCTGCTGGCAGACGGCAAAGAGCTTTGCCATCATCCAGCAGACGGCAAAGCTGCCACGTGGCAGCTACCTATGCAACCCGGGGCACTGGCTGGCCTATTTGTTTACTTTGTCGTCTGCTGGCTGACGGCAAAGGTGCAATGGTCTTTGCCGTCTACCAGCAGACGGCAAAGTGCACCGTTAACCCACTAACGGCTATAAGCTGCCACGTGTGCCGTCCAAGACCTTTGCCGTCCGCTGACGGATGGCAAAGACCATTTCATCTTTGCCGTTCGCCGGCGGACGGCAAACACCATTTCATCTTTTTCGTCCACCAGCGGACGGCAAAGAAGCCTTTGTCGTAGCCTATTCAGCTGGACCTGTTGTCGTCTGCTGACGGATGGCAAAGGCATATGCCGTCCGCCAGGTATGCCTTTGCCGTCCGCCATGGCGGACGGCAAAGTGCCTGATTCCTGTAGTGATATCTCAAAACTATTACAAAGAATCAAGTTTATTTTGTCCAATGATCTTCATGAAAGTTTTATTATATCCCTCTTGAATATCTATCACTTTACGACTAATTTCATATGTTGCTTTTGATAACTCAAACAAATCTAAGTGAAGAACATGATCATAAAATTTTCGTCTCTCAAAATAATATAAGTGAAGCATGAGATAATTTCTTCAAAAATGTACTAACTCTCAAACAAATCTAAGTGAATCATGAGAGCATTTCTTCAAAAATATTAAAGCACACCGTTCTAAAAAAGATATAAGTAAAGCACTAGAGCAATTCCATAGCTCAAAATTTTTGAGTGAAACACACAGAGCAATTCTAACAAATCATAGCATAATTTTGGATCTCTCAAATAGGTGTGTTCGGAAAGGATACTTGACACAAAAAAACAAGCAAAGTCTCATATAATACAAGAGCTCCAAGCAAAACTCATGATATGTGACGAATAAAAATATAGCTCCAAGTAAAATGTCGATGGTCGTTAGAAGAAAGAGCGAGTGGCATCCCCAAGCTTAGTTGCTTGTCTCTCCTTGAATTTTATCTTGGAGTGACATGAGCATCCCCAAGCTTAGGCTCTTCTTACTCCTTATTCCTTCATCCATCGTGATCTCACCCAAAACTTGAAAACTTCAATCACACAAAACTTAACAAAAGCTTCATGAGATCCGTTAGTATAACAAAGCAAATCACCACTGTAAGTACTGTTGCAAACCCATTCATATTTTATTATTGCATTATATCTACTGTACTCCCACTTTTCTATGGCTCATACCCCCCGATACAAGCCATATATTCATCAAAATAAGCACACAATGCAACGAAAACCGAATATGTCAAAAATAGAACAGTCTGTAGCAATCTGAAAACTTCTTATACTTCTGTAACTGCAAAAATTCTGAAAACTTAGGACAACTAGGAAATTTTTATATCAATCTTGTGTAAAAATTTCAGAATTTTTCTTTGCTTCTGTGATTTATTAAAATTATTTTACTGGACGCAAAAGTTTCAGTTTTTCAACAAGATCAAATCAACTATCACCCAACATGATCACAAAGGCTTTGCTTGGCCCAAACACTTACTAAAACAAAAAAAACACAATCATAACAGATGCATAAGTGTGCAAACACTCAAGGACAGAAAGAAAAAGGCAAAAATAAATTTTATTCGTTGGGTTGCCTCCCAACAAGCGCTATCTTTTTATGCCCCTAGCTAGGCATAATGCATAGATCTGAGTATTGTCATCTTTAGTTCAAGATCCATAGGATGCCCTCATGATTGATTCATATGGTGGCTTAATTCTTGTTCTAGGGAAGTGTTCCATTCCCTTTCTTAGTGGAAATTGAAATTTAATATTGCCTTCTTTCATATCAATCACGACACCTATAGTGCGTAAAAATGGTCTACCAAGTATAATTGGACAAGACGGATTGCAATCAATATCAAGAACAATAAAATCTATGGGCACATAATTCCTATTTGCAATAATAAGAACATCATTAATTCTTCCCATAGGCTTTTTAATAGTGGAATCCGCCACGTGCAAATAAAGAGAATATTCTTCAATATCGGTAAGACCAAGCACATCACATAAAGATTTCGGAATTGTGGAAACACTAGCACCCAAATCACATAAAGCAAAACACTCATAATTTTTAATCTTGACTTTAATGGTAGGTTCCCATTCATCATGTAATTTTCTAGGAATTGAGATCTCTAATTCCAACTTTTCTTCCAAAGCTTTCATCATGGCATCTACGATATGTTTACTAAAAGCTTTATGTTGTTCATAAGCATGGGGTGAATTTATCATGGATTGCAACAAAGAAATACAATCAATCAAAGAGCAATTATCATAATTAAAGTCTTTGTAATCCAAAAGAGTGGGCACATCACTAGTTAAAGTTTTGACCTCTCCAAACCCACTTTTATCAAATTTTTCATCAAGATTTTCACTCTCCGAATTATCGGGACACCTTATAACTAAAGTTGACTCTTCTTCAGTCCCTTTATCATTAGTTTTAATCTTACTAAACAAAAAATCAATAGAAGAAACACCAATCACTTTAAGATCTTCATCTTTATGAAAGCAATCACTAGAAAATGCTCTTTCTAAAAATTCTCTTGTAGCTGTAAGCATAGTGGTTCTTTTCTTGCTTTCATCCATAGAAACATATAAGGCCTTAATTGATTCCTCAACCTTGGGTACAAAAAATTTCAACTTGAGATTTTCTACATCATGAGAAATTCTACCAATGCTTCTAGACATATCATCAATCTTATTCAACTTTTCTTCTATCGTATTGCTGAATTTTTTTTTGAGCATTCATAAATTCTTTAATATTATTCTCAAGATCAGAGGGGTTCCTATTATCATTTTAAGAAGAATTACCATAGGAATTTACCATAATTATTAGAGGAATTTCCAGGAAAAGGCATAGGATTAAAATTACCTCTATAAGCATTGTTATTAAAATTGTTTCGTGAGACAAAATTCACATCAACAGGATCACTATTTTGCTCAATCAAAGTAGACAAAGCCACATCATTAAGATCAATAGGAGAACTTTTATTAGCAACTAATTTAGTAAGAGCATCAACTTTTTCACTCAAAGTACTAAGTTCTTCAACCGAATTAACCTTTTTACTAGTAGGTGCTCTTTCGGTATGCCATTGTGAATAATTTGCCATAATATTATCAAGCAATTTAGTAGCTTCACACAAAGTAATTTCCATAAAAGTACCACCCATGGAGGAATCCAAAAGATTTCTCAAAACAAAGTTCAATCCCGCATAAAGTCTTTGTATTTAACCCATGAGTAGGACAATTTCTTAGCATCAACTTCATTATTTCCCAAGATTGCACAACATGTTCATGCTCAAGTAGCTTAAAATTCATGATTTGAGTTCTAAGGGAAATATTTTCGCGGGCGGAAAATACTTAGTTATAAAAGCATCTTGGCACTTATCCCAAGAATCGATACTATTGCGAGGCAAAGAAGAAACCCAAATTTTTGCATGATCTCGCAAAGAAAACGGAAATAATTTCAACTTCACAATATCATTGTCCATATCTTTTTTGTTTTGCATATCATAATTCTACGAATGTGTTAAGATGGGATGTGGCATCCTCATTAGGAGTACCGGAAAATTGATATTTCATAACAAGATTCAACAAAGCAGCATTAATATCACAAGATTCCTAACTAATGGTGAGAGGAGCAATAGGAGTGCTAATAAAATCATTATTATTGGTATTGGAAAAATCACACAACTTGGTGTTTTCTTGAGTCATCATAACTATGCAAACAAGATTGCACACAAAAACAGATCTGACGAACGAAAAAGAGGGCGAATAAAACGGCAAATTTTTGTGAAGTGGGGAGATGAAAACGAGAGGCAAATGTCAAACAATGTAAATTGCAAGGAGATGAGATTTGTGATTAGGAACCTGGTAGATGTTGATGATGTCTCCCTGGCATCGACACCAAAAATTCCTTTTGATGTCGCTTGAACTATGTATGTATTTCCCAAAAGAGGAAGGGATGATGCAACACAGCTACGGTAGGTATTTTCCTCAGTTATGAAACCAAGGTATCAATCCAGTAGAAGAACCAAGCAACATTATGTAAACGGTACGTGCACACAAATAAGAAATACTTGTAACCTGACGCTTATAAGGGGTTGTCAATCCCTTTTTGGGTAACGGCGCCAGAAATTGTCAACTGAACGGGATAAAAGTTGTGTAGATTGGATAAATAGATCTCGGTAAAACACGAAATAAAATATGCAAATAAAAAGTGCAGCAATGTATTTTTGGGTTTTTGGAATAATATATCTGAAAATAAATGTGGCAAATAATAGATTGGAAAGCAAATATGATGAAGAATAGACTCGGGGTCATAGATTTCACTAGTGGATTCTCTCAAGAAATAGCACATGGTGGGTAAACAAATTATTGTTGGGCAATTGATAGAACCTCAAATAATTATGACGATATCCACGCAATCATCATTATATAGGCATCATGTCCAAGATTAGTAGACCGCCCCTGCCTGCATCTACTACTATTACTCCACACATCAACCGCTATCCAGCATGCATCTATTGTATTAAGTTCATGGAGAAACGAGTAATGCAATAAGAACGATGACATGATGTAGACGAGATCTATTCGTGTAGGAATAGCCCCTATCTTGTTATCCTTAATAGCAACGATACATGAGTGTCTTGCAGCCCCTTCTATCACTGGGAAAGAACACCGCACGATCGAACCCATCACAAAGAACCTCTTCCCATGGCAAGAAAAATGATCTAGTCGGCCTAACTAAACCAAAGACTCGAAGAAGAAATATGAGGCTATAAGTAATCATGCATAAAAGAGATCAAATAACTTTCATGGATATAGATATGATAATAAACTTAAAGTTCATCGGATCCCAACAAACACAGCGCAAAAAGAGTTACATCAAATAGATCTCCAAGAGACCATTGTATTGAGAATCATAAAGAGATAAGAAGCCATCTAGATACTGCCTACGGACCCGTAGGTCAACAACGATCTACTCACACATCATCAAAGAGGCACCAATGAGGATGATGAACCCCTCCGTGATGGTGTTTAGATTGGATCTCGTGGTTCTAGAACTTGCGGCGGCTGGAATTGTGTTTCGTCATCTCCCCTAGGGTTTTTGGAATATCGGGGTATTTATAGAGCGAAGAGGCTTTGCAGGAGGCCACCCAGGTGGGCACAACCCACCAGCCCAAGCGCGCCCAGGTGGGTTGTGCCCCCCCCCTCGGGGCACCCCTTTGGTACTTCTTTGGCCCAAGTTGTTCCTTCTAGTCCATAAAAATTCTCCAAAAAGTTTCGTTGTGTTTGGACTCCATTTGGTACCGATATTCCGCGAAGTAAAAAAAACAAGCAAAAAACAACAACTGGCACTCGGCACTATGTCAATAGGTTAGTCCCAAAAAATGATATAAAGTTGCTATAAAATGATTGTAAACCATCCAAGAATGATAATATAACAACATGGAACAAGCAATAGTTATAGATACGTTGGAGAAGTATCAACATGTTGATCTTGGATCTTGAATCGCTAAGTATCGACAGAGGGATGTTGATTTTAGTGGGATTAATATTCATGTTAAAATGTTTAATATAAATTACTCTGCATGAATAAATGTCTTCGTGTTTTGCATATTTCTTTTCTAGATCAATGGCACAACCCGCTCAAGCCAGTTTTGTGTTGAAATCAATTCTTTAGAAAGATAAATTAATGGAACAAACTTGAACTGCAACAAATCCCCGGGTGGTTTTAGTAATTCATAAACAACATATGCATCATTGAACTAATGTTTATTCAAAGAATATTTTGGGGAAGTTCAATTTAGGTATGGCAATGGATGTGAATGTGGACCCCTCAAATGCAAAGGACACAACATTAGAAAAAGCTTCAAGACTGTACATTTTTGGTTAAGTGATCAAAGATCACATTGAGTCCATAGGAAAGCCAATACCATTAAAGGGGTTGATGTTTTGATCATGGACTATTTTCTCAAATTGCTTGGAGATATTGCTCCAAAATCCTCAGCCACACCATCACATTCTTATATGTACAAAACCCTAAAGTCAAACTCGGTCCCACCGATACACATCTACCCGGACTCACCAAGATACACTTGGTAGAGCCACTGCCTAAACCCTAGCCACTCGGTCTCACCGAGATGACATTCGGTCCCACAGAAGTGCACATGCCAACCTTCTGTTGCCTATTGATTTCATCTCGGAATTTCTGAGTGGATTCGATCGGTCTCACCGGAGTGTGGAAAGTGCTTAGGTCATCACCCACGGTCTCTCCAAGCTATTTCACCCGGTATCATTGAAAAGCCTAAAGTTCAAACCTTTTGCACTAATAGGTCTCATCGAGTGATTCCACCCGGTCCCACCGAGTTGTGCATAAAGGTGTAACTGTTAGATTTTTGGTGCTGCCTATATAGACCCCAACCATTCCACCAACTCCCAGTGAGAGCAACCAGGACGAAACTACTAGTTCCCATATCCATTTTCTAAGAGAGAACCACCTACACTTGTGTTGAAATCAAGGGGATTCCACTCCAACTTTTGATCCTTGGTTTCTAGCCCCCTCAAGTTGCTTTCCACTTCAATCCTTCTCCTACCACCATGCCAAATTCGTGAGAGAGTGATTGAGTGTTGAGGAGACTATCTTTTGAAGCACAATAGCAAGGAGTTCATCATCAACAACAACATATATTAGCTTTTGGAGAGTGGTGTCTCCTAGAATGATTATGTATCACTTGGGAATAGATGGTTGTTCTTGTGGTGTCAATAGATGGTTGGTGAGGATATGGTCATTGAGGTGGCTTATCGATCGTTGTTTTGATTGGTTTGGGGTGTTTTGTTCTTACTTAATGCATAGATTTATTCTTGTACGGTTTTGCTCTTAGCGTTGTGCTTTCTTATGTGTGTGCATCAATGTTGGATGTGTACATCCCATCTATGCCGAGACTGGGTATGTGTTCATTTTGTTTGTATCCGCTTAATGCTTCACTTCAAGCCAATAATATATCGTGAAAATGTACTAGACTGTGAGTTGCTGCAATCAGCCTCAAGGCAAAGATTAGAGGAGTCACCGGACCTCCATCGTTGCATTAGGGCATCTCCAACTTCGACTCTCAAAAAGGACATAGTATCTGTCCACAGACTGGTCTGGACTCGTCTGCGGATAGTGATACGGGAACCGACAATCCAACCCAGTCCCCAAATGCATGTCCTTGTTTTTTCTTTAAAGTTTACAGACCTCAAAATAATAGCATATCAAATATTCGATGAGTGAAAACATTCAAATGCGACACTAGTTCAAATGCAAATATTAGAATCCAACTATGTTTTAAAATAAAATAGTTCACACTTGAATTCAAATCTCACATATGTTATATTTGTCCCCTTAAAGTGTAGATAAATGCTCCGTCAGATCTTCCTAGCTTCTCGTGAGGTGCTCGAAGTCGAATTTGTTGATACATTTGGACAAACTCATCAAACGTGGTTGAATTCTGATTTGCAAGTTGCATTGGATCTCACATGTTGTCAAAGTTCAGACATCAGGCAACATCTTCACCCTCGTCCTCCATGATCATGTTGTGCATAATAACACAACGTCTCATCCTCTCCCACAAGGGCTCCGGATCTCATATTTTTGCAGTTCCTCGAGCAACTGCAAAACGAGCTTGGATCACTTCAAATGCCCTCTCCACATCCCCTCTAGCCCCTTTTTGTGTGGGCGAAATTAGCTCTTCTCCGATCAGCTGGCTCATAGATGGTTTTGAAGAAGGTCGCCCATGGAGGATGCCGTCAACCTGATGGTATCCCATGTTGTAGTCATGCCCATTGATAGCATAGTTGCATGGGAGAGCTTGTCCTTCAGTCAACCTAACAAACAATTAAGACCGTTGCAGCACATTGAAGTTATTGTGAGATCCGGGCATGCAAAGAAAGCATGCCAACCAGAGGTCATGTTATGCAACTTCATATAGAATCTTGGTGGACTTTTTAAAATGGCTCGGATATTGCCCTTGTAGAGCATATGAGCAGTTTTTTCACCTCCAATGTGTGCAATCAAGAGATCCGAGCATACTTGGCCATCCTCTTGCTTCCGAGAGTGTGATGAGCTTTCAACGTCTGCGGTAGTTAGTTCTCTCATGTACCGAGGCCAAACACTTCGACCATCGCAGTAGCAAATCTGACCATGTCATCTCTGCATGTGCTCTCGAACATCTGGAGGTACTCATCCCACGAATCTACGGTCGTGCCATATGCAAGCATCTGCAATGCAATAGTGCACTTCTGGTTACCAGAGATCCAACTCTTCCTACAACATCCTTCTTTAAGATGAAGTAGTCATCGTAGGGCTGGACGCCATTGTTGAGGCGGTCAAACACATTTTCCCGCATACCAAATCGTTGGTGAAATTGTTCGCGAATAGAGCATCGGGGGCAAGGTAGTCGTCCATCATCAACGTGCTCCACATTTGCAAGGACCACTTACATCATTGTTATCCTCATAATCCTCCTCATCGGACAAGTCGTCAGACGTCTCAACATAGTTCTTCTACAAGTACACCATGTCTGAATTCATTACTTCAAAAAAGGGAGAACAATTTTCAAAAATTTAGCACGGGCATTACACCAAGCACTTGCCAGGCGTAGTGACCCCACGGAAGGCATGTGCTGGGTGAATGGTACCTATGCGCGGATGGACGAGAGGTGGAACGACGGTGTAGGCAAACCGGCATGGCGAAGGTCCAACAAGGACTTGGCTGGCTGCTGAGGTGGTACGGGGGCGACATCGGCCTGGGAGAAAGCGGATGCGGAGCAAAGGAAAACAAGGGGGAAGGAACTGAGATGTGAGCTTCGGGAGTGGTTTTGGGTGGGCCGAGGGCGCCTTTCCGGTTTAGAAAAAAACAGACGTGGACAAATACCTGTCCACGTTGGATGACGAAGTATGTCCGGATCGTATGCGGGCAATTTGAGGCTCGGCTTTGGAGATGTCTTAGATTGCGAAAGTGTTGTTTTGATTCCAAGCTCATGTGAAGTCCGATGAATAGTAGAATAAAAAAAAATTCAAAACAAACCTAAAGATAACATTTTGGAGCATCGATTTTGTTGACGCCACGTTTTCCACTAATGTCATCTGATAATGAAATTGTGACCAATCAAAATATTTGGCACACAAAAAGGTCAGAATTTTTTCGGAATCAGAACATCCGCGTCCCTTAGATTGTCCTAAAACAGGGACAATATATCCTGAATTTGTTCGCGCGACAGTTCCAACGGGCGCAGCTACAACGAGCGGACCAGCCGATCCAGCACGGTCAGATGAATTTATAAGAGCATGTCGTTAAAAGAGAGAATGGCGTACAGAATGCAACACACTAGAAATGCTCTTCAGTTAAACCAGCTTTGCTCTTCACATTTTGTAAATTAAATTGTATATATATCTTTAAACAATAAACCGAGTAACCGACAGCAGCTACTGCCGAAATTTTCCACAGAATGTTTACATGAATTTCCAGTTTCTCTGAACGTTGTGTACAAATCCTAACAAAATGTTCTATCCTAGCGGCTAAAAGAATTCGGTGCATGTTTAATTTATCTGTACCCAAGCCAAGGAGAGGGCCAGGAGGTGATTTGATCAGAAAAATGTGGTGCCGGCGAAACCGCGGTGGAGGAGGTTGTGCGCGATGCTGTCCCTCTCCTGCTTGGCGGTCTCGGAGCGAACAGGGGTCTCCGGCGTGGTAGCGTCGTCGAAAAGCGCAAACGGGACCTCCGGCTCGAGCTCCTCGCGGCGCATCTCGCAGATGTTGTGCAGGACGCAGCAGGCGCCCAGCACCACGGGGAGGTCCTGGAGCTTCACCTCCGTGCGCTTCTGGAGGCATGCCCACCGCGTCTTGAGCCGGGCGAACGCCTCCACGGCCACGTTGCGGATGTCGCCGACCTTCTCGTTGAAGGCGTGCTGCGTCCATGTCAGGTTCTGGTGCGTGTACGGCACGAGCACCCAGTCCATGAGCGGGTAGCTTGCGCCGCCGACGAGGCAGGCGTCGTGCATCATACCCGCCGCGGCGCGCTGGTGCAGCATGGATTTCTCGAGCACCTGATCGTCCGGCATGGAGCCCGGCCAACCGATGCAGACGTCGGTGAAGGCGCGGTCAGGGCCGACCACCCCCTGGAGCGTGATGGAGTAGGATGTCTTCTGATTGCGCTCCGTGTGCCGACGGTTGAAGTAGGCGGCAACGGAGATCTTGGGCGCGATGATAGGGATGTGCGTGGTGTACATGGCTCCGATGACCCCCGGAACACCGAAGGATCTCTCGAAGCCCTCCTTGAATCTGCCGGCGGCGGCCTCGTCGGGCCACTGGAGGAAGCGCGGCATGAGGACGGACTTGATGGCACCGCAGACCTCGAGAACGAGCTTGTGGCATGTGGAGATGCCGAGGCCGAAGCGCTTGGAGACGAGGCGGAGCGGCTCACCGGTGGCGAGGCGCCAGATGCAGACGGCGACGCGCTGGCGCACGGGGATGGCCGCGCGAAGCATGGTGTCCTCCTTGGCCACCGCGGAGCCGAGCGCCTCGCAGATCATGTCGAACGTCTCCCGGCCCATCCTGAAGGCGCGCCGAAACTCTGCCTCCGGGAAGTCGGGGCTATTGCACTGGTCCCACCACGCCTGCGACCGGTCCTTGACCCACAGGCGACGTTGGTGGTGGCCTGCACGCGGCGGCGAGGCCGACGCGGCGGTATTAGTGGCGGCCTCCTCGGCAGCCACGACGGCCACTGCCGCTGCCGACGCCGAGAGGCCGCTGCGCGCTTCAGCGGCCTCGGAGTCGGCGTCGGCATCAAAGCTGCCCTCCATCTTGGCGAAGTAGTCCATCATGGCCTGCGACTTGTTGTCGGCGTTGGACTCGAGGAGCGCGAGCTCACGGCGGGAGGCGTCGGCGGCCCCCGCGCTGTCGGCGTGGTCCTCGGCCTCGAGCGCGGCGAGCGAAGTTATTATGGTGGCGATGGAGCGCTTCCTTCCGTTGTTGCTACCGTCCTTGATGGGCTCCGCGGCGGAGTCGTCGTCCCCTCCGCGCTTCCTCCGGCGGTTGTTAGGCATGGCGGCTCCGTCGAGCGCGAGTGGGAGCGGCGACGCGGCGGCGGCGTCCTGGAAGAAAGAGTAGTAGAAGGCGAAGTCGTCGTCTGCTGCTGCGCCCCCTCCGCTGCTGGGACGGGCGCCGGATGGGGATCTCATATACGTCACGCTAGCTAGTAACGCTGGCCGGGTGCGCGCGGGTCGGCGATTGGTGCGGTGCGGTGGTGGGTGCGGGTCAGCGATTGAAGAGGAAACGAAACGAGAGAAATGAGCGTCCTGTGATTCGTAGGTGGAGGCGAGCAGACTGGTGTGAAATGGGGAACGATATAAATACGGCGTGATGCGACGAGGCCGATCGATGGCGAGGTGTGAACGCGGGGGTTGCTTTTTGGACAAGGAAGGGAGGCAGCAGGAAAGCGAGACCGGCCCGCGCCTGCGCTGGTGTGGAGCAGGAGCAGCCAGGAAGATGGCCGCGCCCCGAGGACGCGGTGTGGCGGGTGGGCACCCACCAGCTGACAGCGAACGGGTGCGGGTGCGTGCCGCGGTTCACGCGGTTTCGCAGATCCGCACGACACCGCGTGGACTGGACTCCTCGCCTCTTCTCGGCACGGCGCGGCGCGGTGGGGAACGGAGACTAGCGGACGAACGTGGTCAATGGGATGACAATCAGGCTGCCGTGGCACCGTCACCCTCACGTGCGAGCCGGTAAACTGGAGTAATACGTACAAACTGTCAAAATTACTCTAAAAAACTGTCAAAATTTGGTGGTAGGCCTACAGCGGTGAGATTGATAGCTGGGCCGGCCACGGGGTTCGAGAAACCGCGGCGGCATGGCGTCCTTTCGTCGACATGCTTGCGTACCGCCGCGTCGCTGACGTTTTTCGCATGCCTCAAGGGACCCATAGCGCGTTTGGTTAGGGGAATTAGAGATGGGGAATGGGAGTTATGGGGTGAGGAGATTAAAAGTTCACTGTTTAATTAGAGGGAATGGAAGTTTAAGTCGGAAGGGGAAAGGAAGTTGAGGAAGCCAATTTCCACCTATTTTTTTCCATGGCGTACCCTGTTAATTGATGAGCAGAGTTTTATCCCGTACTAATTCCCACCATATACCAAACAAGGAAATGGGAGTAAAAATCAACTTCCCATAGCTAATCCCTCCATAAACACCCTAATACAAACTCCCATTCTCATGCCCAAGTGTTTACCAAACAGGCTGCCATAGTCACCTGTTTCCATTGTTCATCCGTTCAACCGTTTCGCTACTCTCTAGGGCGTCTCCAACGACGTCGCTCAAATCCCCACCAACTCTTACGGGTCCCAAACGAATGTCCGTTTTATTTGATTTTTTTTTTGAATTTTCACCGGGGGAAAGATTTCCCCACCTGAATTGTATTCATTTGCCTATAAGGCTTTAGCAGCCTATCGCGAGATAGGTTCAAGTGAACCAGAGGTAAAGAGGGGCACAAGGGAGAAGAGATAAACAGAACACAACCCACGCCAACAACACACATAACAGGGGGAACAACGAGGGAAAACACAACAAAGAGCACCAAAGGAGAAATCTAACGGCATTGGCCAGCCGGACCAAACCACGACACTGCACCGTCGACGCAATCGAAAGGCCCCACGCATCCGAGACTGCACAACGCCGCGACACCACCTGTGTCGCGAGGCACCTTCGAAGGGACACGCGGGGCCGAGACGACGCCACGGCACCTGTGTGCCACCGGCATAGACGAAGGGCATCGCCTAGCAAACCAAACCGCGGCACTGCACCATCGACGCAATCGAAAGGCACCTCACAACCTAGACTGCACGACGCCACGACACCACCTGTGTCGGGGGTACATTCGAAAGGTTATGCAAGGCCGAGACGACACCACGACACCTGTGTGCCGACGGCGTAGCCGCAGGGCACCGCCAAGCAGAGATGCACCGAGGAGCACTCGAGCACGACACACACCACCGTCGACCCCTAGACTGGACGCACCACCACCACCGACCACCCGCTTCAAACCAGCCTAACTCCACCCCCAAACCTCAGCAAACAGCATGGAGCAGCATCTCCGAAGACAGGTGCCACCAAGGTGGTAAAACGACGTCAAGGACGCCGCCACCGTCCGATCCAGTAGCTGGATCTAAGGCTTTCACCCGGAGAAAGAACAGAGTATGCGGGGAACAGTGCATCGCACGACGACACCTCCAAGGAGGGATCCGACGCCGAAGGGCGTCGCTGCCGCTGGTGCCGACCGAAGCCGACACAAGGCTTTCACCCGAAGCAACACCTGCGCCACTCGTTTGCTGAGCCATGCCGCTGCTGAGACCGGAGTCACCACTGCCCGGAGGCACCAACCTCCAGCAACGACGGCTACCGAGCACCCGTAGAACCAACACCAGACTGCCGAAGCAGCCATAGGGGGTGGAACAGAGCGCGGGGCGCCGGGGGGGTGCCAGATCGGCAGGAGGACGCGATCAGAGGAGGCACCTCGCGTGCCCGATCTGGATCTGGCCGGAAGAGAAGGGATGGCTGGCCATAGGCCTGGCCTCACCCCCACGCCGCTCGAGCAGCCACAGGAGATGGCAGGTCCACCACGCGGAGGTTAGAGACCGCACCCTGACGCCCAAAGCCAGCCACTGGCCCGGATCCGGTGCGCCGGCCAGATCCGCCGCCGAGGGGAGCGCCTGTGAGCACCACGACCAGGCGCCGGTGAGCAGGCTGCGCGCCACCTCGACGCCACCCCTGCTCCCCCCAGCGCTCACCGCGACCTCGGTACCGAGCTCGAGTGAAGATGCCACCGAGATGACCCCAGCCACCCGGCCCTCACGCGTCCGCCGCGGATCTCCCCGAGCCACCTTCGGAGGCAGGGGCCGCCGCCACCGCGGCGAGGCCAGCGGCAGCGACGGAGGAGAGGAGGCGCAGGGGAGGGGGCCGCCGGCGACGCGCGGAGTTCCCCCGAGTCGCCCGAGCAGAGCGACGCGGGGGTCGGTCGGCACATCCGTTTTATCTGAATTTTATACGTTCAGGTCAACCAAAGGAACGGCATACGACTCTTTCTACGTTTGCGCCAGCCGTGCATCCAACAAACGAATGCATTTCGCCGCCTGGAATTTTTTGCAACATACTTGCCAGCCTTCAAAAAGAATGACCCTCAAGTTTTCTCGCTGGCAACAAAGCTAGCGGCTGGCACACTTGCCAGACTTCAGAAAGAACAACCATAGTCAACAGTCGAGGCCTCCCTAGTTCATGACATCTTGGTCGAGCATCTCCTTTTGCCAATTCTCAAACCAACTTCTTCTCTCCGGGGACATGTTGGTCAAGTCTACGGTCACGATTGCTAGCGCACCTCTTTTGCTCTGGTGTCTGCATTGCGGCCTCGATCGCGAGCTTCTTCGTTTGGACAACCTCCTTCATGTCGAGCTTCCTCCTCTTGACGGCCTCCTTCATGTCAAGCTTCTTTGTTTGAAGCTCCAAGTATATCTTCATTTGCTCGTCCTTTCCTTGGTGCTTCCTTCCGTCCCTCACTTCCTTTTGAGTCATCATGTCGTGCAAAGTTTCTTGCAAGGCGATAGATGTCGCATCACGCTTCTCGTCAATCTTCGATTTGGTCTTGCCCCTCGGCTTCTTCACCCTATCTACATCCCCAGCCATGGCCGTCGGCCCTCTTTTCTTCTTTAGAGCGGCATATTGATCTTTGAACTTGGGGCAACCTTTGATGAGCGTCCCACAATGGGTTAGGGTGAATGGCGTGTTCTTATGACGGGCCTTGAATGCTTCCAAAGGTTGGAATGCCTACACAATCAAAGAGTAGGCCACAAATGTAATAGTGAATGACACAAGATGTAACAAACATGAACGTGGCATAGCAATGAAACAGGAAGAGGCCATACCAAGTCGGCCACGCCTAGGCCACTCATGGGACGGGCTTCAACGCTCTCAAGAACGACACAGAACTTGTTGCATTCTTGTTGAATGAACCTCGTCTCTTTTGGATTGAGTTGATGCCACGAGTGCTCACAAACTTGTAAGGTGGAAACTTCCTCCATTCATGAAGGTTGCATAAACTCTTGTCCAAAAGATGGATTATTTTTTCTTGGCACTGGTCTTGGGGCCTATCTCCTTCCAACTCTCGCAAATCAACATGTCCTCTTCTTTGGTATATGATCCAGTGCAAATGCTTTGCCTCCTCCTTTGTGCACGGACTCTTTGGATGAGCTCGTCGTTAAACAATGGCTCATCCTCAATGTCGATGCCCTCTTCTTCCTCCTCTTCACAATAGATGCCTTCATCTTCATGTCATGAGTTGCCATGGTCGTTTGCCTCTTCTTCTTCATGGACACCATAATGGTGAAGGAAATATGCCCTAGAGGCAATAATAAAGTTATTATTTATTTCCTTATTTCATGATAAATGTTTATTATTCATGCTAGAATTGTATTAACCGGAAACATAATACATGTGTGAATACATAGACAAACATAGTGTCACTAATATGCCTCTACTTGACTAGCTCGTTGATCAAAGATGGTTAAGTTTCCTAACCATAGACATGATTTGTCATTCGATTAACGGGATTACATCATTAGGAGAATGATGTGATTGACTTGACCCATTCCGTTAGCTTAGCACTTGATCATTTAGTATGTTGCTATTGCTTTCTTCATGACTTATACATGTTCCTATAACTATGAGATTATGCAACTCCCGTTTATCGGAGGAACTTTGTGTGCTACCAAACGTCACAACGTAACTGGGTGATTATAAAGGTGCTCTACAGGTGTCTCCGAAGATACTTGTTGGGTTGGCGTATTTCGAGATTAGGATTTGTCACCAATTGTCGGAGAGGTATCTCTGGGCCCGCTCGGTAATGCACATCACTATAAGCCTTGCAAGCATTGTAACTAATGAGTTAGTTACAGGATGATGTATTACGGAACGAGTAAAGAGACTTGTCGGTAACGAGATTGAACTAGGTATTGAGATACCGACGATCGAATCTCGGGCAAGTAACATACCGGTGACAAAGGGAACAATGTATGTTGTTATGCGGTTTGACCGATAAAGATCTTCGTATAATATGTGGGAGACAATATGAGCATCCAGGTTCCGCTATTGATTATTGACCGGAGACGTGTCTCGGTCATGTCTACATAGTTCTCGAACCCGTAGGGTCCACACGCTTAAAGTTCGATGACGGTTATATTATGAGTTTATGTGTTTTGATGTACCGAAGGTAGTTCAGAGTCCCGGATGAGATCGGGGACATGACGAGGAGTCTCGAAATGGTCGAGACGTAAAGATCGATATATTGGACGACTATATTCGGACTTCGGAAAGGTTCCGAGCGATTCGGGGTATTTTTCGGAGTACCGGAGAGTTACGGGAATTCGCCATGAAGCATATGGGCCTTATTGGGCCATACGAGAATAGAGGAGAGAGGCCAAAAGGAAGGAGCCCCCCCCCCTCTGGTCCAAATTGGACAAGGGGTGCAGCCCACTTTTCCTTCTCCCTCCCCCCTCTTTCCTTCTCTCCTACTCCAGAAAGGAAAGGGGAATCCTACTAGGACTTGGGAGTCCTAGTAGGACTCCCCACAATTGGCGCCCCCTCTAGGGCCGGCCTCTCCCTCCCTCCTTTATATACGGGGGCAGGGGGCACCTCTAGACACAAAAATTGATCCTTGAGATCTCTTAGCCATGTGCGGTGCCCCCCTCCACCATTGTCCACCTCGATAATATCGTAGCGGTGCTTAGGCGAAGCCCTGCGTTGGTAGAACATCATCATCGTCACCATGCTGTCGTGCTGACGGAACTCTTCCTCAAAGCTCGGCTGGATCAGAGTTCGAGGGACATCATCGAGCTGAACGTGTGCTAAACTCGGAGATGCCGTGCATTCGGTGCTTGATCGATCAGATCGTAAAGACTATGACGACATCAACCGCGTTGTGCTAACGCTTCGGCTTTCGGTCTACGAGGGTACATGGACACACTCTCCCCTCTCGTTGCTATGCATCACCATGATCTTGCGTGTGCGTAGGAATTTTTTTGAATTACTACGTTCCCTAACAGTGGCATCCAAGCCAGGTTTTAGCGTAGATGTTATATGCACGAGTAGAATACAAGTGAGTTGTGGGTGATACAAGTCATACTGCTTACCAGCATGTCATACTTTGGTTCGGCGGTATTGTTGGATGAAGCGGCCCGGACCGACATTACGCGTATGCTTACGCGAGAATAGTTTTACCGCCATGCTTTGCACATAGGTGACTAGCGGGTGTCAGTTTCTCCAACTTTAGTTGAACCGAGTGTGACTACGCCCGGTCCTTGAGAAGGTTAAAACAACACTAACTTGACGAACTATCGTTGTGATTTTGATGTGTAGGTAAGAACGGTTCTTTCTCAGCCTGTAGCAGCCACGTAAAACATGCAACAACAAAGTAGAGGACGTCTAACTTGTTTTTGCAGGGCATGTTGTGATGTGATATGGTCAAGGCATGATGCTATATTTTATTGTATGAGATGATCATGTTTTGTAACCGAGTTATCGGCAACTGACAGGAGCCATATGGTTGTCGCTTTATTGTATGCAATGCAATCGCCCTGTAATTGCTTTACTTTATCACTAAGCGGTAGCGATAGTCGTAGAAGCAATAGTTGGCGAGACGACAACGATGCTACGATGGAGATCAAGGTGTCGCGTCGGTGACGATGGTGATCATGACGGTGCTTCGGAGATGGAGATCACAAGCACAAGATGATGATGGCCATATCATATCACTTATATTGATTGCATGTGATGTTTATCTTTTATGCATCTTATCTTGCTTTGATTGACGGTAGCATTATAAGATGATATCTCACTAAATTTCAAGATAAAAGTGTTCTTCCTGAGTATGCACCGTTGCCAAAGTTCGTCATGCCCAGACACCACGTGATAATCGGGTGTGATAAGCTCTACGTCCATCTACAACGGGTGCAAGCCAGTTTTACACACGTAGAATACTTAGGTTAAACTTGACGAGCCTAGCATATGCAGATATGGCCTCGGAACACTGAGACCGAAAGGTCGAGCGTGAATCATATAGTAGATATGATCAACATAGTGATGTTCACCATTGAAAACTACTCCATTTCACGTGATGACCGGTTATGGTTTAGTTGATTTGGATCACGTGATCACTTAGATGATTAGAGAGATGCCTATCTAAGTGGGAGTTCTTAAGTAATATGATTAATTGAACTTAAATTTATCATGAACTTAGTCCTGGTAGTATTTTGCAAATTATGTTGTAGCTCGCGCTGTTGCTTTCATATGTTTATTTTGATACGTTCCTAGAGAAAACTCTGTTGAAAGATGTTAGTAGCAATGATGCGGATTGGATCCGTGATCTGAGGACTGTCCTCATTGCTGCACAAAAGAATTATTTCCTTGATGCACCGCTAGGTGACGGACCTATTGCAGGAGCAGATACAGACGTTATGAACGTTTGGCTAGCTCAATATGATGACTACTTGATAGTTTAGTGCACTATGCTTAACGACTTAGAATAGGGACTTCAAAGACGTTTTGAACGTCATGGGCCATATGAGATGTTCCAGGAGTTGAAGTTAATATTTCAAGCAAATACCCGAGTTGAGAGATATGAAGTCTCCAACAAGTTCTATAGCTAAAAGATGGAGGAGAATTGCTCAACTAGTGAGCATGTGCTCAGATTGTATGGGTACTACAATCGCTTGAATCAGGTGGGAGTTAATCTTCCAGATAAGATAGTGATTGACAGAGTTCTCTAGTCACCATCACCAAGTTAGTAGAACTTCGTGATGAACTATAGTATGCAAAGGATGACGAAAATTATTCCCGAGCTCTTCGCGATGTTGAAATCAACGAAGGTAGAAATCAAGAAAGAGCATCAAGTGTTGATGATTGACAAGACCACTAGTTTCAAGAAAAGGACAAAGGGAAAGAAAGGGAACTTCAAGTAGAATGACAAGCAAGTTGTCACTCCCGCGAAGAAGCCCAAAGCTGGACCAAAGCCTGAAACCGAGTGCTTACACTGCAAAGGACATGGTCACTGGAAACGGAAATGCCCTGAATATTTGGTGGATAAGAAGGATGGCAAAGTGAACAAGGGTATATTTGATATACAGGTTATTGATGTGTTCCTTACTAGTGTTTATAGTAGCCCTTGAGTATTTGATACTTGTTCGGTTGCTAAGATTAGTAACTCGAAACAGGAGTTACATAATAAACACAGACTAGTTGAGGGGAAGTGACGATGAGTGTTGGAAGTAGTTCCAAGATTGATATGATCATCATCACACACTCCCTATACTTTCGAGATTATTGTTAAACCTAAATAAATGTTATTTGGCGTTTGTGTTGAGCATGAATATGATTTTATCATGTTTATTGCAATACGGTTATTCATTTAAACTCAGAGAATAATTATTGTTCTGTTTACATGAATAAAACCTTCAATGGTCATACACCTAACGAAAATAGTTTGTTGGATCTCGATCGTAGTGCTACACATATTCATAATATTGATGCCAAAAGATGAAAAGTTAATAATGATAGTGCAACTTATTTGTGGCACTGCCGTTTGGGTCATATCGGTGTAAAGCGCATGAAGAAACTCCATAACGATGGATTTTGGAATCACTTGGTTATGAATCATTTGATACTTGCAAACCATGCCTTTTGGGCAAGATGACTAAAATTCCGTTCTCCAGAACAATGGAACGAGCTACTGACTTGTTGAAAATAATACATATTGATGTATGCAGACCAATGAGTATTAAGGCTCGTGGAGGGTATCATTATTTTCTGACCTTCACAGATGTTTTGAGCAGATATGGGTATATCTACTTGATGAAACATAAGTCTGAAATAGTTGAAAGGTTCAAAGAATTCCAGAGTGAAGTGGAAAATCATCGTAACAAGAAAATAAAGTTTCTGCGATCTGATCATGGAGATGAATATTTGAGTTACGAGTTTTCGCCTTCAGTTAAAATAATGTGGAATAGTTTCACAAACTCATGCCACCTGGAACACCACAGCATAATGGTGTGTCCGAACATCATAACCGCACTTTATTTGACATGGTGCGATCAATGATGTCTCTTACTGATTTAGCAATATCATTTTGGGGTTATGCATTAGAGACAGCTGCATTCACTTTAAATAGGGCACCATCAAAATCCGTTGAGACGACACCTTATGAAATGTGGTTTGGCAAGAAACCAAAGTTGTTGTTTCTTAAAGTTTGGGGCTGCGATGCTTATGTGAAAAAGTTTCAACCTGATAAGCTCGAACCCAAACCGGAGAAGTGCATTTTCATAGAATGCCCAAAGGAAACTGTTGGGTACACCTTCTATCACAGATCCGAAGGCAAGATATTCGTTGCTAAGATGGATCCTTTCTAGAGAAGGAGTTTCTCTCGAAAGAAGTGAGTGGGAGGAAAGTAGAGCTTGATAAGGTAATCGTACCTTCTCCCGAATTGGAAAGTAGTTCATCATAGAAATCAGTTCCAGTGATTCCTACACCAATTAGTGAGGAAGCTAATGATGATGATCATGAAACTTCAGATTAAGTTAATACAGAACCTCGTAGGTCTTCCAGAGTACGGTCCGCACCAGAGTAGTACAGTAATCCTGTTCTGAAAGTCATGTTACTAGACCATGATAAACCTACAAACTATGAGGAAGCGATGATGAGCCCAGATTCCACGGAATGGCTGGAGGCCATGAAATCTGAGATAGGATCCATGTATGAGAACAAAGTGTGGACTTTGGTGGACTCGCCCGATGATCGGCAAGCCATAGAAAATAAATGGATCTTCAAGAGGAAGACGGACATTGATAGTAGTGTTACTATCTACAAAGCTCGACTTGTCGCAAAAAGGTTTTCGACCAGTTAAGGTGTTGACTACAATGAGATTTTCTCAACTATAGCGATGCTTAAGTCTGTCCGAATCATGTTAGCAATTGCCACATTTTATGAAATCTGGCAAATGGATGTCAAAACTGCATTCCTTAATGGTTTTCTTAAAGAAGAGTTGTATATGATGCAACCAGAAGGTTTTGTCAATCCTAAAGGTGCTAACAAATTGTGCAAGCTCCAGCGATCCATCTATGGACTGGTGCAAGCATCTCGGAGTTGGAATATACGCTTTGATAAGTTGATCAAAGCATATAGTTTTATACGGACTTGCAGTGAAGCCTGTATTTACAATAAAGTGAGTGGGAGCACTACAGCCTTCCTGATAATATGTGAGTGACATATTGTTGATCAGAAATGATGTAGAATTTTTCTGAAAAGCATAAAGAAGTGTTTGAAAGGAGTTCTTTAAAAGAAAGACCTCAGTAAAGCTACTTACATATTGAGCATCAAGATCTATTGAGATAGATCAAGACGCTTGATAAGATTTTCAATAAGTACATACCTTGACAAGATTTTGAAGTAGTTCAAAATGAAACAGTCAAAGAAAGAGTTCTTGCCTGTGTTGCAAAGGTATGAAATTGAGTAAGACTCAACTCCCAAGCACGACAGAAAATAGAAAGAGAATGAAAGTCATTCCCTATGCCTCAGTCATAGGTTCTATAAAAGTATGCCATGCTATGGACCACACCTATTGTATACTATGCCCTGGTTTGGCAAGGGAGTACAATGGTGATCTAGGAGTAGATCACTGGACATTGGTCAAAATTATCCTTAGTGGAATAAGGATATGTTTCTCGATTATGGAGGTGACAAGAGGTTCGTTGTAAAGGGTTACGTCGATGCAAGATTTGACACTGATCCAGATGACTCTAAGTCTCAATCTGGATACATATTGAAAGTGGGAGCAATTAGCTAGAGTAGCTACATACAGAGCATTATAGACATAGAATATTTTTGCAAAATACATACGGCTCTGAATGTGACAGACCCATTGACTAAACTTCTCTCACGAGCAAAACAGGATCACACCTTAGATATGAATATTGGTGTTAAATCACATGGCGATGTGAACTAGATTATTGACTCTAGTGCAAGTGGGAGACTGAAGGAAATATGCCCTAGAGGCAATAATAAAGTTATTACTTATTTCCTTATTTCATGATAAATGTTTATTATTCATGCTAGAATTGTATTAACCGGAAACATAATACATGTGTGAATACATAGACAAACATAGTGTCACTAGTATGCCTCTACTTGACTAGCTCTTAATCAAAGATGGTTAAGTTTCCTAACCATAGACATGAGTTGTCATTTGATTAACGGGATCACATCATTAGGAGAATGATGTGATTGACTTGACCCATTCCGTTAGCTTAGCACTTGATCGTTTAGTATGTTGCTATTGCTTTCTTCATGACTTATACATGTTCCTATAACTATGAATGTCGGTGTCAAAACCGGCGGATCTCGGGTAGGGGGTCCCGAACTGTGCGTCTAGGCGGATGGTAACAGGAGACAAGGGACATGATGTTTTTACCCAGGTTCGGGCCCTCTCGGTGGAGGTAAAACCCTACTCCTGCTTGATTAATATTGATGATATGGGTAGTACAAGAGTAGATCTACCACGAGATTAAAGAGGCTAAACCCTAGAAGCTAGCCTATGGTATGATTGTTGTTCGTCCTACGGACTAAAACCCTCCGGTTTATATAGACACTGGAGAGGGCTAGGGTTACACAGAGTCGGTTACAATGGTAGGAGATCTACATATCCGTATTGCCAACCTTGCCTTCCACGCCAAGGAAAGTCCCATCTGGACATGGGACGGAGTCTTCAATCTTGTATCTTCATAGTCCAGGAGTCCGGCCAAAGGTGATAGTTCGGCTATCCGGACACCCCCTAATCCAGGACTCCCTCAGTAGCCCCCGAACCAGGCTTCAATGATGACGAGTCCGGCGCGTTGATTGTCTTCGGCATTGCAAGGCGGGTTCTTCTCCAAATTCCATATACTTGTCGAATAGTGTCCGGCTTCTTATAAATGTTGCGCTCCTTGGCTTCCACGCCCAATAATGGCCACCTTCCACGTGTCGAACGAATGCGAAAAGCCAGGGTATCTTTACATTTACCCCCCTAGCTGCGCAAATGAGCCGCCTATAAAAGAGATGGGGATCTAGATCCGAATCACACCATCCTCCCTCCGCGAGCATTCATCGGAGCGCCTCTGACAAAGATCCATTCCATCATGGACAGTCGACGCGGCTCCTCCTCTCGTGCTCCCAGCCCTCAGCCTGGAGATTGGGAGAGATGCTCAGTCCCGCACAGTGAGTTAGTGACACTCCAAGCCAAGGGATTTCTTCCCACAGCTTTTACGGTTCCGGTTCGAGGCGGACTCGCCACCTATAAGGGTGGAAAGCAAGCGGAGAGCGTCCCCGATCCTTCCAAAGGAGAGCGGGTATGCTTTGTCTCTTATCTGATAAGAGTACTCGGATTTCCAATACACCCGTTTCTCCGAGGGCTCCTGGAGTTCTACGGCCTCCAGTTGCACAACCTTACGCCTGCCTCCATTCTGCATATTTCGGGCTTCGTGGCCCTTTGCGAGCTATTTTTGGGCATTGAGGCTCATTTCGCGCTGTGGAAGAGATTGTTCTGCCTTGTGCCCCGTTCTCATGAGGGGTCAATATATCAAGTGGGCGGAGCCGAACTATGGCGCATCGCCGGGACCAGATATCTATCCGGAACCCCGAAGAAGGCGTCCAAAGACTGGCCCTCGGAATGGTTTTACATGGAGGATGTCCCGCTGCCGGATCCTGTTCGGATCGGCCTCCCGGAGTTCAGTAATGCTCCTTTGAAGAAACGCCTAAGCTGGCGCCCGCGGAGCCCCCAGAGGAAAAGTGACAGGGATGTCCTCTACCTGATGAGCCGAATAAGGTTACTAGCTCATTCCGGACTGACCATGATCGGAGTCATGGCCACATGCATTATGCGGGGGGTGCAGCCGCTCCAGTATAGGGGCCACCCCATGTGGGATTTCAACGGGGAGGATGATGCCACCCGTCATGGCCGTA
Source organism: Triticum dicoccoides (assembly GCF_002162155.2). Lineage (NCBI taxonomy): Eukaryota > Viridiplantae > Streptophyta > Magnoliopsida > Poales > Poaceae > Triticum > Triticum dicoccoides. The sequence goes on along the minus strand of NC_041385.1, from coordinate 391,674,305 downwards.
AGGGGCCGGGATCGGTCGCCGATCTGGTGAAGATCTTGTCTGGCCTGTACAAAGGGGAAAAGGAGGTTTTCTCCGTGTTAGTCCATAGAGCGGATTTTCTATGAACAATCCTCGAAGCTGGGTAAGCGGACACTTATTTTTGCCTATGCGATTCCCATTCCCATGGTTAAGTATCTCATTTTGTGATTTCGACGCAGGAACTACGCCGGGCTGTAGAGGATATACACAGCCCGCCTCCACAACCCAAGGATCCGGAACGGTCCCTCGATCCGGCCTCCGAAGAGGATCCAGACATAAAGGTGGAGCTGATCGATGGTGTGTTCCACCAACTTAGCATCGACAATGCTTTGGTCGCCATTACGGCCGACTACCCCGGAATATTTCCAGCTTCCCAGGTAACTGTGACCGAAGTCCTGATACCATGACCCATCCGTGCTTATTTCTGATCACCGCATACCAATGGTGTTCCGCAGGAGGTGCCTTTGAGGCGGGAAGCCGAGCCCGCGGTGGCTGGCCAACAAGGGGCAGCTCGGCCCAGCAGGCGGAAAAGAAGTGCGGTGCGGATCGAGACGTTGCCACAACGGTATGGCGCGCCACCGTGTTTCAAGGAAAGATTCCTGGAAGGCATACTAACGCTCGTGATCTTTTCAGGAAAAAGAGCGCTTGCCGGACTGTGTCCGAGGAGGTTGCCAATTGAGCCTCCGCCGGCCAGGCTTCAAAGCCAAGTTCGGAAGGAGAGGCAAACACAAGGCGCGCGTCGGATGCTCCTCCAACGGAGGATGCCGACAGATTGTCCGCCGCCAAATCTGAGGTGGAGAGTGCCATGAATCACAGGCGTCGCCGGACAATTCTTCATGATGCATGTTTCTCCCAAGAGGCATTGAATGCCTTTAATTTAGGAGATGCGCACCTCCGTGACGCTCAAGATGGTATAGCCAGAGCCACAGAGCAGTATGTGAAAGACATACGGGTGAGGGATTTTGACAGTTATATGTGCCAGTAGCCCCAAAGACTTAAAATAGTTAGAATAACTGATTTAAGGATCATTTGTTATGCAGGATCTTACAGAAAAGAATACCCAACTGTCCCAGGAGCTTCAGGAGTGCAAGGCCCAACTTGAGGCCGCACTAGCCGCGACAGGGGAAGCCACAGAGACCCCCTCTGGTAATATACACTTTAAAAGAGAAGTAGTTTGCGAAGTGCGGCGTGTGTATAAGTCTGACAATAATATTACAGATGGCGCTGGGGTAGATCCGGACAAGCAACAGCTCCTGCGCCGGTTAAAAGCCGGCGAGAATGTGCTTACAAGGGTGCGGCAAGAGAAAAATAACCTCCAAGATGCCAACACCCAGCTAGGCGAGGAACTAAAAGATGTTCGTGCCCAGCTGTCTGACTCTGTTAAGGAGAATCGGCGGCTTCATCGCGGCATTTATAGTAAGTGCTTGAGCGAACTTATGAAAAGAAGAGTTCGGCGAGGAAGTCGATTAACAGAAATATGTCTGTAGGTATGCTCACAGGTCGTCCTGCAGAGGAAATGCCCGGTTCAATGGGTGAGCTACTTCCCGAGCTGCTGCAACTGCACGAACGAGTTCAGCAGGTGATGAGAGGCATCGCCCAGGCCTTGTGGCCATCCATCTCCCTACCCGAAGGCCTTGGAGAGCTTGCAGAGAAGCTTCAGGGAGCACGGCGGCGCTTCCGGCTATGGAAGATATCGGCCTGCCGTCAAGGCACCAGGGAGCCTTGGGCCATGGTGAAGACGCGGTACACGAAGGCTGACCCAAAACACATGGCCGAGGTCGGACCTGTGGGGCCCAATGGGAAGGAGATCCCTGTGAGCTTAGTGTACGGCCAAGTAGAGTTGGCTGCAAAGTATTCCCAGCGGGACTATAAACTAGACAGCCTATTAGATGGTATTGAAGAGGAATACGATCAGTCAATTTGACTATGTAATTTGAAATGACATGTAAAATGCCTTCTAGCCAGATTGTAGATCGTTTGTCGTAGCGGATCTTTTCGCTTCAACCTCGGGACCAGACAGTCCGGAGTGTGTCCGAATACCCTCGCGGTTATGTAAGAACCGGGGCATGCGTGGAGACCAGGCGTAGGGATCATGAGTGCTTTATCGGACAAGTGCCCAACTAGTTATGTTATATTACATGGTTAGTAAGAGACATCTTCCAGGGAGAATAGTTCCATTAGGGGTTCCTTTCCCTGGGAGGCATGCCCTAAAGTGCATGTCCGGACTGCGAAAAAAGCAGAAAAACATCTGGGGGTAGATAAATGAATAAGTAAGAATTCGTCTTTTAGTTCACCGACCGAATATTCCCTTAAGAACGCTAGCTTTCGGCTTCACCCAGTCTGAGGTACACGTCCGGATGACCCGGCGGTAACAATCGCAGAGGTGCTCCCTTTACCACCTAGCCGAACAATCGGGAACGTAGGGGTAAGCACAGGAGCCAGGTAACCCAGCTTGACCAAAACTTAAGTCATATCGATGCATATAATGGTGAATAAAAGGTACATGCGGAAGTGTGACACATGTGTTGGGCATAAAGCCCGTATAAATAAGCTTCTGTTAAAGAAGCCCCCAGGTATACTGAGCGCGGATAACGCGTCAAGTGTGTGCGAACAGTGCATAAACGAGCTTTCAACGGCTTCGGAAAAAGGAGGGAGAAGGAGAGAAATAAAAGACAGTTAAAGTATAAAATATAGACGGAGGAAGGAGACGAACTCAGAGTCCGGCGCTAGGCGTAGAATCTTTGGAGACGGGCTGCGTTCCATGGGTTTGGCTCGAGTCGGTTATCCGATGCGTTCCGCAGACGGTATGCTCCGCCGGTCAGGACTTGGTCGATGATGAAGGGACCCTCCCATTTGGGCTTGAGTTTGTCCTTTTTCTTGTCCGGCAGGCGTAGAACTAATTCGCCAACGTTGTAAGTTTTGACCCATACTTCTCTGCTTTGGTATCTTCGAGCTTGCTGTTGATAGAATGCGGAATGAGCTTTTGCCACGTCGCGCTCCTCCTCCAAGGCGTCCAAACCGTCCTGCCGATCCAGCTCGGCTTCTCTTTCTTCGTACATGCGCACGCGAGGTGAGTCATGAATTATGTCGCAGGGCAAAACTGCCTCTGCGCCATATACCATAAAAAGTGGTGTGAATCTGGTAGTGCGATTCGGCATGGTCCGCAGCCCCCAGAATACGGAGTCGAGCTCCACTACCCAGTGCGTGTTAGATTCCTTGAGGGACCGCACTAGTCTGGGTTTAATACCGCTCATGATTAGACCATTTGCTCGTTCGACTTGACCGTTAGTTTGAGGGTGATAGACTGAAGCATAGTCGAGCTTGATACCCATGTTTTTGCACCAGAGTTTAACCTCGTCGGCCGCGAAGTTCGTGCCGTTATCAGTGATGATGTTATGGGGGACGCCGTAACGGTGTACTACCCCTGATATGAAGTCTATCACGGGTCCGGATTCGGCCGTCTTAACTGGCTTGGCCTCTATCCATTTGATGAATTTATCCACCATGACCAATAGGTATTTTTGCTTGTGGGTTCCTCCTTTAAGGGGTCCAACCATGTCAAGCCCCCAGACCGCGAACGGCCAGGTGATGGGTATAGTTTTGAGGGCGGTGGGTGGCATGTGGCTTTGATTAGCAAAGAGCTGACAACCGACGCATCGTTGGACTAAGTCCTGAACATCTGCCCGGGCCGTCGGCCAATAAAATCTTGTACGGAAGGCCTTGCCTACAAGGGCCCGGGCTGCGGCGTGGTGCCCACTGAGTCCGGCATGAATTTTAGCCAGAAGATTTCGCCCTTCCTCTTCGGAGATACACCTTTGAAGGACTCCGGTTGTGCTTTTCTTATAAAGCTCTCCCTCATGGACCTTATAGGCTTTAGATGGCCGTACTATGCAGCGGGCCTCATTTTGGTCCTCGGGAAGTTCCTGCCTAGTTAAGTAGGCTAGGAATGGTTCCGTCCACGGGGCAATGACTGCCATTATTTCGTGGGCTGAATGTGTTATTTCATTGGCAGAACCACCGATTGTGTCAGAATGTTCGGTGTTGGGTGGTGCGGTTGGGTCCGGATTGTTGTTTCCGGACTCCCCTTCCCATAGTACGGATGGCTTGAACAGCCGCTCTAGGAAGATATTGGGAGGGACGGCATCGCGCTTTGCGCCAATGCGTGCCAATACGTCCGCCGCCTGGTTATTATCCCGGGCTATATGGTGAAATTCAAGCCCTTCAAACCGAGCTAATATTTTTAGGACGACGTTATGGTAAGCTATCATTTTCGGATCCTTGGCGTCGAAGTCTCCATTTATTTGGGATATCGCGAGGTTCGAATCCCCACGCACCTCTAGGCGTTTAATGCCCATGGAGACCGCCATCCGAAGGCCATGTAGAAGGGCCTCTTATTCGTCTGCGTTGTTGGAATCCGTGTACATTATCTGGAGTACGTATTGAACTGTGTCTCCGGTTGGGGATGTCAGGATGACACCAGCCCCCAGGCCGGCCAACATTTTGGAGCCGTCGAAGTGCATGATCCAATTGGAATATGCGCCGTACTCTTTAGGGAGTTCGGCTTCAGTCCATTCGGCGACAAAGTCGGCCAAAACTTGCGACTTAATAGCTCGTCGTGGCTTGTACGTTATGTCGAACGGGAGGAGCTCGATGGCCCATTTTGCAATCCGGCCAGTCGCGTCGCGGTTGTTTATAATGCCATTAAGAGGTACTCCGGAGGCTACTGTTATCGAACACTCTTGAAAGTAGTGTCGCAGCTTCCGGGATGCCATGAACACCGTGTGCGCTATCTTTTGATAATGTGGATATCAGGACTTGCATGAAGTTAGGACAGTGGACACGTAGTAAACTGGTTTTTGAAGGGGGAACTTGTGTCCGTTCGTTTCTTGTTCGACAACGAGCACCGCGCTTACAACTTGATGTGTTGCCGTGATATATAATAACATTGGTTCACCCATGTTGGGCACGGCCAGGACCGGATTTGTTGCCAATATGGCTTTTATTTCTTCGAGTCCGGCCGTGGCGGCATCCGTCCACTCGAAGTGTTCGGTGCGCCGGAGGAGGCGATAAAGGGGTAATGCCTTTTCTCCCAAACGGGAGATAAAGCGGCTTAGAGCCGCCATGCATCCAGTCAATTTTTGTATTTGTTTGAGGTCTTTTGGGATACCAATTGTGACAGAGCTCGGATCTTGGCTGGGTTTGCTTCAATTCCTCTACCGGATACAATGAAGGCCAAGAGCTTTCCGGCTGGTACGCCGAAGACGCATTTTTCCGGATTCAGCTTAATGTCGTATGTCCGGAGATTGTCGAATGTGAGCCTCAAGTCGTCTACTAGAGTTTTGACATGCTTGGATTTGACGACCACATCGTCTACGTATGCCTCCACTGTTTTGCTGATCTGGTTTGCCAGACATGTCTGAATCATGCGCTGATATGTTGCGCCGGCGTTTTTTAGCCCGAAGGGCATTGTGTTGAAGCAGAATGGGCCGTATGGAGTGATGAATGCTGTTGCGGCTTGGTCTGGCTCCGCCATCTTGATTTGGTGGTAGCTGGAGTATGCGTCGAGGAAGCACAATGAATCGTGCCCTGCGGTAGCGTTGATAATTTGATCGATGCGGGGGGGGGGGGAAGGGGTCCTTTGGGCAAGCCTTGTTAAGGTCCTTGAAGTCGACACATAGGCGCCAGGATTTATCCTTCTTTGGTACCATCACCAGGTTTGCTAGCCAGTCCAGATGTTTTATATCTCCGATGAATCCGGCTTCCAATAGTTTGGCTAGCTCCTCTCCCATTGCCTGTCTCTTGGGTTCGGAAAATCGCCGAAGAGCCTGTTTGACTGGCTTGAATCCTTTTAGGATATTTAGGCTGTGCTCGGCCAGCCGGCGTGGGATTCCTGGCATGTCTGAAGGGTGCCAGGCAAAAATGTCCCAATTTTCCCGTAGGAATTCTCGTAGTGCGGCGTCTACATCAGGGTTTAACTGTGCCCCAATGGATGCCGTCTTTGTAGGGTCCGTTGGATGGACTTGGAATTTGACTATTTCGTCCCCTGGCTTAAAAGAGGTGGACTTGGATCTCTTATCGAGTATCACATCGTACCTGTTCACCGTGGAGCGCAGCGCAGTGAGTTCCTCGGCCGCTAGGGCTTCGGATAGTGCCTCGAGGGCTAGTGCGGCTGTCTTATTTTCGGCACGGAGTGCTATGTCCGGATCACTGGCAAGAGTGATGATTCCATTGGGCCCGGGCATTTTGAGCTTCATGTACCCGTAATGGGGTATATCTTGAAAAATTGTGAATGCCTCTCGCCCTAATAAAGCATGATATCCGCTGCTGAATGGGGCCACTTGGAATGTGACCTCCTCGGACCTGTAATTGTCTGGCGAGCCGAACACCACATCCATTGTAATTTTTCCTGTACAACGTGCTTCCCGACTAGGGATTATTCCTCTAAAGGTTGTGTTGCTTCGCTCAATGTGGCTCCAGTCTATTTCCATTTTTTGAAGGGTTTCCTCGTAAATGAGGTTTAATCCGCTGCCGCCATCCATGAGTACCTTGGTAAGGCGAAAGCCGTCCACTATTGGACTGAGGACCAATGCGGCTGGTGCTCGGGCTGTTCGGAATTTAGGTTCGTCACTAGCATTAAAGATAATACCCGTGTCACTCCATGGATTTATTGTTGCTACTTGGTAGACTTCGGCAAGGCTACGGAGTGTTCGTTTCCGCATATTATTTGATGTGAAAGTCTCGAAGACTGTTAATACTGTACTGGTATTGTTGGGCTGGTTCTCTGGAGCTAGAAGCTCTTCGCCACTTTTGGCCACCTGCCGTAGTATCCAACATGCTGGAAGGCTATGAGTTGGAGTGGCGCCCTCTGTACTATGAATTTTGCAGGGTCCATTGAGCCATCCCTCCAGTACGGTTCCGTGCCCTTTAGGGCTTTTTGCTTTTTGGTATTAACCCAGGTGCCTGGCGATGATGCACCCTTTTATTTCGGACTAGGGTTGTATTCGGAGCCGGATTATCCCAAAATTTGGTTTCGGTTTTCCAGACGCTCTCCATCGCACAGTACTTTCGTACTATGGACGCCAAGTCGGCAAAGCGTTTAATTTCACGACGACTTATGGCGTTTAGGGTTTCCTTGTCCGTGCAATTATTGCAGAAAAGTGAGATTGCGTCTTCCTCGCGGCAGTCCTTTATCCTGTCCATAACCAGGAGGAATCTGGCCCAGTAATGGTGTACTGTTTCAGTGGGCTCTTGCCGGATTCGGGATAGATCGCTTATGTTTGGGTGGGTGGGTGGAATTAAATTCGGAACCCCGTCCAATCTAAGACTCAAGGGCCGAAAAGTTTCCGAACTTGGAAGCTTGGGTTTTTGGATATTGTCCAATGAATCCAGCCCGCTGCCTGACTTTAGGTTCAGGACTTGATCGACGTCCGTCCCTCCGCAGGAATCCGGCATGGAGGGGTCGGGAATCCGGACATAGCTAGTCCTTAATATAGAAGAAGGGTCACCGTACTGTTCCTCCACCACAACAACATGGTGGGTAGCCTGGGGAGAGTTGATCTCTCTCAGATCGGTTTTAGGCCCAATCTGATCGTAGTCTGTAGTGACTCCCAGGGCGGCGATGCGATCCAAGAGCTCGTTTAAGGAGGAGAGCTCCATCAGATTTAGCTCCTCGGCAAGTTCCGAGTTAACGTGAAGATTGCTTTCGATGACCCGAGAAGTCATCGTCGGCGCGGCGACCGAACAGGCGGTCATAAGAAAACCGCCTAGCCGGAGAGTTTGGCCGATGGCCAAAGCTCCTTTAGCAACGGTGCCGCCTTTAAAGACGGGACGAGGCATCCTTCCTGATGGCGACGACATAGAGGAACTCTCAATGAAAGCACCAATGTCGGTGTCAAAACCGGCGGATCTTGGGTAGGGGGTCCCGAACTGTGCGTCTAGGCGGATGGTAACAGGAGACAAGGGACATGATGTTTTTACCCAGGTTCGGGCCCTCTCGGTGGAGGTAAAACCCTACTCCTGCTTGATTAATATTGATGATATGGGTAGTACGAGAGTAGATCTACCACGAGATCAAAGAGGCTAAACCCTAGAAGCTAGCCTATGGTATAATTGTTATTCGTCCTACGAACTAAAACCCTCCGGTTTATATAGACACCGGAGAGGGCTAGGGTTACACAGAGTCGGTTACAATGGTAGGAGATCTACATATCCGTATTGCCAAGCTTGCCTTCCACGCCAAGGAAAGTCCAATCCGGACACGGGACGGAGTCTTCAATCTTGTATCTTCATAGTCCAGGAGTCCGGCCAAAGGTGATAGTTCGGCTATCCGGACACCCCCTAATCCGGGACTGCCTTAATGAGATTATGCAACTCCTGTTTACCGGAGGAACACTTTGTGTGCTACCAAACGTCACAACGTAATTGGGTGATTATAAAGGTGATCTACAGGTGTCTCCGAAGGTACTTGTTGGGTTGGCGTATTTCGATATTAGGATTTGTCACTCCGATTGTCGGAGAGGTATCTCTGGGCCCACTCGGCAATGCACATCACTATAAGCCTTGCAAGCATTGTAACTAATGAGTTAGTTATAGGATGATGTATTACGGAACGAATAAAGATACTTGTCGGTAACAAGATTGAACTAGGTATTGAGATACCGATGATCGAATCTCGGGTAAGTAACATACCGATGACAAAGGGAACAACATATGTTGTTATGCGGTTTGACCGATAAAGATCTTCGCATAATATGTGGGAGCCAATATGAGCATCCAGGTTCCGCTATTGGTTATTGACTGGAGACGTGTCTCGGTCATGTCTACATAGTTCTCGAACCCGTAGGGTCCGCACGCTTAAAGTTCGATGACGGTTATATTACGAGTTTATGTGTTTTGATGTACCGAAGGTAGTTCGGAGTCCCGGATAAGATCGGGGACATTACGAGGAGTCTCGAAATGGTCGAGACGTAAATATCGATATATTGGACGACTATATTCGGACTTCGGAAAGGTTCCGAGTGATTCAGGTATTTTTCGAAGTACCGGAGAGTTACGGGAATTCGCCAGGGAGTATATGGGCCTTATTGGGCCATACGGGAATAGAGGAGAGAGGCCAAAAGGAAGGAGGCGCCCCCCCTCCGGTCCGAATTGGACAAGGGGTGCAGCCCACTTTTCCTTCTCCCTCTCCCCCTCTTTCCTTCTCTCCTACCCCGGAAAGGAAAGGGGAATGCTACTAGGACTTGGGAGTCCTAGTAGGACTCCCCACACTTGGCGCGCCCCCTCTAGGGTCGGCCTCTCCCTTCCTCCTTTATATACGGGGGCAGGGCACCTCTAGACACAACAATTGATCCTTGAGATCTCTTAGCCGTGTGCGGTGCCCCCCTCCACCATTGTCCACCTTGATAATATCATAGCGGTGCTTAGGCGAATACCTGCGTCGGTAGAACATCATCATCGTCACCATGCCGTCGTGCTGATGGAAGTCTCCCTCAAAGCTCGGCTGGATCGGAGTTCGAGGGACGTCATCGAGCTGAACGTGTGCTAAACTCGGAGGTGCCATGCGTTCGGTGTTTGATCGATCGGATCATGAAGACGTACGACTACATCAACCGTGTTGTGCTAACACTTTCGCTTTCGGTCTACAAGGGTACGTGGACACACTCTCCCCTCTCGTTGCTATGCATCACCATGATCTTGCGTGTGCGTAGGATTTTTTTGAAATTACTACGTTCCCTAACAAATGGTCCACACCATCTTGGCCGCGTTCATCTTGGCTTTTGGTCTCATCGAGATTGTAGCCTTGGCATTGGCCCTTGGGGTGGAATACCTGTCCACAACCCTCGTAGGTGACGGTCTCCATGAACTCGTCGAAGTAGGGTCATTGGCCGCAAGCGTTGGGTTGAGCATTCCATCGAAAAGGTTGCGGGCGCTGGGAATGTTGGCCGTAGGAAACGACCGCAACTGCTTCCTTTGCATCCCGTCGGCCGACTAGCCGGCGCCACTATACCCAGGCGCGACCTTGAGGTCGATGACGGCCGTTGGTACGGGGTGGTCAGCGCAATCATGATGTCGTCCCGTGACATGGAGAATCGGGTTGGAGCATGCTGCTACGTCGGATGAACACCATCCGTGCTTGATATTATGGAGGAGCTCGGCGACTGGCGGTGTGGGGGGCGTACGACTGGCGAGCCTATGCTTACCGCGGCCATGGCGGCGGCGGGGAGAATAGCCGGCACCGGTCAGCACAACCCTAGCATGAGGAGGGTGTGTGTTGTCGCTGCCTGCATGGACTTGGCGACGATGGCCTCGTTGTCCTCGACGATGGCCTTGTGATGCGCAACTGCGGCCTCGAGGGTGAAGTCAGCAGTGGCTTTCTTCTCCACCTGAAGGGACCGTCGGGCCCTACTCCTGTCCAATTCTATGTTGAGTTGTGCGATCTTCGCCGGCGTGAGCTCCGGCCGCAGTTTCTTCTTCCTCTTTGTCGCGGGGTTGGCAGTGGTGGCGGCCGGGTCGGCGGTTGCGGGTTTCTTCGGGGCGCAGGCAATGAACGAGGGAGGGGACGGGAGTGCAGGAGGGTTTTTGGGAAGCAGGGAAAATGGGAGTATTGTGTCAATGATGGGCAGGCCAGGCTAGGACAAGGGTGCACGTCTCGCCCGTCTGTGCGCTGTCCGTTTTGATGCAAACGTGGCCCAAATTTGGGTTGGAAATGCTTCGGCGGCGGACAATTTGGGGTTGTGCGTAGGAGTTGGCCTCAGGACAGTGACGTTCGGTCCGAGCGACACGGGATCCCCAAATATTCCCGGACGCGCTTGCATACATCTGAACCTTCGTCCGTCATGTAGGACTCCGACATCCTGGGACCACTCAAATTCCCATTGTCAAACCACTTTTCTTTTATTCCGTTCCTCCCCACTTCTCCGTATCCACACCCTCCTAGTCCGACACCATCACTGTACCATTTCGACCGCCGCCCAGGCCTTGCCGGACATCTACTACCCCACACACGTGCATGCCCTTCTTGTGTACACCACCATCCACCCCTGATTCATTTGCAACCAAGTATCGTCCGCCCCTTGTCGATGCCTCCATGCCATACACCATGTCTGACAAGTGTTCGTCCAAATGTCATTGAGCTTTTTTTATGTTCTCATTGTTTCTTTGGAGCAAGCACAAATGTCGGGATAGTTTGTGGTTGAGGATGAGTTGTTGTGCGTACCTGATTGGCCAAAAGTGTGAACTTTGCACGCACTAAGCAACGGGGGCGCAGTGCTTTGGCAAAATGTGCATTTTTGGTTTGATAAACAAAAGCACTTCGGGCCTTAAAACTTGCACGTGATCCACGATCGCAATGCGAAATCACTAGCCCATTAGAGGTACACCATCTCAAATTAAGTCATAAACTATTGCGGTCCAATCGTACCGGTGCAGATAAGTGGGCCACCGCGCACGTAACCATGGAGGTCATAAGTTTTTTTCCTCTGCATGTCTTTTTGTAACGAGGAAATGTTTACAAGGGGTACATGATCACGTCCAACCATTCACACCATCTTCACACCCCTACATGGGAGTGTGTTGAGTAGCAGTTTTGGGAGTAAACTAACTAACATCACCTACGGGGGGTTCCAAACAAAGTCACTTACAAAATTTATTACAAAGTTTCCTAGAGAGGGTTTAACCCTATGGATCAGTAGGCCAAAGGCAGTTTTAAATCTTTGTCCCTAGGACTCAAAAGAGTGTCGGACCCCTCTGAAAATTTTGTTATTGCGCTCCTTCCAAGTGCTCCAAGCTAATGCCATGAACACGTCCATGAACATGGGACACGTCCATTGATTTGTTCCACAGTGAATAATGTTTAATGGGTTCCCCACTATAGTCCAGTTGAGATCAAGCGTTGGTCAATTCATTGATGCACTGAACATTGCAACTTGATGATCATTACATTGTATAGCCCGGATGTGCTTCCATGCTATACAAAACAACATACGGCAAGCCATTCACGTTGATGCATTGTTGGACAAAACTCAACGGGCACACCGTCTGGATGACCAACATTTACGGATACTGATGCATTGTTGGACTCGAGTGATGTTGAATTTGGATTGATGAATTAAAAAACTTGTTGAACTATTGTTTGACTAGAATATTTGTATGTTATTTTTATTTGTTATATAATTTTGGATACGGATAATTCCCATTTCCATTTGGTTCGGATGCGGATTTTTCGGGTACGAATAGGCATTTTCTCATATATGAATATCGGCCACCACCACTTTCCACCCCTATAGAGGAGACTCCAAAAACTTGTATGTCTAAAGGCCAAATCCTCAAGTATATATAGGTTGGAGGAGAGGGGAGGAGCACCACAATCGGGAAGGAAGCCCCCTTGGCCTGCCAAGAGGAGGGGGGGTTCCCCTCAAATTCAGCCTTCCATAGCTTGTCTAACAAGCTAGGAGGGCGCCCGTAGTGTTATTGGGCCCTCCACCACTTGGCCTTTTTAGCATTTTCTTTGGCCCGTTTATATTTAATTAAATATTAAAGCCTCTCAATCATTGTTAGAACCTTTTATTATTAGTTTAAAATGTCCGGAGATATTTTCCACCTATATCAATTCTCGGTATTACCTGGTAAACCCCGACTCTTCCCGTAACTCTGGAATGCTTCTGGTTCCTCTTGAACTATTTCTAATATTAATGAACCTATTTTTTTAAAAAAAATCTCATAACTGTTGCTCCACTAACACTCAGCAGATTATGACCCCCTTAAACTTGGGACCCTGTAGGTTCGGTAAAACATAGACATGGACAAAACCCCTTCCGTTCAATGATCAATTATGGACATCCATATTGATTTTTATGAATACATGAATAATATTCGAGTGAACCTCTGGTTATTGTGTGCTATTTCTTTTGCTTCGCAATACTTTACAAAATCCGTGGTGATATGTATCAGTATCCTCTTGAGTCAATCTCATGCTCACTATACCAATCTCCTGTTACCGGTTTTGTTCTTCTTTCTCGTTGACATGTTCCGGCATCCCTGTGACCTAGTCACCCGTGTCTGGTCACGCGATGATGGATGTCGTCACACCATGAGGGCCCTAAGAATATCTCCCCATCATCAGAGGAGAAAATCTCACTCTTGAGCTATCTAGCCCCTTGTCAAACTTTCTGGTAAACTTGTAAGTTGTCGTTATGATCACCATGTTACAGATGACGTTTGAGCAACCCCAACCTCCATCGTACGGTAAGAAGTGACTACGATACTCCCATGGTCTAAGGAACTAAAACATATGTTAATTCTCTGTGTTATACTGATTGACTTGCGATGGTAACATCTCCAAGTATAACAAACATGTTGGGTCAATTCAATATGATCGTTCTTCTAACGTCATATTCTCAAAGTTGTTATGGGACCATCGTTACACTTAATGATATCCCAGACCCGAAAAACATGATCACAAACAACACTTGAGCCAGTCTTAGAGCATCTAAAGCCGGGTGCCCTATATCCGTCTCATACGCCCGGGCAGGCCGTCCGGTCACTGACCGGTCACAAAAAACAGACCCAACCGAATCTCTCAAATGGGCCTCAAACTCCCGGGCTGACCGGCACCCCTCATATCCGTCCCAAATATAGGGCGGATATGACGTGGCCCGGGCACGTCGGGGCACATCGGCCACGTCAGCCCGGCTCACCGCTGGCCCACCCCGCCCCCACAAAAAAAACCCGCTTGGCAGAAACCCCAGCTCACTCCGCTACGCTCCCTTCCCCAACACTCCCATTTCCCCAATCTGCCAAATCCCTAGCGTCGGCGAGCATGTCCAGCACCGGCAGTCACTCCGACAACAGCTCCAGAGACGAGGAGGAGTTGGCACTTCGTATCGCGCTCGAGTGCTCGTGCGTCGATACGGGTGGCAGCTCCAATCCGGTGCGACGCCACCTGTCGCGTGTCGCCGCAGTGTTGACGTTGGCGCCGACCCTTCCTGCCCCGCACGCGGATGTTCAAGGCCTACCCGATCTGCTCCTCTCACCCGTCGGCCTCCTCCACCTCTAGCCGCTGCTCCGTGGAATCAACGCCAAGCAGCTCTAACTCGGCATTGATCAATCCGAGCGGGAGGTGACAGAGACAGCGGCAGAGGAAGTGAGGGTGGCCAAACTCAAGCGCAAGCAAGGCCGTGTCATCCCGCGCTTGCAACGTTACATAGTAATCTCCGACTCCTCGTCCTCCGAAGGGTCTGACGGCTCCGACATGGACCCACCTCCTACCGCGGACTCCTACAGTTGCGCCGGCGACTGGAAGGACAAAGTGCCGGCAAGGAAGTGGTGAAGCTCGCCCTCTCTTGTTTATAATCTAGTTGTAGTATGTAGTTACAATGTGCCGAATTGTTGAACTGTGTGACTAGTGAAGGAAATATGCCCTAGAGTCAATAATAAAGTTATTATTTATTTCCTTATTTCATGATAAATGTTTATTATTCATGCTAGAACTGTATTAACCGGAAACTTGATATATGTGTGAATACATAGACAAATAGAGTGTCACTAGTATGCCTCTACTGGACTAGCTCGTTGAATCAAAGATGGTTAAGTTTCCTAGCCATGGACATGAGTTGTCATTTGATTAACGGGATCACATCATTAGGAGAATGATGTGATTGACTTGACCCATTCTGTTAGCTTAGCACTTGATCGTTTAGTATGTTGCTATTGCTTTCTTCATGACTTATACATGTTCCTATGACTATGAGATTATGTAACTCCCGCTTACCGGAGGAACACTTTGTGTGCTACCAAATGTCACAACGTAACTGGGTGATTATAAATGTGCTCTACAGGTGTCTCCGAAAGGTACTTGTTGAGTTGATGTATTTCGAGATTAGGATTTGTCACTCCGATTGTCGGAGAGGTATCTCTGGGCCCTCTCGGTAATGCACATCACTATAAGCCTTGCAAGCAATGTAGCTAATGAGTTGGTTACGGGATGATGCATTACGTAACGAGTAAAGAGACTTGCCGGTAACGAGATTGAACTAGGTATTGAGATACCGACGATCGAATCTCGGGCAAGTAACATACCGATGACAAAGGGAACAACGTATGTTGTTATGCGGTTTGACCGATAAAGATCTTCATAGAATATGTAGGAGCCAATATGAGCATCCAGGTTTTGCTATTGTTTATTGACCGGAGATGTGTCTCGGTCATGTCTACATAGTTCTCGAACCCGTAGGGTCCGCACGCTTAAAGTTCGATGACGGTTATATTATGAGTTTGCGTGTTTTGATGTACCGAAGGTAGTTCAGAGTCCCGGATGAGATCGAGGACATTACGAGGAGTCTCGAAATGGTCAAGACGTAAAGATCCATATATTGGACGACTATATTCGGACTTCGGAAAGGTTCCGAATGATTCGGGTATTTTTCGGAGTACCGGAGAGTTACGGGAATTCGTATTGGGCCTTAATGGGCCATACGGGAAAGGAGAGAAAGGCCCCAAAGGGTGGCCGCACCCCTCCCCATGGACTAGTCCGAATTGGACTAGGGAGGGGGGCGCCCCCTTCCTTCCTTCTCCTTCTCCCTTCCCTTCTTCCACTCCAACAAGGAAAGGAGGAGTCCTACTCCCGGTGGGAGTAGGACTCCCCCCTTGGCACGCCCTCCTCTTTGGCCGGCCACCTCCCCTCTTGCTCCTTTATATACGGGGGCAGGGGGTACCCCATAGAGACAACAATTGATCATTGATCTCTTAGCCGTGTGTGGTGTCCCCCTCCACCATAGTCCTCCTCGATAATATCGTAGCAGTGCTTAGGCGAAGCCCTGCGTCGGTAGAACATCATCATCGTCACCACGCCGTCGTGCTGGTGGAACTCTCCCTCGATACTCGGCTGGATCGGAGTTCAAGGGACGTCATCGAGCTGAATGTGTGCAAGAACTCGGAGGTGCCGTGCTTTTGGTGCTTGATCGGTCAGGCCGTGAAGACATACGCCTACATCAACCGCGTTGTGCTAACGCTTCTGCTTTCGGTCTACGAGGGTACGTGGACAACAGTCTCCCCTCTCGTTGCTATGCATCACCATGATCTTGCGCGCGCGTAGGAATTTTTTTGAAATTACTACGCTACCCAACAACTAGCCCGTTTGGTGATCTTTTGGGTGATGTTTATGTGAATTATGCCCGTTTGGTACCACTTTATATGTCCCTTTCCGCTCGATTTTGATCATTGTGATCTATGTACTAGTTGCATGAATTTGTATGGATATAGGGTTCGGAATATGAGATACGCAGGTGTGGGGGCCCGAATTTAGGGAGTGTCTGGTCAATGTCCGCGGGCGTGCCCGAGTTGATCTGCGGACGTATAGGGGCCGGATTTGCCAACTCCGGCTGTAGATATTCTTAGAGGCGAGACTAGGAATCAGGTTTTACCGTTCGTCCTTTCACATGTGGATATGAGTTTTCCACTGAAGCGCGTATTCCAGGATCATAGTGGTTATAACATAGAATATAAACTCTTAATTATAAACAGGAAAAATATAATAATACAATATTATTGAATATAGGGCATATTTTCAACAATCTGTGTATTCGTCGGGCCCTGCTGAGCGACCTACTCGCCGGCCAATGAAAAACCACACGAAATTGTAGTGATATCGTTTGTTATCTTCCTTTGGAGTGTAAAATATCAACATACTACATAAGGGTGTAGTGGGTAGTAATAGTCACATTTAAACTCAACGTTATTTTCACAGTTGCAAAATGAAGAAAAGTCCTAAGTTTTCTTTTATTTTACTAGATAATTAATGCCATCGCGAATCAACCTGTGGTTGGATGCTTAGAGAGATAGTGATATCCTCAGTCCACCAAGATTCAAGTCCTGGTGCTTGCATTATTTCTGGATTTATTTCAAAATTTCTAGTGATGCACTTTCAGTGGGAGAAGACGTTCCCGTCGACGACGAGGCGCCTACGGTGACTTTGTAAATTTCAAAATGACATGCCGGCTCAGTCTCTTGGAGGTGCTCCTAGGGGTAGGGTGTGTGTGCGCGTTTATATGGGCGAGTGTATGCGCGTATGTATGAGTGCTTGCATCTGTACTGATGTTCAAAAAAATGATGCCGTCATATTTGGAAGTGCCACCGTGTTAGTTAAAGAAAATACATGTAAGAACTCGTGTGCTCGGAAAGTGGTAGCCATGGCTTTTAGTTAAGAAATATTATTTGTTTTTCTTTTATAGGGTTTGAAGTGTGAACGATGCAAGTGTGGTAGTCTAAAGCGGGACAAAAAGTGAAAAAAGCATGAATCAAGTATGAACGTTGATGGTCGGAACATTTTTGTTTGACCGTCGAAAAGAAATTAAACGGAGTAGTATAAACGTACGTTGACACAAGACTTTTTCTTTTTTGCCGGGAGTTCACATAAGACTCGTACAAGCCGAACCAAGCGCACATGTTCAATTTACGTGATTGTGCTTATTATTATAGCATTATAGGAAACGCAACTGTGCGACGAATCGTACGGTAGTTATCAGTACACCACGCTGATTAACGAAGAATGCACGCTGACTATGACACGACGAAGAACCCGTTCCAAATCGTCCACAGAAATGAATGCCTGCTGGCTCCTTCATTTGTCCATGTATCAACCACCAAGTTGCAAAGAAATTGTGAACGATGTTTTTCTTTTTCGGATCTCCGAGGTTGACCTTAGCTAGCATGGCTTGAGTCAGTGGGGGGTCTACGTATTATTTATGCTAAATGGCCTTCACTTAGACTCGAGTACTCTCATGATCGAGTTCAATTTCATATTTAACCCTCAAGTAGTCTTGACATCTGTTAAGAGGGTTTTGGCCTCTTTGAAAGGGTGTACAATTGATGTCTTATACGTAGTCGTGTTATCTCTATTGGCACCTCATACACGTTTTCGGGCATTTCTAACCAGTCCCCAATAAATAATGATATATCAGGTGAAGTAAACTCTTAGTGGAGTAAATTTACTACACTAAGTTTTGACCGGACCTATCCGAACTCCTAAATTCAGTGGAGTAAACTTACTTTTTGGTTAATGCATTTTTCATCGAACATCTATTATGCGTGTTCGCGACGATAGTGACCACGCCAGAAACGCCTCGATGCATAGGCTGCGAAGCTCCTTTAAGGAGCGGAGGAGCTGCTCGAGGAGCCCATCTACACAGTGGAGACCATCTACACCGACTTGCTCGAGGCCGTGTCCCGCAGCATGGATTCGCTCCTCCTCGGCCCTGCCGCCAAGATCGTCGACAACCTCTTCAATTGGCTCAGGCCGCTCGCGGGCGCCATCTACGTCGCCTTCTACTACCCAAGGCCGAGGGATGGCCACTCCAAGGGCCCGCCGTGAGCTCGGGTACCTCGTCGATGTCGTCCATGCCGACGTCGGGCACCACTTCAGCCTCTATGCCATGACTCACGGTCTCGATGCCCTCCCCCGTGGCCAAGGCGCGTTCGAGCTATGGTTCGCCAACCACAACCAGGCCGACGCGCAGGCAAGGGTGGCGCTGCAGAGGCTGAACGTCGCCGTCGAGAGGAGCCTTGCGGTTGACCTCTCGGTCCGCCTCTGCGGGATCATGCCCGCGTCACGGGTGCGAGCCGGTGCCGGGCCGCTCGTGTTGTTGGTGGCGTTGAGGCTGCAGTTGGTTGACGACGTGTTGCTGGTGCTGCATGGAGCGCAGGAGCAGGGGAGAGACGAGCAGAAGCATCACAGGCTCGCTGGGGGCGACGGCGGCACGCAGGAGTACGGTGAGCTGTCGGAGCTCGTCCATGGCGGCTGTGGCACCAATACGGGGACGGCGGCGCGCACGGGGTGGGGGTGGGGGGCGGGGAGGGTGGCGGGCACCAGCGGGCCGGGGGGAGGTCGGGCAAAGGTGGGAAGGAGGGCGAATGGACGTATAAATTTTACTCCAGACCATTTCGATGGAGTATATTTAGGGAAATGGTTGTGACTGGAGTATAATTTTTACTCACTTACGACGGATTGGGGATCAGTTAGGTGCGCGTTAGAGGAGTACAACCAACTTTTTTACTCCTTAACGCCGGATAGGGCATCAATTGGCTAGATACTGATGTTGAAGTACCAACAAGGTCGAATGAGGAGATATGAAAGCGCAGGTTATCTCCCAAAGGGGGGAGGGTGAATGGAAGATTTTTAGAAATTCATCAAACTCTGAAGAATTTGAGGAAGATCAGAGTGAATAAATAGAAATGCAAGGGAAACTAAGTCATCACAGGATCAGAGTACATGCAATCAGGATAGGTAAGAGTGAAGAACATGCAATGCAATCCTATAATCATACAAGCATGAAGAATATGAACTGAGCAAATGAAAGATAGCATGATGAAATTTTCCAGTTCAAATTTGTCAGAGGATAGATCACAAATTCTTCAACAGCGGAATAATGTAAGGAAGGGTGAGGAATTTGAAACCAGATTGGCTCGGTGAAGACAATGCAATTTAGTAGACCAGTTCCAGTTGATGTATCAGTTGTACGTAGGTTGAGGCGGCTGAGTCGCAACTCAGAGGACACACAGTCCTCACCATTTTTCTCTTGAGCTAAGGTTACTTAGTCCTCATCCAATCACTCGTGGTAAGTCTTCAAGGTAGACTTTCAAAACCTTCATAGACTTGTTCACCGGCACACCACAATGACTCTAGGTGTACTCAGAACTTGACGCCTAACTATCTGGAAGAATGACAATCTTCAAAGAAAATAGGCGTGAGATCACATAGATCAATCTCTTAAGTGATGCTCAATCACTTTGGCTGTGGGTTTTTCCTCACTTAAGATTCCTTCAAAGTTGTTATAGGATGAGTTGCTCTCAAATGACAAGTGTCAAGTTCTCTCGGAGCAGCCAACCAACTAGTGGTTGTGGGGGGCGGCTATTTATAGCCAGGGGTAACCTAACATGAATTGTCATAAATGCCTTCTCTCATTCGACCGTTGTTAGGATAAGGATCCACTCGACAGCTGGTCCACGACGCAACAACGGTCGGAATTTGAACTATCAAATTCATCGGGGCACTCAATTTCCTCACGGTAGGCAGATTGATGGGGAACGAAGCATGAAAATCATAAAAATTCCTACGAACACCCAAGATCTATCTAGGAGAAGCATAGAAACGAGAGGGGAGAGTGTTTCTATGTAGCCTCATAGACCGAAAGCGGAAGCGTATATAACACGGTTGATGTAGTTGTACTCTTCGTGATCCGATCACGATCCAACCGATCTAGTGCCGAATGGACGACACCTCCGAGTTTAGCACACATGCGGCTCGATGACGTCTCCTCATCCTTTATGACGCCCGGGTAATCAAGCTACAGTAACCCTGCGCTAATGATGCCACGTCACCTAGGTTACTGTTGGTAAACTCGTGTTAGTTCAAAACGATTCAAATTCAAATTTAAAATATAGGCAAACAACAAAAGTTTCAAATAATAAAACTAAAATGTTCTGGTTGTGCCAAATAATGCGTAGGTAATTATGGTGGAAAAACCACACTTGTATAAAATATGTAAATACTCAAAATGAATAAAATAGTAGCAAAAACAATTAGTTAAATAATTATAAAATAGTAAACAATTACAAATGATTTTATATTAGGTGCCAAGTTAATTGCAGTAGTGGCATAAGTATTAAAAATATTTTAGTTGCAACTTGGGTTTTTCATAAACACCGAAATTTAATAAAACAGAAAAGAAGAAAAGAAATGAAATAGAAAAACAAACTAACAGAAAACTAAACTAAAGCAAAAGAGAACCCCTCCCCCCCACTGGACCCCTTGGCCCAACTGGGCCATGGCCCAGCCGGCCGCCCCCTGGCCTATAGGCCACCCCACACCCCAGAAACCCTAATCCCCTCCCTCACAATACCCAGATCCGCCCCGCACCTGACCGCTACCGTCGTCGCTCCGTCATCACGGCCGGCGTGGCCGTCGGTCACCCCTCGCCGCCTCTCTGTGTCGAGAGACTCCGGCCGCCTCGCCCTCGCTCTCCTTCGCCGCGGAGCCGGGAAGCTCCTCCAACGACGCCTGCACTGAAAGCTCGCCATCCTCATCTTCTTCTACCTTCGGCCGCTGCAACGCTGTCGTCGATCCGCTCGCCTCCGGTCCTCTCCGACTACAACGAGCACGCCAAGCACCCCGCTGTGAGGCCCTCCCCCGATTCCCCCCCATTTGCACTTCGATCCATTCATATGCGGCCGTCCCCGTGCTCGTTCGTGGCTGCCATGGCCGGAGCCTGTGCTCCCATGTCGCTTGCCATGGCCCTTTCCCCTTCACCCCGCGCCCTCCTGGCCTCGCCTCGGCTGTGCACACACGTGTGCGTGCCTGCACTTGGCCGCGGGCCACCTTAGTCGCCCACACGCCCGTAGCCGCCCGCTACCGTGGCCCGCTCCTGCTACTGAAGCTGCATCACCCCGCCCGCGCCCCTCGGTGTTGTGCTACTGCCGCTGCTGCTTCTTGTTGCGAGGGAGGAAGAGAATGGGATTCAACACACTTGGATTATGCTCGAGGCTGCAGAGTTATACAGGGCGCTGGCCGCAGCCGAGCGTGATCGTGGGTGTGGCACTACCGAGCGACGTGCAGCACTACTCAACAAAACTGCTGCACAGTCAAAGCTACCTAAGCCGTATACAATACAAGAGTACAGACTCCATAACTACCTTGACTAACACCCCCCCGCAGTCGTGACGTCGGCGGCGGCGACGCAAAGACTGGACCGGAAGTCGGAGAAGACCTCAGACGGCAACCCCTTCGTCATAATATCTACGAGCTGCTGTCGTGTGGGGATGTGAAGAACCTGGAATTCGCCAAGCGCCACACGCTCGCGAACGAAGAGAATATCCAGCTCGACGTGCTTCGTCCGGCGATGATGGACGGGGTTAGCCGACAGGTAGACGGCGGAGACGTTGTCGCAATACACCAGCGTGGCCTTGTCGACGGGAGAGAACAGCTCACCAAGTAGCTACCAGAGCCAAACGCACTCGGCGACGGCGTTCGCGACGCCACGGTACTCGGCCTCGGTGCTGGAGCGTGAGACGATGGCCTGACGCTTCGAAGACCAAGAGACAAGGGCGTCGCCAAGGTAGACACAGAAGCCGGAGGTGGAGCGCCTGGTGTCAGGACAACCAGCCCAGTCGGCATCCGTGAACGCTCGCAGGTCCAGCACACGCGAGGCGCGAAGGTGGAGGCCGAGGGCGGGCATGCCGCGCACGTACCGGAGCACACGCTTGATCAACCCGAGATGGCACTCGCGGGGATCGTGCATGTGCAGGCAGATCTGCTGGACGGCGTACGCGATCTCCGGGCGCGTGATCGTCAAGTACTGAAGGGCGCCTGCGATGCTGCGGTAGGCAGACAGATCGGCAACGCGGGGGCCGTCCGCGGTTGGCAACTTACCCTTGGTGTCGATCGGCATGGGAGACGAGCGGCAGGTGTCCATGCCGGCGCGATCCAGAATGTCAGCTGCATACTGCTCCTGGCAGAGGAAGAAGCCCGCCGGCGTGCGCGTGACCCGGATGCCGAGGAAGAAGTGCAGAGGACCGAGGTCCTTCATGGCAAACTCCCCGGTGAGCTGAGTGACGACATGGCGGAGCGCCGCAGGCGAGGACGTGGTGAGGACGATATCGTCGACATAGAGCAGTAGGACTGCAGTGTCGCTCCCATGGCGGCGTGTGAAGAGCGAGGAGTCGGAGCGTGTCGCAGAGAAGCCGATGGACCGAAGGAAGCCGGTGAAGCGGAGAAACCATGCGCGCGGCGCCTGCTTCAAGCCATAAAGAGACTCGGAGAGCCGGCAAACGTGATGAGGCTTGGCGGCATCGACGAAGCCCGCCGGCTGAAGACAATACACCTCTTCGTCCAGGGTGCCGTGCAGGAAGGCGTTGGATACATCAAGCTGATGGACAGGCCAATTCCGCGACGCGGCGAGAGTAAGCACCGTACGGACAGTGGCGGGCTTGACGACCGGCGAGAATGTCTCGCCGTAATCCACACCAGCTCGTTGTCGGAACCTGCGGACAACCCAGCGGGCCTTGTAACGCTCGAGAGCTCCGTCGGCCTTGAATTTGTGTTTGAACACCCATTTGCCGGTGATCAAATTGGCGCCGGGGGGGCGAGGCACCAGCTCCCAGGTGCGGTTGCGCACGAGAGCTTCGAACTCATCGCGCATGGCAGCAAGCCAACGCGGATCGCGAACGGCAGCACGGACCGACGAGGGAACCGGCAAGACCGCATCAGATGAAGTAGCGGCGACAAGGCTGGTGTCGTGGTAGCGCGGGTTTGGACGAAGAACACCAGTCTGGGCACGCGTGACCATACGCCGTGGTACAGGTGGTGGAGCAGTAGAAGACGACGGCGCGGAGGAGCTGCTCGACACTGGGTGCACGCGTGTGGAAGGCAAAGGGCCGTCAACAGAGATGCGCGTGCCTGGGCCGTCGATCGCCGCATCAGCGGCTGCATGCCGTTGCATGGCGGGCAGGCTGGGCGGTGAAGACTCCAAGCCGTCGCTGGACGAGGATCGAGCGATGGAGTTTGAACGCGCCGATCGCGCGCGCTGCATGCGCACGACAGAGCTGTCCAGTGGCGATCCAGAGGCCACGGGCGAAGGCGCACATGGGGCACGATCGCAAGCCCGCTCATCAAGCGCGGGCACCTGCAAAATGGGCGGAGCAATCGCAGGCGGTGGCGGAGCGGCGGCGTTAGAGGGGGAGGGAGGGGCGAAAGGGAAGACCGTCTCGTGGAAGTAGACATGGCGAGAGGTAATGACACGACGCGAAATGGGATCGAAACAACGGTAGCCACGGTGGTCAGGTGGATATCCAAGAAACACACACGCGAGGGACCGATAATCGAGTTTGTGTTTAGCCGTGGAAGTAAGGTTGGGGTAGCACAAGCACCCAAAGACTCGGAGTAAAGAGTAGTCAGGAGCGACTCCGAGGAGGAGTTCGTGCGGGGTGCAGGGTGTGGTAGCATGGCATGGCCGGCGGTTGATTAAGTACGTGGCAGTGTTTAGAGCTTCAGCCCAGAACCGAGCAGGCATGGACGCATGGAACAAAAGAGCGCGAATGCTGTCGTTGAGCATGCGCAAGATGCGTTCTGCCTTCCCGTTTTGCTGGCTTGTGTAAGGGCAGGAGAGGCGTAGATGAGTGCCATGCCGAGCTAGGAGAGACCGAACAGCGGCGCTATCAAACTCACGGCCATTATCTGTTTGAAGAGAGAAGATGGGAAGCTGGAACTGCGTCTGCACATAAGCATAGAAGTCTAACAGGACTGGAAGCACATCAGATTTTCGCTTGAGTGGGAAGGTCCAGACGTAATGGGTATAATCATCTAGCACAACCAAATAAAATTCATAACCAGATATGCTTACAACCGGAGATGTCCATACATCAAGGTGCAAAACATGAAAAGGGAACATGCTACTGCTGGAGGAACGACTAAAAGGTAGACGGGCATGTTTGCCCAAACGACAGGCGTGGCACGAGTGAGGCGCGGACTTGCTGAACCCAACAGAGAGGTGGTCGGCGACGAGGCGAAGTGAAGCATGGCCAAGACGCTGGTGCCATAAGTTGGAGTCGGCGAGGCCGGCAAAGGCATGACGAGGAGCAAGCGAGGGACGCCAAACGGGATAGAGATCACCATCCGAGTCACATCGGAGAATCACCTCCTTGGTTCGAAGATCCTTGACAGAGAAACCAAATTTGTCAAACTCGACAGAGACAGGGTTATCGCGGCAAATTTGACGAACAGAAAGCAGGTTCGTGATGAGAGAAGGTGAGACGAGGACATTGCGCAATTGAACAGGTGAGGTACCCGCGATAAGAGCACCGTCGCCGATGTGGGTGACGGGGAGGTGAGCGCCGCTGCCCACAATGATTTGAGAAGGCGAATGAAATGGGCGAAGAGAGTGAAGATTACCAGGGTTGGAAGACATGTGTGCGGAGGCGCAGGAATCGAGGTACCACTCGCTGGCAGTGCCTGACGAGGACGGCCCCGCGGTGGCGCTGTGGAGCGCTGCCTGCAGCGTCTGCATGTCCCACGCCGGTGATGGCGCGGTGGACGAACTGGCGCCAGGAGACCCGTAGGAGGGAGGCGGGCCGTAGACAGGCGGAGGCCCGCCGGGAGCGCCATAGGCAAGAGGCGCACCGCCCGGAGCGCCGTAGCTAGCAGATGAGCCACTCGGAGTGCCGTAGGGAGCGGCGAACATCGCCTATTGGTGCGGTGTGCCTGGCCGGGGTCCGAGGACACCGGTGCCGGGGGCGCGCCACTGCATCGGCCAGGCTTGGACGAGGCCCGTCCAGGAGTTGGCACCCGGCGCCGGAGCCGGGCAGACGGGCGCGCGAGGCGCCGGTGCGGCTGGTGAAGCAGGAGCGGCGCCGTTGCCACGGCCGCGGCGGCGACCGCGCCCGCGCCCGCGCGCGCTGTTGTCGTTGCCGGGAGGTGGGTGAGTCGGAGCCGGAGTTGGGGCCGACGAGGAAGAAGAGCCACGACCAGCCCAGAGGGCGTGGGCGGACTGCAGCCTAGCAGTCTGCGCGGCGCGGTGTTCCTCTAAGAGGAGGAACGAGCGCACCTGGAGGAACGAGGGCAGCGGATCCTGGGAAGTGATATGGGGAATCACGGAGTGGTACTGGCGGTTAAGACCGCGGAGGAGGTGGAAAACCTGACGAGGATCCGTCACCGGCTGACCGAGGTCGCGGAGCTGATCGGCGAAGCCCTTGAGCCGGGTGCAGTATTGCATCACGGTCATGTCCCCCTGGACGACGGCGTGATACTCGGCGTCGATGTACACGGCGCGCGCCAGCTGATTGTTGCGGAAGATGTCGTCGAGGGTGCGCCACACGGTCAAGGCGGTGTCCTCGGGCTGCATGACCGCCTCCTGGAGCTCCGGCGAGATAGTGGAGTACAGCCAGTGGACGACGGTGTGGTCCGCCATCGGCCACTCAGGATCACGGGGGCGAGGGACCGCCGCGGCGGCGTCGACGTGCGCGCCGAGCCCGAACATGCCGAGCACAGTATCAAAGTGGCGCCTCCACTGAGAGTAGTTGCCGGCAAGAAGATCCAGGGCGACAGGAACGTGGCGGCGAATATCGACAGTTTGGAGGATGGCGGAGGGAACCGACGGTGGAGGAGGAAGGATAGGTGGGGCGACGGGCTGGGCGACGGGAGCAGCCTGCTGGAGTGGTTCGGCGTTGAGGACGCCAGCGGCCGCACCGAGAACACCGGCGGCGCCGTCGACAGAGGAGCGAGGGGAGAGGACAGGGTTGTCATCCATGGTGGAAGCGGAAGCGGGATCGGGAGCCTGCGAGAAGGGATTGAGCAGGTCCGAGGCGTCTGATACCATGTTGCGAGGAAGGAAGAGAATGGGATTCAACACACTTGGATTATGCTCGAGGCTGCAGAGTTATACAGGGCGCTGGCCGCAGCCGAGCGTGATCGTGGGTGTGCCACTACCGAGCGACGTGCAACACTACTCAACAAAACTGCTGCACAGTCAAAGCTACCTAAGCCGTATACAATACAAGAGTACAGACTCCATAACTACCTTGACTAACACTTCTGCTTACTGAAGCTGCTACTAGCGCTGCTGCTATCTACCTTTTACTGCCGCTCCTACTGACTGCTAGCTACAGTAACATTCAGTTACTGTAGCTGCAGCTAGCTTCGGCAAACTCACATTGAGTAGCCCCTTTGACAGCCAATAATCATCCACAGAACAAGTTCTTATGTGGATAAAAATAATTTGGACAGAGAGTATACTTGACAAACTCCATTTTATTCCACTGGACCAAATCCTTTCGATGCCTGGATTAAATCCTATCAAAATCACAAAATGCCTTGTTTTGTTAAAAGGAAACAGAAGTAACTCCTAGCTACGTGCACTGTGTTTGTGCGTGTGTGTGTGGCCGATGTGCCATGTGTGTGGGGCTGCCCCAA
The DNA here is from genome assembly GCF_002162155.2 of Triticum dicoccoides. NCBI lineage: Eukaryota > Viridiplantae > Streptophyta > Magnoliopsida > Poales > Poaceae > Triticum > Triticum dicoccoides. The sequence continues at coordinate 391,647,337 of NC_041385.1, read as the reverse complement.
AATTAGTTTACGTCTAATTTAATTAGATGGATTAGTTTTAGGATTATTTTTGCCCCTTAGCTAGTTTTATTAGTGCTAAGTTACTTTAGTAGTAGATGACATGTGGGTCCTCATTTAGATAAGTTAGGTTTATTTATTTGTTTAGGAAAATAGTCTATGACATGTGGGCCACAGATGCCCTTTTGACTAGTCAAATTGACTTGGTCAATTCGGATTAAACTAAATATAATAAATCCAGAAATTTCAGAAAATACTTAAAACATTGGAAAATAATAGAAAATTAATCATAACTCCGATGAAAAAACTTTGTACATGAAAGTTGCTCAGAACGACGAGACAAACCCGGATACGTAGCCCGTTCGTCCACCACACACCCCTAACATATCAAACCCGCAACTTTCCCCCTCCGGTTCATCTGTCAGAAAACACGAAACACCGGAAATACTTTCCCGGATGTTTCCCCCCTTCACCGGTATCACCTACTACCGCGTTAGGGCACACCGAACACCGCGTATTGTCTTGTTACGCTTTGTGATGCTTTGATTGCTCTGTTATTTATTGTGTTCCCTCTCCGTTACTTCTTTCCGATAGACCCCGAAACTGCCGGCGACCCCCAATTCGACTACGGTGTTGGTGACTCGTCCTTCTTGCCAGAGCAACCAGGCAAGCCCCCCCTTGATCACCAGATATCGCCTATTCTTCTCTATACTGCTTGCATTAGAGTAGTGTAGCATGTTACTGCTTTCCGTTAATCCTATTCTGATGCATAGCCTGTCATTGTTGCTACAGTCATTGATACCTTACCCGCAATCCTAAATGCTTAATATAGGATGCTAGTTTATCATCATTGGCCCTACATTCTTGTCAGTCTGCCTTGCTATACTATTGGGCCGTGATCACTCAGGAGGTGATCACGGGTATATACTATACATACATACATACTATACAGATGGTGACTAAAGTCGGGTTAGCTCGATGAGTACCCGCAAGTGATTCTGATGAGGGGGCTGAAAGGACAGGTGGCTCCATCCCGGTAGAGGTGGGCCTGGGTTCCCGACGGCCCCCGACTGTTACTTTGTGGCGGAGCGACAGGGCAGGTTGAGACCGCCTAGGAGAGAGGTGGGCCTGGCCCTGGTCGGCGTTCGCGGATACTTAACACGCTTAACGAGATCTTGGTATTTGATCCGAGTCTGGCCATTTGGTCTATACGCACTAACCATCTACGCGGGAGTAGTTATGGGTATCCCGGCGTCGTGGTATCAGCCGAAGCCTTCTTGACGTCAGCGACGGAGCGGCGCGCGCCGGATTGGACTGGAACGCCTACTCTTGTATAAGGGAGGCTAGGTCTGCTTCCGGCCGCCCTCGCAACGTGCAGGTGTGCAATGGGCGATGGGCCCAGACCCCTGCGCGCATAGGTTTAGACCGGCGTGCTGACCTCTCTATTGTGCCTAGGTGGGGCTGTGACGTGTTGATCTTCCGAGGCCGGGCATGACCCAGGAAAGTGTGTCCGGCCAAATGGGATCGAGCGTGTTGGGTTATGTGGTGCACCCCTGCACGGAAGTTAATCTATTCGAATAGCCGTGATCTTCGGTAACAGGACGACTTGGAGTTGTACCTTGACCTTATGACAACTAGAACTGGATACTTAATAAAACACACCCTTCCAAGTTCCACAGACAACCCGGTGATCGCTTTTCCACAGGGCGACGAGGGGAGGATCGCCGGGTAGTATTATGCTATGCGATGCTATTGGAGATGCTACTTGGAGATGCTACTTGGAGATGCTACTTGAAGGACTTCAATCTACTCTCTTCTACATGCTGCGAGACGGAGGCTGCCAGAAGCGTAGTCTTCGATAGGACTAGCTATCCCCCTCTTATTCTAGCATTCTGCAGTTCAGTCCACTGATATGGCCTCCTTACACATATACCCATGCATATGTAGTGTAGCTCCTTGCTTGCGAGTACTTTGGATGAGTACTCACGGTTGCTTTGCTCCCTCTTTTCCCCCGTTTTCCTCTTCTTCTCGGATGCCGCAACCAGACATTGGAGCCCAGGAGCCAGACGCCACCGCTGACGACGACTACTACACTGGAGGTGCCTACTACTACGTGCAGCCCACTGACGACGACCAGGAGTAGTTTAGGAGGATCCCAGGCAGGAGGCCTGCGCCTCTTTCGATCTGTATCCCAGTTTGTGCTAGCCTTCTTAAGGCAAACTTGTTTAACTTATGTCTGTACTCAGATATTGTTGCTTCCGCTGACTCGTCTATGATCGAGCACTTGTATTCGAGCCCTCGAGGCCCCTGGCTTGTATTATGATGCTTGTATGACTTATTTATGTTTTAGAGTTGTGTTGTGATATCTTCCCGTGAGTCCCTGATCTTGATCGTACATGTTTGCGTGCATGATTAGTGTACGATTGAATCGGGGGCGTCACATCCTTGATCTAGCAAGAGAAGGCGGAGAAGTAGATGGGATCACAACCAGCACAAGGGTGTGGTGGTGATGGTGGTGGTGGATCTAGTTCAGCAGGGCTTCGCCAAGCGCTACTAGAACGAGGACAGAGGAACTACGGAGTAATGGGAGAAAGAGGGGCACCAAGGACTTGGTGTGTGCTCTTGGGGAACCCCCTCCCCTCTATATATAGGTGGAGGGGCGTGGGGAACAATCCCTCCAAGCCATAGGGCGCAGCCAATGAGGAGAGGACTTGGACTCCAAGTACAATCCTATTCCTACTAGGACTCCCCATTTTTTTCCTTCCCTAGATACATGGGCTTTTGAGGACTTGTGCGCCTAGCCCAATAAGGCCAAAGCGCCTTGCTACCTCTTGAGCATGCGTTGGTTTTCCCTTGAAGAGGAAACAGTGATGCAACAAAGTAGCGTAAGTATTTTCTTTAGTTTTTGAGAACCAAGGTATCAATCCAGTAGGAGGTTACACGCAAGTCGCTCTGTACCTGCACAAACAAATAAGAACCTTGCAACCAACGTGATAAAGGGGTTGTCAATCCCTTCACGACCACTTGAAAAAGTGAGATCTGATAGAGATAATAAGATAAATATTTTTGATATTTTTGTTGTGTAGATTGAAAAGTAAAGAGTGCAAAGTAGTAAATGAGATGCAATGTAAATAAAAGAGATATGATACGATGGAAAAGAGACTGGGGGCCATAGGTTTCACTAATGGCTTCTCTCAAGATAGCATAAGTATTACAGTGGGTGAACAAATTACTGTTGAGCAATTGATAGAAAAGTGCATAGTTATGATAATATCTAGACATGATCATGTATATAGGTATCACGTCTGTGACAAGTAGATCGAAACGATTCTGCATCTACTACTATTACTCCACACATCGACCGCTATCCAACATGCATCTAGAGTATTAAGTTCATAAGAATAGAGTAACGCATTACGCAAGATGACATGATGTAGAGAGATAAACTCAAGCAATATGATACAAACCCCATCTTTTTATCCTCGATGGCACAATACAATACGTGTCTTGCTGCCCCTGCTGTCACTGGGAAAGGAGACCGCAAGATTGAACCCAAAGCTAAGCACTTCTCCCATTGCAAGAAAGATCAATCTAGTAGGCCAAACCAAACTGATAATTCGAAGAGACTTGCAAAGATATAAAATCATACATATAAGAATTCAGAGAAGAATCAAATATTGTTCATAGATAATCTTGATCATAAACCCACAATTCATCGGATCTCGACAAACACACCGCAAAAAGTATTACATCGAATAGACATCCAAGAAGATCAAGGAGAACTTTGTATTGAGAATCAAATAGAGAGAAGAAGCCATCTAGCTAATAACTATGGACCCAAAGGTCTGTGGTAAACTACTCACACATCATCGGAGAGGCTATAGTGTTGATGTAGAAGCCCTCCACGATCGATTCTCCCTCCGGCGGAGCACCGGAAAAGGCCCCAAGATGGGATCTCACGGGTACATAAGGTTGCGGCGGTGTAAATAGGGTTTCGTGGTGCTCCTGGATGTTTTCGGGGTATATGAGTATATATAGGCGAAAGAAGTAGGTCGGTGGAGCCACGAGGGGCCCACGAGGCTGGGGGGGCGCGCCTACCCCCTGGGCGTGCCCTCCTACCTCGTGGCCGCCTCGTTGCTTCCTTGACGTCCACTCCAAGTCTCCTGGATTGCGTTTGTTCCAAAAACAATTCTCTCGAAGGTTTCATTCCGTTTGGACTCCGTTTGATATTCCTTTTCTATGAAACACTGAAATAGGCAAAAAACAACAATTTGCACTGGGCCTCCGGTTAATAGGTTAGTCCCAAAAATAATATAAAAGTGCATAATAAAGCCCATTAAACCTCCAAAACAGATAATATAATAGCATGGAATAATCAAAAGTTATAGATACGTTGGAGACGTATCAAGCATCCCCAAGCTTAATTCCTGCTCGTCCTCGAGTAGGTAAATGATAAAAATAGAATTTTTGATGTGGAGTGCTACCTAACATAATTTTCAATGTAATTCTCTTTATTGTGGCATGAATGTTCAGATCCAAAAGATTCAAGATAAAAGTTTAATATTGACATAAAAATAGTAATACTTCAAGCATGCTAACCAGATAGTTTATGTCTTATCAAAATAACATAGCCAAAGAAAGCTTATCCCTACAAAATCATATAGTTTGGCCATGCTTCATTTTTGTCACACAAAATGCTCCCATCATGCACAACCCCATTTTCAGCCAAGCAGTTGGTTCATACTTTTTAACGCGCTTCAGCCTTTTCAACCCTCGCGCAATACATGAGTGTAAGCCACGGACATAGCACTATCGGTGGAGTAGAGTATGATGATAGGGATTATGTGAGAAAACAAAAAAGGAGAAAGTCTCACATTGACACGGCTAATCAACGGGCTATGGAGATGCCCATCAATTGATGTTAATACAAGGAGTAGGGATTGCCATGCAACGGATGCACTAGAGCTATAAATGTATGAAAGCTCATAAAAAATAAACTAAGTGGGTGTGCAACCAACTTGCCTGCTCACGAAGACCTAGGGCATTTTGAGGAAGCCCATCATTTGAATATACAATCCAAGTTCTATAATGAAAAATTCCCACTAGTATATGAAAGTGACAACATAGGAGACTCTCTATCATGAAGATCATGGTGCTACTTTGAAGCACAAGTGTGGAAAAAGGATAGTAACATTGTCCCTTCTCTCTTTTTCTCTCATTTTTTTATTTGGGCTTCTTTGGCCCCTTTTTTTCTCTTTTTTTATTTTGTCCGGAGTCTCATCTCGACTTGTGCGGGAATCATAGTCTCCATCATCCTTTCCTCACATGGGACAATGCTCTAATAATGGAAATCATCACACTTCTATTTATTTACAACTCAGGAATTACAACTCAATACTTAGGACAAAATATGACTCTATGTGAATGCCTCCGGCGGTGTACCGGGATATGCAACGAATCAAGAACAATATGTATGAAAGAATTATAAGGTGGCTTTGCCACAAATACGATGTCAACTACATGATCATGCAAAGCAATATGACAATGATGTAGCGTGTCATAATAAACGGAATGTTGAAAAGTTGCATGGCAATATATCTCGAAATGCCTATGGAAATGCCATAATAGGTAGGTATGGTGGCTGTTTTGAGAAAGATATAAGGAGGTTTATGTGTGATAGAGCGTATCGTATCATGGGGTTTGGATGCACCAGCGAAGTTTGCACTAGCTCTCAAGGTGAGAAAGGACAATGCACGGTACGGTAGAGGCTAGCAAATTGCGGAAGGGTAAGAGTGCGTATAATCCATGGACTCACATTAGTCATAAAGAACTCATATACTTATTGCAAAAGTTTATTACCCCTCGAAGCAAAGTACTACTACGCATGCTCCTAGGGGAAGGGTTGGTAGGAGTTAACCATCGCGCGATCCCAACCTCCACTCATAAGGAAGGCAATCAAAGAACACCCCATGCTTCAAATTTGTCACACAACGTTCACCATACGTGCATGCTACGGGACTTGCCAACTTTAACACAAGTATTTCTCAATTTCATAATTACCCAACTAGCATGACTCTAACATTACCTCCTTTATATCTCAAAACAATTATGAAGTATCAAATTTATCATAGTGTTTAATGCAATTCATATGAAAGTTTTTATTTTACCCAACTTGGATGCCCATCATATTAGGACTAATTTTATAACCAAAGAAAATTACCATGATGTTCTAAAAGTCTCTCAAAATAATATAAGTGAAGCATGAGAGATCAATAATTTCTACAAATAAAACCACCATCGTGCTCTAAGAAGGTATATGTGAAGCACTAGAGAAAAATTATCTAGCTCAAAAGATATAAGTGAAGCACATAGAGTATTTTAATAAATTTCGATTCATGTGTGTCTCTCCAAAAGGTGTGTACAACAAGGATGATTGTGGTAAACTAGAAAGCAAATACTCAAATCATACAAGACGCTCCAAGCAAAACACATATCATGTGGTGAATAAAAATATAGCCTCAAGTAAAGTTACCGATAGACAAAGATGAAAAAGGGGATGCCTTCCAGGGCATCCCCAAGCTTAGGCTTTTGGTTGTCCTTGAATTTTACCTTGGGGTGCCTTGGGCATCCCCAAGCTTAGGCTCCTGCCACTCCTTATTCCAAAATCCATCAAATCTTTACCCCAAACTTGAAAACTTCACAACACAAAACTCAACAGAAAATCTCATGAGCTCCGTTAGTGCAAGAAAACAAACCACCACTTTAAGGTACTATAATTAAATCATTTTTTATTTATATTGGTGTTAAACCTACTGTATTTCAACTTCTCTATGGTTCATACCCCCCGATACTAGCCATATATTCATCAAAATAAGCAAACAACACACGAAAAACAGAATCTGTCAAAAACAGAACATTATGTAGCAATCTGTAACTCTAGAATACTTCTATAACCCCAAAACTTCTACCAAATTAGGAAGTCCTAGGTAATTTGTTTATTAATCTTATGCAAAAAGAATAAACTGAAAAGAACATTTATGTGATTTATAAAAACTAATCGCGTGCATGCAAAAGTTTCTGTTTTTCAGCAAGATCAAATTAACTATCACCGTAGGTTATCCTAAAGGTTTTACTTGGCACAAACACTAATTAAAACACAAAACCACATCTAACCAGAGGCTAGATGAATTATTTATTACTAAACAGGAATAAAAAGTAAAGAACAAAAATAAAATTGGGTTGCCTCCCAACAAGCGCTATCGTTTAATGCCCTAGCTAGGCATAAAAACAAGAATAGATTTAGGTATTACCATCTTTGGTATTCAATTCATAAGTGGCTCTCATAGTAGATTCATAATGTAATTTAATTTTCTTCCTAGGAAAGTGCTCCATGCCTTTCCTTAATGAAAATTGGAATCTAATATTTCCGTCTTTCATATCAATAATTGCATCAATCGTTCTAAGGAAAGGTCTACCAAGAATAATAGGACATGAAGGATTACAATCTATATCAAGGACAATGAAATCTACGGGCACATAATTCCTATTTGCAACTATAAGAACATCATTAATCCTTCCCATAGGTTTCTTACTGGTGGAATCCGCAAGATGTAAATTTAAAGAACAATCATCAAATTCATGGAAACCTAGCATATGACACAAAGTTTTAGGAATCGTGGAAACACTAGCACCCAAATCACACAAAGCATAGCATTCATGATTTTTAATATTAATTTTAGTAGTAGGTTCCCACTCGTCATAAAGTTTTCTAGGGATAGAAACTTCTAATTCAAGTTTTTCTTCATAAGATTGCATTAAAGCATCAATGATATGTTTGGTAAAAGCTTTATTTTGACTATAAGCATGAGGAGAATTTAGCACAGATTGCAATAAGGAAATACAATCTATCAAACAACAATTATCATAATTAAATTCCTTGAAATCCAAAATAGTGGGTTCATTGCTATGTAAAGTTTTGACCTCTTCAATCCCACTTTTACCAATTTTTGCATCAAGATCTAAAAACTTCGAATCATTGGGACGCCTTTTAGCTAAAGTTGACTCATCTCCAGTCCCATCTTTATCAAAATTCATATTGGAAAACAAAGATTTAATAGGAGACACATCAATCACTTTCAGATCTTCATCATTATTTTTGTCTCGATCTTCCGGTTTAGCGGCCATCTTATTAACTAAGGTGGCCTGCTTATTCGAAATTTGGCCTACCAAATTTTCAAGCTGAGCAAACTAAGATTTCAGACCATAAAACTTTTTTGTTCTGTAAGCTTATTTCTGAAGAAATTATTATGCTCAAACTGCAAAGACATAAAGCTTCTAACATTTTTTTCAATCTCTTCCAACCTTCTAAGGTGGGGATGAACGCTTTTTGGTAAAGCCATCAAGGCAAATAGGCACACAAACACCCATGAACACAAGAAGCAAGCGAAAAGAGGCTAACGGGAAAAGGGCGAATAAAACGGCAAGGTGAAGTGGGGGAGATGAAAACGAGAGACAAATGGCAAATAATGTAATGCGAGGGACAAGAGTTCGTGATGGGTACTTGGTATGTCTTGACTTGTGCGTAGATCTTTCCGGCAACGATGCCAAAAATCGGCGAGTTGTCGAGAGATCAAATCTTGACTTGACTTGGCGTAAGCCTCCCTGGCAACGGCGCCAGAAATCCTTCTTTCTACCTATTGAGCATGCGTTGGTTTTCCCTTGAAGAGGAAAGGGTGATGCAGCAAAGTAGCATAAGTATTTCCCTCCGTTTTTGAGAACCAATGTATCAATCCAGTAGGAGGTTACACGCAAGTCTCCTTGTACCTTCACAAACAAATAAGAACTTTGCAACCAATGCGATAACGGGGTTGTCAATCCCTTCACGACCACTTGCAAAAGTGAGATCTGATAGAGATAATAAGATAAATATTTTTGGTGTTTTTGTTGTATAGATTGAAAAGTAAAGATTGCAAAATAGTAAACGTGATGTGATGTAAATAAAAGAGAGATAATACGATGGAAAAGAGACCCGGGGGCCATAGGTTTCACTAGTGGCTTCTCCCAAGATAGCATATCTTACGGTGGGTGAACAAATTACTGTCGAGCAATTGATAGAAAAGTGCATAGTTATGAGAAAGTCTATTCATGATCATGTATATAGGCACCACGTCCGTGACAAGTAGATCGAAACGATTCTGCATCTACTACTATTACTCCACACATCGACTGCTATCCAGCATGCATCTAGAGTATTAAGTTCATAACAACAGAGTAACGCATCAAGCAAGATGACATGATGTAGAGGGATAAACTCAAGCAATATGATATAAACCCCATCTTTTTATCCTTGATGGCAACAATACAATACGTGCCTTGCTGCCCCTGCTGTCACTGGGAAAGGACATCGCAAGATTGAACCAAAAGCTAAGCACTTCTCCCATTGCAAGAAAGATCAATCTAGTAGGCCAAACCAAACTGATAATTCGAAGAGACTTGCAAAGATATCAAATTATACATATAAGAATTCAGAGAAGAATCAAATATTGTTCATAGATAATCTTGATCATAAACCCACAATTCATCGGATCTCGACGAACACACCGCAAAAAGTATTACATCGAATAGATTTCTAAGAAGATCGAGGAGAACTTTGTATTGAGAATCAAAGAGAGAGAAGAAGCCATCTAGCTAATAACTATGGACCCGAAGGTCTGTGGTAAACTACTCACACATCATCGGAGAGGCTATGGTGTTGATGTAGAAGCCCTCCATGATCGACTCCCCCTCCGGCAGAGTGCCGGAAAAGGCCCCAAGATGGGATCTCACGGGTACAAAAGGTTGCGGCGGTGGAAATAGGGTTTCGTGGTGCTCCTGGATGTTTTTGGGGTATATGAGTATATATAGACAAAAGAGGTAGGTCGGTGGAGCCATGAGGGGCCCATGAGGGGGGGGGCGCTTGCCCCCTGGGCGCGCCCTCCTACCTCGTGGCTGCCTTATTGCTTCCTTGACATCCACTCTAAGTCTCCTGGATTGCGTTTGTTCCAAAAACGATTCTCCCGAAGGTTTCATTCCGTTTGGACTGCGTTTGATATTCCTTTTCTGCGACACACTGAAATAGGCAAAAAACAACAATTTGCACTAGGCCTCCGGTTAATAGGTTAGTCCAAAAAATAATATAAAAGTGCATAATAAAGCCCATTAAACATCCAAAACAGATAACATAATAGCATGGAACAATAAAAAATTATAGATACGTTGGAGACGTATCACGCCTCCCCTCAGCCAATGCCAACCCTTGGGTTGTGGTGGACCCACTTGTGGATTTCCGGACCCCACCGGAATCCCCCGGAACCTTCTAGAAGCTTCATGGTACAATACCAAAAAAACAGCATCTTTTTCGGAACCCAAAATATGACTTCCCATATATAAATCTTTACCTCTCAACCATTCCAAGACTCCTCGTGATTTTCGGGATCTCATCCGGGACTCCGAACAACATTCAGTTACCAATCATCAAATATCCCAATACTACTCTAGAGTCAATGAACGTTAAGCGTGCGACCCTGCGGGTTCAGGAATCGTGTAGTCATGACCAAGACACCTCTTAGGTCAATAACCAATAGTGGGACCTGGATGCCCATATTGATTCCTACATATTCCATGAAGATCTTTTATCAGTTGAATGACGATGTCAAGGATTCGGTTAATCTCGTATGCAATTCCCTTTTTTCAGTGATATGTTACTTGCCTGAGATTCGATCGTCGGTATTTCCATACTTAGTTCAATCTTGTTACCGGCAAGTCTCTTTACTCGTACCGTAATACAAGATCCCGTGACTAACTCATTAGTCACATTGCTTGCAAGCTCTTTAAGATGTTGTATTACCAAGAGGGCCCAGAGATATCTCTCCGTCATATGGAGTGACAAATCCCGGTCTTGATCCATGCCAACCCAACAGATACCTTCGGAGATACCTGTAGAGCACCTTTATGATCACCCAATTACAACGTGACGTTTGGATACACACTAAGTATTCCTCCGGTGTCAGGGAGTTACCCGATCTCATGGTTTAAGGAACAAATACTTGACATGAAGAAAGCTATAACAAATAAACTAAATGATCTGATGCTAAGCTTACGGTTGGGTCTTGTCCATCGCATCATTCTCCTAATGATGTGATGCCGTTACCAAATGACAACTCATGTCTATGGTTAGGAAACCTTAACCATCTTTGATCACCGAGCTAGTCTAGTAGAGGCTCACTAGGGACACTGTGTTGTCTATGTATTCACACATGTATTTAAGTTTCCGGTCAATACAATTCTAGCATGAATAATAAACATTTATCATGAACAAGGAAATATGATAATAACCAATTTATTATTTCCTCTAGGGCATTTTTGCAACAATCTCCCACTTGCACTAGAGTCAATAATCTAGTTTACATAGTTATGAATCAAACACCCATGGAGTCTTGGTGTTGATCATGTTTTACCTGCGAAAGAGGTTCAGTCAATGGGTCTGCCACATTCAGATCCATATGTACTTGCAAAGTTCTATGTCTCCATCCTTAACATAATTACAAATGAAGTTGAAGTGGCGCTTAATGTGCTCGGTTCTCTTGTGAAACCCGAGCTCCTTGGCAATGGTAATAGCTCCAGTGTTGTCACAAAAGATAGTCATTAGATCCGATGCGCTATGTATTACAACTAGATCGGATATGAACTCCTTCATCCAGACTCCTTCTTGCGCTGCTTCCCAAGCAGCTATATACTCCGCCTCAGATGTAGATCCCGCCGTGACGATCTTCTTGGAACTACACCAACTGACCGCTCCACCATTTAATATATATACGTATCCGGTTTGAGACTTAGAGTCATCCGGATCTGTGTTGAAACTAGCATCAACATAACACTTTACGACGAGCTCTTCGTCACCTCCATAAAAGAGAAACATGTCCTTAGTCCTTTTCAGGTACTTCAGGATATTCTTGACCGCTGTCCGGTGATCTACTCCTGGATCACTTTGGTACCTCGCTGCTAGATTTATAGCAAGGAACACATCAGGTCTGGTACATAGCATGGCATACATTATATAGCCTATGGCTGAGGCATAGCGAATGAATTTCATCCTTTCTCTTTCTTCTGTCGTGGTTGGGCTTTGAGTCTTACTCAACTTCACACCTTGCAATACAGGCAAGAACCCTTTCTTTGACTGATCCATTTTGAACTTCCTCAATACTTTGTCAAGGTATGTACTTTGTGGAAGTCCTATTAGGCATCTTGATATATCTCTATAGATTTTTATGCCCAATATGTAAGCATCTTCACCGAGGTCTTTCATTGAAAACTCTTATTAAAATATCCTTTTATGATTTCCAGAAATTCTATATCATTTCCAATCAACAATATGGCATTCACATATAATATCAGAAATGCTACAGAGCTCCCACTCACTTTCTTGTAAATACAAGCTTCTCTGTAAGTTTGTATAAAACCAAAAGCTTTGATCACTTCATCAAAGCGAATATTCCAACTTCGAGATGCTTGCACCAGTCCATAGATGGATCGCTGGAGCTTGCATACTTTGTTAGTATCCTTAGGATTGACAAAACCTTCAGGTTGCATCATATACAACTCTTCCTTTAGAAAACCGTTATAGAATGCCGTTTTGACTCCATTTGCTTGATATCATAATCATAAAATGCGGCAATAGCTAATATAATTCTAACAGACTTAAGCATCACTACTGGTGAGAAAGTCTCATCGTAGTCAACCCCTTGAACTTGTCGGAAACCTTTTGCGACAAGTCGAGCTTTATAGACGGTGACATTACCATCAGTGTCTGTCTTCTTCTTAAAGATCCATTTATTCTCAATGGCTTGCTGATCATCGGGCAAGTCCACCAAAGTCCATACTTTGTTCTCATACATGGATCCTACCTCGGATTTCATGGCCTCAAGCCATTTGTTGGAATCCAGGATCATCATAGCTTCTTCATAGTTCGTAGGTTCGCTGTTTTCTAACAACATGACTTCCAAGACTGGATTACCATACCACTCTGGTGCGGAACGTACCCTCAGTAGTAACTTGATCCGAAGTTTCATGATCATCATCATTAGCTTCCTCTTCAGTTGGTGTAGGCAGCACGGTAATTGCTTTCTTTGATGTACTACTTTCCAATTGGAGAGAAGGTACGATTACCTCATCAAGTTCTACTTTCCTCCCACTCATTTCTTTCGAGAGAAACTCCTTCTCTAGAAAGGACCATTCTTGGCAAGGAAGATCTTGTCCTCGGATCTGTGGTAGAAGTTATACCCAATGGTCTCTTTAGGGTATCCTATGAAGACACACTTCACCACTTTGGGTTCGAGCTTATCAGGATGAAGCCTCTTGACATAAGCGTCGCATCCCCAAACTTTAAGAAACGACAACTTAGGTTTCTTGCCAAACCACAACTCATACGGTGTTGTCTCAACGGATTTAGATGGTGCCCAATTTAAAGTGAATGCGGCTGCCTCTAATGCATAACCTCAAAATGAAAGTGGCAAATCGATAAGAGACATCATAGAACGCACCATATCGAATAGAGTGCGATTACGATGTTCGGACACACCATTATGCTGTGGTGTTCCAGGTGGCATGAGCTGTGAAACAATTCCACATTGTCTTAAATGCATACCAAACCCGTAACTCAAATATTCGCCTCCATGATTAGATCGTAGAAACTTTATTTTCTTGTTACAATGATTTTCCACTTCACTCTGAAATTCCTTGAACTTTTCAAATGTTTCAGACTTGTGTTTCATTAAGTAAATATACCCATATATACTCAAATCATCTATGAATGTAAGAAAATAATTATATCCATCGCGTGCTTCAACACTCATCGGACCGCATACATCAGTATGTATTATCTCCACTCGCTCCATTGTCCCGGAGAACGAAGTTTTAGTCATCTTGCCCATGAGGCATGGTTCAGATGTCTCAAATGATTCATAATCAAGAGATTCCAAAAGTCCATCACCATGGAGTTTCTTCATGCGCTTTACACCAATATGACCTAAGTGGTAGTGCTGCAAATATGTGGTACCATCATTATTAACTTTGCATCTTTTGGCATCAATATTATGAATATGTGTATCACTACGATCGAGATTCAACAAGAATAAACCATTCACAAGGGGTGCATGACAATAAAAGATATTACTCATATAAAAAAATAACTATTATTCTCTGACTTAAATGAATAACCCTCTCGCAATAAACAAGATCTAGATATAATGTTCATGCTCAACACATGCACCAAATAACAATTATTTAGCTTTAAAACAAATCCCGAACCTAGATGTAGAGGTAGCGTGCCGATGGCGACCACATCAACCTTGGAACCATTTCCTACGCACATCGTCACCTCGTCCTTAGCGAGTCTTTGTTTATTCCGCAGCTCCTATTTTGAGTTACAAATATGAGCAACTGAACCAGTATCAAATACCCAGGCGCTACTATGAGCACTAGTAAGGTACACATCAATAATATGTATATCAAATATACATTTGTTGACGTTGGCAACCTTCTTATCTGCCAAGTACTTGGTGCAGTTCCGCTTCCAGTGACCATTCCCCTTGCAGTAGAAGCACTCAGTGTCAGGTTTGGGTCTAGCCTTGGGTCTCTTCATGGGAGCGGCAACTACTTTACCATTCTTCTTGAAGTTCGCTTTCTTCCCTTGCCTTTCTTGAAAGTAGTGGTCTTTTTAACCATCAACACTTGATGCTCCTTCTTGATTTCTACATCTGCGGCCTTAAGCATCGCGAAGAGACCATGAAGTATTTTCTACATCCCTTGCATATTATAGTTCATCACAAAGCCCTTATAGCTTGTTGGTAGTGATTGGAGAATTCTGTCAATAACCGAGTCATCTGGAAGATTAACTGCCAACTGAGTCAATCAGTTGTGCAACCGAGACATTATGAGTATATGATCATTAACATAACTGTTCTCCTCCATTTTATAGCTAAAGAACTTGTCAGAGATGTCATACCTCTCGACCCGGGCATGAGCTTGAACTACCAATTTCAGCTCCTGGGACATCTCATGTGCTCTGTGGTGCTCAAAAGGTCTTTGGAGCCCCGGTTCTAAGCCGTAAAGCATGGCACACTGAACTACCTAGTAGTCATCAGAACGTGCCCGCCAAATGTTCACAACATCCATAGACAATGCTGGAGGGGGCGCGTCACCTAGCGGTGCATCAAGGACATAAGCCTTCTGTGCAGCAATGAGGATAATCCTCAAGTTATGGACCTAGTCTGCATAGTTTCTTCCATCATCTTTCAACTTAGCTTTCTCTAGGAACGCATTAAAATTCAGGGGAACTAACAGCGCAGGCCATTAATCTACAACAAAAATTTTGCGAAGACAATTAAGACTAAGTTCATGATAATTTAGTTCAGTTAATCAAATTACTAATGAACTCCCACTTAAATCAACATACCTCAAGTTGTCTAATTGACACATGATCCAAATCAACTAACCCATGTCCGATCATCACGTGAGATGGGGTAGTCATCAATAGTGAACATATTCATGTTGATCATATCTACTATATGACTCATGTTCGACCTTTCAGTCTTGTTGTAGGGTGAAACCCTAAGATGGATCTTTTCACACTTGGAGGGGGAAAAGAGGAAGAACACCAAGAACACAAAGAGGAATTCACTCCAACAATACCCAATTACACATCCACTAGAATAGCAACACAAGACCCACAAGTTCACAAACACAATCAAAGGAAAGATACAATGGAAAAGTTCTTCCCACTCCTAGGAGATGAGGTCTTGATGATGGTAGTCTTCTCCAAGATGGATGTCTTGATATCCACAAGTGGATCTCCTCCAAAGAGGCCCTGATCTCCAATGGAGGTGGTAGAAGGAGCAAATCTCTCAAATTCTCATCTATGTCTTTGCTAACCCTAAACATGACCCTAGGTACGAATTATATAGGCTTCAGTAGGTAGGGTATGAAGTGGAAACAAAGTGGAGGCCCAACAACCCGCATCAGCTGGCCATCCTGTAGGGCCCGTGCGCATGGGGTAAGTTGGGCCCATGCGCATGGGGGTCCCATGTGCATGGTACATGCCCGTGTGCACGGGGTGCTTCAGCGCCAACTCCCTGGATGGTCCGTGGGCATGGGTTCTCGGGGGCCCGTGCGCACGGGGTCGCATGGGACTTCCTATCCAGCTTCTGCAGTGCTCCATCTTGCTCCGCGTGGCCTTGGGGTGGTCCTCCTTATCCTTGGTGATGCTCCTGAGCTTCTTGGTGGTGTTTCTCTTTGTACCTAATGAGGCATAGCATATTTTGGTGAGGTAGTAGCCAAGTTTCGTCGGTGTCCACAGGCATATCAAGTAGGAAGGATTTCACCTCGGTTTCCATATCGTGTGCTCTAGCTCTTGTCATGGGTCCTCGTGGGGCTTGATGTGTTGGTGTAGAATCCATGGGGATGATGGAAGGATGCTCTGCTTCATCTCCCCCCTAGGAGAGATCCATCCACGGATCGTGAACTTCATCACCATGGTACTTGGCCATGTCTTTGACATTGAAGATGTCGCTTACGTTGTACTTGTCGCGTGGGATGTCAATCTTGTAAGCGTTGTCGTTGTAGCATGCTAGCACCTTGAATGGACCATCGGCTTGTGGTAGAAGCTTTGACTTGCACTCGTTGGGGAAACGGTCCTTGCGAAGATGAAGCGTTACGAGATCTCCCGGTTGGAACACCATTAGTGTCTTGTTGAATTTGAGCTTGGTGGTGATGCGATGTACTTGATGCTCGATCGTTTCCCTTCTATCTTCATGCGTCTTCTTGAGAAAACTTGCCCTTGCACTTGCATCCATGTTTGCGCGTTCTTGGAGCGGAAGAAGTAGAATGTCCAATGGGGACAATGGATTCATGCCGTAGACAACCTCGAAGGGGGACTTGCCGGTAGTAGTGTGTCGAGCTCGATTGTAGGCATACTCGGCAATTGGTAAGCACTCCTCCCACTCCTGGATGTTCTTCTTGATCAACACGCGTAGAAGAGTAGATAGCGTCCGGTTGGTGACTTCCATTTGGCCATCGGTTTGTGGGTGATATGCCGTGGAGAATAGAAGCTTGATGCTAAGCTTGGCGCAAATTGTCTTCCAAAAGTAGCTTAGGAACTTGACATCGCGGTCCGACACAATGGTCCTTGGAACGCCGTGCAACCTCAAGATTTCCCTACAAAAGAGATTAGCAACATGGTAAGCATTGTCTATCTTGTTGCATGGTATGAAATGTGCCATTTTTGAAAATTAGTCCACAACAACAAAGACATAATCCTTTCCATTTCGAGTTTGAGGCAATCCAAGCACGAAATCCATACTAATATCCTCCCATGGTTGATATGGAATTGGAAGTGACATATTTAAACCATGAGATTGGGCTTTGGAGTTAGCTTTGTGGCATGTAGAGCATTTGTTGGTGAAGCGTGCCACGTCGCGGAACATCTTTGGACAAAAGTACTTGAAGGAGAGTGTGGCGAAGGTCTTGTCGCATCTGAAATGTCCCATGAGTCCGCCTCCACAAGCCTTGTGCAAAAGCAACAAACGAAGAGAAGACTCGAGTATACAAAGTTTGTTAGCACGCATAAGGTATCCATTTTTTAGATAAAAGTTCTCCCAAGAAGTGTGAGTAAGACATTTGGCATAAGGGATTACAAAATAAGGATCATTCACATAAAGATCTTTAATATGCTCAAAGCCAATCACATTTAACTCAAGTGTAGTAACAAACATGCATATGCGGGAAAGAGCATCCACTACAATGTTTTCTTTGCCTTTAATGTACTTGATCACATAAGGGAAAGACTCAATAGATTCACTCCATTTAGCATGTCGTTTATTCAACTTAGTCTGACCTTTAAGGTACTTTAGAGTCCCATGATCGGTATGTATGAAAAATTCATGCGGGCGAAGATAATGCTCCCAAACATGCAATACTCGCACTAAAGCATACAATTCTTTGTCATATATAGGATAGTTAAGTTGAGCACCGGAGAGTTTTTCACTAAAGTATGCAATGGGTCACTTTTCTTTCATCAAGACTCCACCAATTCGATGACCGTTTTGGTGAAATCGGGTAATGCAAGAATTGGGGCATGGGTAAGCAAATATTTGAGCTCATCAAATGCGGTCGATTAAGATGGTCCCCAAACAAAAGGTGCAATTTTCTTACTCAAAGCATGCAACGGTGCGGCAATAGTGCTAAAGTCTTTCACAAAGCGACGATAGAAACCCGCTAGACCAAGGAAACTACACACTTCTTGCAAATTAGTGGGTTGGGGCCAAGTTTTGATTGCTTCAATTTTAGACTCATCTACATGGACTCCCTTGGAAGACACAACGAAGCCCAAGAAAATGATCTTGTCAACACCAAATGTGCATTTTTCCATATTGGCATAAAGTTGTTCTTTTCAAAGTGTTTGTAAAACAGCCCTAACATGATCTACATGTTCCTTCAGGGATTTGCTAAACACAGGAATGTCGTCAAAGTAAACTACAACAAACACACCAATGTAAGAATGAAGCACATAATGCATAAGGCGCATGAAAGTACCGGGTGCTTCCGATAAACCCATAGGCATAACTAACCACTCATACAAACCAAACTTAGTTTTGAAAGCGATTTTCCATTCATCACCCTCTTGTATGCGGATTTGATAATAACCACTTTTAAGATCAATTTCTGAGAAAATAGTGGCACCCGCTAAGCTCATCTAACATATCATCGAGGCGTGGAATGGGATGCCTATGGGGAATGGTGATAGCATTGATAGGTCCACAATCAGAACACTTGCGAAAGCTACCATCTCTTTTTGGCACAAGAATGACCGGTACGGCACAAGGACTCAAACTTTCATGCACATGTCCACGGTCTATGAGATGTTGGACTTGCCTTTGTATTTCTTTGGTTTCTTCGGGGTTGACACGGTATGCAACCTTGTTAGGAAGAGGTGCCCCGGGGATGAGGTCGATCCGATGTTCGATGCCACGTAGAGGAGGAAGACCGGGGGGTAGCTCATCGGGGAAGACATCCGTGAATTCCTGCAACAAGTTAGACAACACTAGAGGAAGAGGATTAGGAGTGTTAGTCTTTGCCACCTCATCTTTGCACACTAGGACGTAGTGGATGACACTCGATAGGTTCGCACACACTTCTGTCATCTCTCTCTTTGTGGCTAAGAGGATTAGGTTTTTCTCTCGTGGCGAAGAGTCACTCAATTTTGGCCTGGGGCGCTCAGTCTCTTTTTGGTGGTTCACTCTCTCACTAGTCTCTCCACGACGGGTGGATGCTTCCTTGTCAGCGATCAGTTGGCTTGGAGACATAGGTCGTAGCACGTACTCTGTTCCCTTCATCTTGAAGCTATAGTGGTTTGTTCTTCCATTGTGGATGACGCCGCGGTCGAATTGCCAAGGTCTTCCCAAGAGAAGATGGCACATGGACATATGGACCACATCACACCCAATGGTGTCCTCATTGGTGCCGATCTTGAAAGAAACATGCATGGTGTGCTCCACTTGAATCGTGTTGGAGTCGCTTAGCCATTGAAGCTTGTAGGGGCGAGGGTGCTTCTTCTTGACCAATTGCAGCTTGCAACATAGCTCTTCACTTGCCAAGTTATGGCAACTCCCTCCGTCGATGATGACTTTCACGGAGCGCCCATTGATGCCGGCCTTGGTGTGGAAGATGTGACATCTTTGGTCTTCGTCGTGTTGGTGTTGGAGCGTCAAGACCTTGGAGACCACGAGAGCGGGACTTGAGTCATTTTCGCAATAAACTTGAACATCTTCTTCTTTGTTCACTTGGCGGTGCATGGTGTTGTGCTCGATTGCTCCCATCTCATCTTCACTCATGGAGTCGTACGTGCCATCATCATTGGCGATCATCGTTCTCTTGTTGATGCATTGGAAAGACTTGTGTCCACGGCCACCACATGTGAAGCACTTGATAGAACTTGTCTTGACGGGATCGTCCGGTGGTGCCGAAGAAGAAGTATTGTTCTTGTAGTTGCTTATCAGAGGACGAGTCGAGGAAGGCATTGCTTGCTTGAAGCTTGACTTGTCGCCAGTACTTGGTGATGCTCTAGTCGAGGTAGGAGGTGTTGAAGTCGTAGTAGGAGTAGCTTGGGTGTATGAGCCGTAGGTCTTGAATGAGTACTTGGCGTACTTGAATTCTTCTTGTACTTGTCGTTCCGCCTTGGTCGCTTGGTGAACTAGCTCTAGAAGGTTGGAGTAAGGTTGGAAATCGGCAATCTTTCGTATTGGGTGGTTGAGGCTGTTTAAGAAGCGTGCCATTGTTTGCATCATCTTCTTTGACATTGGCTCGTATCATGGCAATCTCCCTTTCTTGATAGTATTCTTCCACCGTCTTCATGCCTTGCTTGAGGAGTTGCAACTTTTTGAAGAGATCTCATGTGTAGTATGTTGGCACGAAGCGGGCTCGCATGATGTCCTTCATTTGAGTCCAAGTCGTGATGGGTGGCTCGTCCTTTTCATGAAGTTGCTCTATCACTTGTTTCCACCAAATGAGGACAGAGTCTTGGAACTCGAGGGATGCCATGGCGATCTTCTTTTCCTCGTCGTAGTTGTGAAGATGAAATATCTTGTCAACTTTAAATGCCCATGATAGGTATTCCACGGGGTCGTTGCTTCCGGAGAACTTGGGCATGGTGAAGTTGAGCTTGCCGTAGCGGAGTTCTTCGTCATAGTGACGGTGTTGATGTCGCTCTTGTCATGGAAGAGGATCTTCACGCACTTGCTCCGCTTGGTGTTGTTCTTGGTGTGGAGGATTCCCATTGTCTTGTTGCTCTTGTCGGGCTTGGGGTTCTTGACGAGGAGCTTGAGGAATTTGTCGGTGTACTCTTGCTTGACAGTTCCTCTCTTGAAGTTCTTCTCGAAGTGCTTCTTCTTGTTCTCGCTTATGTCGGTTGCGGTCGGCGATGGCACAACTGGCGTCTTGGAGGGCACGTTGCGCCTCAAGTGCTTGGTTTTCACGCCCTTGTTGTTGTAGACGGGCAGCCTCGGCGTCTTGCTCATCTTGGTGTTGGCGCACCCGCTCTTCCTCTTGTTGGCGTTGGCGTTGCCTTTCTTGTGCTTGCACAAAGGTAGCTTGGTTTTGGCAATGTCGATGTTCTTGCGCGAGAAGTTGCTCTTGAGGATCGATGTCGTGAAGAGGATTGCGGTTATCTTGATGGTCTTGGCATGCGGCTCGTCGAAAAGTGTTAGATGTCGGAGTACTTGAGCCGGAGATGGTGTCGTCGGAGTGTCGACTCGAGCGGCTCTGTCTTGAGTAGGATGACGAGGTAGAAGAGCGGTTGACCAACAAGGCACAAATCTTGTCCATTCTTGCATTGCTCTCTTGTTTTTGTTCGTCGAGCTTGTTGTCGAAGTAGTCTCTTGTACATTGCTCGGAGAGGCGTAAGTCAGTGCCGAGATTGTCGATGTGGTCGCTCATTGCTTGTTGTTCTTGATGAAACTCTCGTTGTGCACCAAAGAGGTGTTGCTTGGTGATGTAGGAGGTCATGTCGTTGTCTTGCTCGATGAAGAGTGGGTTGGTAGAAGAACTCGACCTATCCATCATGTGAAAGTGGAGGTGAGTAGGAAAATGAGAGAACAAAACCAAACTTACCATTTCCGAAGATTGTGGATGTAACAAGTACGATCCCACGTGATGCTATAATAGTAGAATTGGTACCGGATATTGTTTCTCACACCTACAAGTAAATGCCTTATGGAGGAGCTCAGTTAGGAAGTGGCACAAATAATTCAAGAAAATCTTAGTCAAGATGTTGTAAAGGTTGAGAAGATTCACAAATGGAAAGTAAGGCAAATAGATCAAACCCAAGGATACGACTAGGAACACACACACGGAAGATAGATAGGATCTGCACAACCAAGGGGTGAGCTCTAAGATGTGGAATCACAGACAATGCTCTTGTTGTACAGATACTAGAGAGACGCTAGCTCGATTTCTCTAATGGGCTAGATACGCTAGTGCACCAACCTAATAGAGAAACGGGTCGTATCCCAAGTATGATTATGTATGTAGTGACCAAGATTATGTATCTATGCTATGAGGCTCAATGCTTATTTCTTACAAGCTCCTTCTTCTTTTCTCTTTTGCATAAAAGCTTTTCTTTGTCTTTTTTTTTGACTATGCCACAATGCTTGATATACGAGCCACAATGCGAGGTAACAAGTAGTATATGCAAGGGAGAGACGTAACACTAATGGTGCACTAAAGCGTGGCCCGACAATACTCAACAAGCTAGTCTCGATGGGTAAGCTACGCAAAAGAGGCTTGAAGCTATCAAGGTAACGGGAAGGGTAGCACAAAGGCATCATCGAGGTTACCATCAACGGTTTGTCTTGTGTAAGCAAGGACGGATGATGATGTTGTCGATGCCGATGTGGTGTCCGGGTCGATGGTCGAGTGGTGGTGATGATGATGTCAAATCGCGCCTAAGTAGCTGAAACACCTTAGGACATGAGAGAAACCGCAACCCAAAACTCAAACAACCACGAGAAATATTGCGGAAGAACACAAGTGGTGGTGGGGAAACAAAATGAGGCAAAACAGAAAATGGCCGAAGTCCCTGGATGGTCAGTGTGCACGGGGTCCCGTGTGCATGGGGTCCCAATGGCCCGTGTGCACCAGGTCCTCTGTGAGCGGACGAACTGCTCCGTATTCGTTGGTATTTCCAAGTTTGCGGCAAAATTTGATGGATGGAAGGGTGGGGAAGATGGTAGGGGGTAGATCCACTTGCCAAAACCAAATTCATGGATCAAATCAACCAAATCTCACAAGATCAAACAAATTGCAAGAAAATTTTTGGGGCTATTTTTGGTGGGGATTTTTCGAATTAGGGACAAAAACAACAAAATCAAGCTAGGAAGTTGGGGGTAGGGACTCCAAGATGTGAATCAACCTTGCTCATGATACCAAGATGTTGTAGGTTGAAACCCTAAGATGGATCTTTTCACACTTGGAGGGGGAAAAGAGGAAGAACACTGAGAACACAAAGAGGAATTCACTCCAACAATACCCAATTACGCATCCGCTAGAATATCAACAAAAGATCCACAAGTTCACAAACACGATCAAAGTAAAGATACAATGGAAAAGGTCTTCCCACTCCTAGGAGATGAGGTCTTGATGATGGTAGTCTTCTCCAAGATGGATGTCTTGATATCGACAAGTGGATCTCCTCCAAAGAGGCCCTGATCTCCAATGGAGGTGGCAGAAGGAGAAAAGCTCTCAAATTCTCATCTATGTCTTTGCTAACCCTAAACATGACCCTAGGTACGAATTATATAGGCTTGGGTAGGTAGGGGATGAAGTGGATGCAAAGTGGAGGCCCAACAGCCCGCATCAGCCGGCCATCCTGTAGGGCCCGTGCGCATGGGGTAAGTTGGGCCTGTGCGCACGGGGATCCTGTGTGCACGGTACACGCCCGTGCGCACGGGGTGCTTCAGCGCCAACCCCTGGATAGTCCGTGGGCACGGGTCTCGGGGGCCCGTGCACACGGGGTCACCTGGGACTTTTGTCCAGCTGCTGTAGTGCTCCATCTTGCTCCACGTGGCCTTAGGGTGGTCCTCCTTCTTCTTGGTGATTCTCCTGAGCTTGTTGGTGGTGTTCCTCTTTGTACCGAATGAGGCATAGCATATTTTGGTGAGGTAGCAACCAAGTCCCGTTGGTGTCCACAGGCATATCAAGTAGGAAGGAGTTCACCTCGGTTTCCATAGCACATGCTCTAGCTCTTGTCATGGGTCCTCGTGGGGCTTGATGTGTTGGTGTGGAATACACGGGGATGATGGAAGGATGCTCCGCATCAGGTCTACTATGTTTCAAGGACATGTTTGTACATGCTAGGCTCATCAAGTTTAACCCAAGTATTCTGCAAGGTAAAACTGGCTTACACCCGTTGTATGCGAACGTAGAGTCTATTACACCCAATCATCATGAGGTGCTTCGAAACGATGAACTTTTGCAATGGTGCATACTCAGGGAGAACACAATTTCTCAAAATTAAGTGAAGGGATCATATTATAATGCTACCGTCATTCCAAGAAAAATAAGATGCATAAAAAGGATAAACATCACATGCAATCAATATGTGACATGATATGGCCATTATCATCTCGTGCATTTGATCTCCATCTCCAAAGCACCGACATGATCTCCATCGTCACCATCATGACACCATGGTCTCCATCATTGTGTCGTTATGTGGTTGTCTCCGCCAACTATTGCTTCTACAACTATTGCTAACGCATAGCAATAAAGTAAAGCAATTACATGCGATTAATAATTTAAAGACAACCCTATGGCTCCTGCTGGTTGCCGTACTCATCAACATGCAAGTCATGAACCTATTACAAAACATGATCATCTCATACATTGATACGTCTCCAACGTATCTATAATTTTTGCTTGTTCCATGCTATTATAGCAACTTTAGTTCATTTTTTGGGACTAATCTATTGACATAGTGCCCAGTGCCAGTTGCTATTTTATGCTTGTTTTTTACTTCACAGAAAATTAATACCAAACGAAGTCCAAACGCAGTGAAACTTTTGGAGAACTTTTTTGGTCTAGAAGACACCTGATTGGCCAAAGAAGTACGAGAGGGGGGTTCCGAGGAGAGCACAACCCATTAGGGCACGCCCAGGAGCCCAGGCGTGCCTAGGTGGGTTGTTCCCACCTCGGTGGCCTCCCGCACCAACTCTTTGCCCTATAAATCCCCAAATATTCCAGAAAACCTAGGGGAGTCGACAAAACACAATTCCAGCCGCCGCAAGTTCTAGAACCACAAGATCCAATCTAGACACCATCACGGAGGGGTTCGTCATCCTCATTGGTGCCTCTGCGATGATGTGTGAGTAGTTCATCATAGATCTACGGGTCCGTAGGCAGTAGCTAGATGGCTTCATCTCTCTCTTTTGATTCTCAATACAATGGTCTCTTGGAGGTCTATTTGATGTAACTCTTTTTGCGGTGTGTTTGTTGGGATCCGATGACTTTGAGTTTATGATCAGACCTATATCCATGAATATTATTTTAGTCTTCTTTTGATCTCTTATATGCATGATTATTTATAGCCTCATATTTCTTCTTCGAATCTTTGGTTTAGTTAGGCCAACTAGATTGACTTTTCTTGCCATGGGAAGAGGTGCTTTGTGATGGGTTCGATCGTGCGGTGTTCTTTTCCAATGACATAAAGGGTAGCAAGACACGCATGTAATCGTTGCTATTAAGGATAACAAGATGGGGGCTATTCCTACATGAATAGATCTCATCTACATCATGTCATCGTTCTTATTGCATTACTCCATTTCTCCATGAACTTAATACACTAGATGCATGCTGGATAGCGGTCAATGTGTGGAGTAATAGTAGTAGATGCAGGCAGGAGTCGGTCTACTAATCTTGGACGTGATGCCTATATATTGATCATTGCCTTTGATATCATCATAATTATTCGATCTTCTATCAATTTCCCAACAGTAATTTGTTTACCCATCGTATGCTATTTCTTGAGAGAAGCCACTAGTGAAATCTACGGCCCCTGGGTCTATTCTTTATCATATTTGCTTTGAGATATATTTTTATTTGCTTTTGTTTTCAGACATATTATTCCAAAAACCAAAAAATACCACGCTGCACTTTTTTACTACTTCTTTTATTTCGTGTTTTATCGAGATCTATTTATCCAATCTACACAATTTTTATCACGTCCACTTGACAATGTCTGGCGCCATTACCCGAAAAAGGGATTGACAACCCCTTATAAGCGTCGATTGCAAGTATTTGTTCTTTGTGTGGAAGTATCGTTTACATAGTGTTGCTTGGTTCTCCTACTGGATTGATACATTGGTTTAATAACCGAGGGAAATACCTACCATAGTTTTACTGCATCATCCCTTACTCTGGGGAAATACCGACGTAGTTCAGGCGACATCATACATCAACATATATCACATCACGTTTTGGCCATGCCACATCACAACATGCCTTGCAAAAACAAGTTAGATGTCCTCTACTTTGTTGTTTTAGATTTTACGTGGCTGCTATGGACAACTAGCAAGAACCGTTCTTACCTACGCAAAGCCACAATAGTGATAATCAAGTTGCCTTCTAACCTTCTATAAGGACCACCTTCATCAAATTAGATTTAACTAAAGTAGGAGAGACAGACACCCGCTAGCCACCTTACGCAAAACAAGTTGCATGTTAGTCGATGGAACCGGTCTCATGTGCGTGGACATGTAAGGTTGGTCCGAGCCGATTCATCCCACAATACCACCTAATCCAAATAAGACAATAGAGGTAAGCAATTCGAGAATCAACGCCCACAACTCTTTGTGTTCTACTCGTGCATATACATCTACGCGTAGACCTAGCTCATGATGCCACTGATGGGGAACCAAGCATGAAAAAAAAAAAATCCTACGAACACCCAAGATCTATCTAGGAGAAGCATAGCAACGAGAGGGAAGAGTGTGTCTATGTACCCTCGTAGACCAAAAGCAAAAGAGTATATAATGCAATTGATGTAGTTGTACTCTTCAGGATCTGATCAGGATCCAACCGATCTAGTGCCGAACAGACGGCACCTTCGAGTATAACACACGTACGGCTCGATGACGTTTCCTCCTCCTTGATCCAGCAAGATAAGGTGGAGAAGTAGATGGTATAACAACCAGCACGACGGCATGGTGGTGATGTTGGTGGTCAAGCTAGTTCACCAGTGCTTCCCAAGCACTACTAGAACGAGGACGGAGGAACTACGAAGTAACAGGAGACAGAGGGGTGACAAGGGCTTGGTGTGTGCTCTTGGGGTACTCCCTCCCTTCTATATATAGGTGGAGGGGCATGGGGAACAGCCCCTCCAAGCCCTAGAGCGCAGCCAAGGGGGGGGTGGACTTGGACTCCAAGTCCAATCCTATTCCTACTAGGACTCCCCCTTTTTTCCCTTCCCAAGCCACACGGGCTTTTGAGGACTTGGTAACCCTAGCCCAATAAGGTCAGGGTGCCTCACCTTAGCCCATGCCAGCCCTTGGGTCATGGTGGACCCACTTGTGGACTTTTGGACCCCTCCGGAATCCCGCGAAACCTTCTAGAAGCTTCACGGTACAATACCAAAAAACCGCATCTTTTTCGGAACCCAAAATATGACTTTGTGTATATAAATTTTTACCTGTCGACCATGCCAAGACTCCTTGTGATGTTCGGGATCTCATCCGGGGACTCCGAACAACATTCAGTTACCAATCATCAAATATCCCAATTATACTCTAGCGTCTACGAATGTTAAATGTGTGACCCTGCGGGTTCGGGAGTCGTGTAGTCATGATCGAGACACCTCTCTGGTTAATAAGCAATAGCGGGACCTGGATGCCTATATTGATTCCTACGTATTCCACAAAGATCTTTTATCGGCTGAACCATGATATCAAGGATTCGGTTAATCCCGTATGCAATTCCCTTTGTCTGGCGATATGTTACTTGCCCGATATTCGATCGTCGGTATCTCTGATACGTCTCCAACGTATCTATAATGTTTATGGGCTTTACTTTACACTTTTTTTTATCATTTTTGGGACTAACCTACAAACCGAAGGCCCAGCCCGAATTGCTGTTTTTTTGCCTATTTCAGTTTTTCGATGAAAAGGAATATCAAACGGAGTCCAAACGGGATGAAACCTTTGAGAGCGATCTTTTTGCAACAAACGCAACCCAGGAGACTTGGAGTAGATGTCAAGAAGCGAACGAGGCAGCCAAAGGGGTGCCCGACGCGTCCCCCACCCTCGTGGGCCCCTTGTGGCTCCACCGACCTACTTCTTCCTCCTATATATATCCACCCCCGAAAACATCTAATAGCAACACAAAAACCTAATTCCACAGCCACAACCTTCTGTATTCGCGAGATCCCATCTTGGAGCCTTCGCCGGCGCTTCGCCGGAGGGGGAATCGACCATGGAGGGCCTCTACATCATCTCCAAGGCCTCTCCGATGAGTTGTGAGTAGTTTACCACAGACCTTCGGGTCCATAGTTATTGGCTAGATGGCTTCTTCTCTCTCTTTGAATCTCAATACCAAGTTCTCCTCGATCTTCTTGGAGATCTATTCGATGTAACTCTTTTTGCGGTGTGTTTGTCGAGATCCGATGAATTGTGGGTTTATGATCAAGTTTATCTATGAGAAATAATTGAATCTTCTCTCAATTCTTTTATGTATGATTGGTTATCTTTGCAAGTCTCTTCGAATTATCAGTTTGGTTTGGCCTACTAGATTGATCTTTCTTGCAATGGGAGAAGTGCTTAGCTTTGGGTTCAATCTTGCGGTGTCCTTTCCCAGTTACAGCAGGGGCAGCAAGGCACATATTGTATTTTTTCCATCAAGGATAAAAGTATGGGGTTTATGTCATATTGCATGAGTTTATCCCTCTACATCATGTCATCTTTCTTAATGCGTTACTCTGTTCTTATGAACTTAATACTCTAGATGCAGGCAGGAGTCGGTCGATGTGTGGAGTGATAGTAGTAGATGCAGAATTGGTTCGATCTACTTGTTGCAGACGTGATGCCTATATACATGATCATGCCTAGATAATATCATAACTATGCACTTTTCTATCAATTGCTCGACAGTAATTTGTTCACCCAACGTAATACTTATGCTATCTTGAGAGCAGCCACTAGTGAAATCTATGGCCCCCGGGTCTATATTTTATCATATAAGTTTTCCATCTATTTTTATTTGCATCTTTTACTTTCCAATCTATATCATACAAATACCAAAAATATTTATCTTATCTTATTATCTCTACCAGATCTCACTTTCGCAAGTTTTGGTGAAGGGATTGACAACCCCTTTATCGCGTTGGTTGTGAGGTTCTTGTTTTTTTGTGTAGGTGCATGGGACTTTTGAGGAGCCTCCTACTGGATTGATACCTTGGTTCTCAAAAACTGAGGGAAATACTGACGCTACTTTCTGCATCACCCTTTTCTCTTCAAGGGAAAACCAACGCAGTGCTCAAGAGGTAGCAATCTCAATACCTAGTTCAATCTCGTTATCGGCAAGTCTCTTTACTCACTCCGTAATACAAGATCTCATGACTAACTCATTAGTCACATTGCTTGGAAGCTCTTTAAGATGTTGTATTACAAAGAGGGCGCAGAGATATCTCTCCGTCATATGGAGTGACAAATCCCAATCTTGATCCATGCCAACCCAACAGATACCTTCGAAGATACTTGTAGAGCACCTTTATGACCACCCAGTTATGAAGTGACGTTTGGATACACGCACTAAGTATTCCTCCGGTGTCACGGAGTTACCCGATCTCATGGTTTAAGGAACAAATACTTGACATGAAGAAAGCTATAGCAAGTAAACTAAACAGTCTAATGTCTAAGCTTACGGTTGGGTCTTGTCCATCACATCATTCTCCTAATGATGTGATGCCATTACCAAATGACAACTCATGTCTATGGTTAGGAAACCTTAACCATCTTTGATCACCGAGCTAGTCTAGTAGAGGCTCACTAGGGACACTGTGTTGTCTATGTATTCACACATGTATTTAAGTTTTCGGTCAATAAAATTATAGCATGAATAATAAACATTTATCATGAATAAGGAAATGTGATAATAACCAATTTATTATTGCCTCTAGGGCATTTTTCCAACACAGATCACACTAGCAAACTCCTAACTCCTCAGCCTGACCAAATTCATCAGCGACCAGATGAACTTCGTCACTGTCGTTGGCAAATGCATCAGCTGTTCCGAAGATTTCCAAAGGCTTCACTCGAAGCAGTTTTGTGTGTATAGGTTTGAGTAAGTTTGAGCATCACTTTGGAAATGTGAAGTAAGTTTCCCCTAGACCCCCTTTAACTATACGCTTTTTCCTATGACTCAAATAAGAAGAAAAGAATCTATGAAAAAAAAGTCTTCAAGCTTCAAAGTCTTCACATCATTTTATTTAAAGGCCATACAATTTTCATCACCAAATTCTTCACGTCAAGAAATTCATTTTTAGGGGTCGTCTTCCATGTGTTAAACCAAATCTTCAGGGACTCTGTTTCCTCTGAATACTCACAAACACATTAGTTCCTCAACCTATTTGTCTTCAATACTCCTAAACCACTATGGGGGCACTTGATGCACTTACAATCTCCCCCTTTTGGCAATTGATGACAAATTGGTTACGCTTTCAATGGGAGTAACAATAATTGAAGTGTAAGTACAGAGTTTGAAGAAATTGGTTACAAGATAATGAGGACCTCCCCCTGAAGATAAGCATGTGAGGAATTTTCTTTGGATTGCAAACGCACATGGCAGGTTGGAGTTGTGGAGATCTTCCCCGATATCTTGGAATCCAATCATGCATGATCATAAGATATTTGAAGAATATGAATGCATGATGAAAATTGGTGTCTGGCAAAACTGTGCATGCATGAGCAGATATATTTAAGATCAGAGCATGTGTATCAAGTGTAGCAAAAGAGTCAGATGACCAATAGTAATTAGGTTACAACTCATCAAAGAGCACATCCAGAAAAGTTCAAGAGTTGCAACTTAGGCAAAAACAACCCATATATCGACCCGCTTGAAGACTAGCTCAAACTTCTCCCCCTTTGTCATCAAATGACCAAAAGGAGACAAAGCTGAGGACTAACGCCCCTGAAGAATATCACGGAGAGGTCGAGGGAGCGCCAACATTGTCGGGGTCGCGTGATGCAGAAGGACCAACCGCAGTGCTTCAACAGTTTCATTTTCATCAGTTGTGCGCGATGAAGACTCTGAACTCGTCATAAGAGGAGGAACTTGGGTTTTCTTTAACTTCTTCCTTGGCGGATCAGCCCAGTCAAAGTTTATTTGGAAATACGTAGCTGCATGCTACTTCTTGAGCTTGTGTTGGGTTTTCCCTTGAAGAGGAAAGGGTGATGTAGCAAACTAGAGATAAGTATTTCCCTCAGCTAAGAACCAAGGTATCAATCCAGTAGGAGGAACACACAAGTCTCCAATGGTAGAACCTACACAAACAAACAAATACTTGCACCCAATGCGATAAAGAGGTTGTCGATACCTTCACGGTTAATTGCAAGGATGAGATCTGATAGAGATAGGTATAAGAGATAAATAAAAGTGCAAAATAAAGTAAAAGTAAATAAATTGCAGCAAGGTATTTTTGGGTTTTTGGTTTTATAGATCTAAAAATAATATGAATGCATACGGTGGGTAAACAAATTACTATTGAGCAATTGATAGAAAAGCGCAAAGTTATGACGATATCTAAGGCAATGATCATGAATATAGGCATCACATCCATGACAAGTACACCAACTCCTGCCTACATCTACTACTATTACTCCACACATCGACCGCTATCGAGCATGCATCTACTGTATTAAGTTAACAAGAATGGAGTAACGCCTTAAGCAAGATGACATGATGTAGAGGATAAGATCCATTCAATATGAATACACCCCACCTTTTTATCCTTAATGGCAACAATACAAATACGTGTCTGGCTACCCCTTCTGTCACTGGGTGGGGACACCGCAAGATTGAATCCATTACAAAGCACCTCTCCCATGGCAAGAAAAATCAAACTAGTTGTCCAAACTAAATCAATTGATCAGAGAGAAATACAAAGCTATCTTAATCATGCATAAAAGAGTTCAGAGAAGACTCAAATAATATTCATGGATAATCTGATCATAAATCCACAATTCATTGGATCACAACAAAGTCACCGCAAAAGAAGATTACATCAAATAGATCTCCAAGAACATCGAGGAGAACATTGTATTGAAGATCAAAGAGAGAGAATAATCCATCTAGCTACTAGATATGGACCCGTAGGTGTGTGGTAAACTACTCACACATCATTGGTAGGGCAGCAAGGTTGATGTAGAGGCCCTCCGTGACCGAATCCCCCTTTGGCGGAATACCGGAATAGGTCTCTAGATGGGATCTCAAGAGGACAGAAACTTGCAGCGGTGGAAAAGTATTTTTGGTGTGCCCCCTGGTATACGGGGAATATTTGGGTATTTATAGAGCAAAGATTAGGGTTGGAGAGGCATCAGGGGGCCCACAAGCCTGGGGGCGCCCCCTAGGGCGCGCCTCCAGGGCTTGTCGTCAATTGGTGGCCCCTTTGACCCCCACGCGAAGGTTCCTGGGTGTCTTCTGGTCCAAGAAAAATCCACAAGAAGTTTCGTTCCGTTTGGACTCCATTTGGTATTGATTTTCTGTACAAGACAAAAACAAGGAAAAACAACAACTGGCACTTGGCACTAGGTTAATAGGTTAGTCCCAAAAAATGATATAAAATAGCATAATAATGCATATAAAACATCCAAGATGGATAATATAATAGCATGGAACAATCAAAAATTATAGATACGTTGGAGACATATCAAGCATCCCCAAGCTTAATTCCTGCTCGTCCTCGAGTAGGTAAATGATAAAAATAGAATTTTTGATGTGGAATGCTACCTAACATGTTTATCATGTAATCTTTCTTTATGCGACATGAATATTCAGATCCAGAAGATTCAAAACGAAAGTTTAATATTAATATAAAAACAATAATACTTCAAGCATACTTTCATGTCTTCTCAAAATATCATGGCTAAAGAAAGTTATCCCTACAAAATCATATAATCTTGTCATGCTCTATCTTCTTAACTCAAAGTATTTATCATGCACAACCCCGATGACAAGCCAAGCAATTGGTTCATACCTTTTAATGCTCTTAAGATTATTCAATTCTTACACAATACATGAGCGTGAGCCATGGATATAGCACTAGATGGAATAGAATATGATGGTGGAGGTTGTGTGGAGAAGACAAAAAAAGGAGAAAGTCTCACATCGATGAGGCTAATCAACGGGCTATGGAGATGCCCATCAATAGATGTCAATGCAAGGAGTAGGGATTTCCATGCAACAGATGCACTAGAGTTATAAGTGTTGGAAAGCTCAAAAAGAAAACTAAGTGGGTGTGCATCCAACTTGATTGCTCACGAAGACCTAGGTCAATTTGAGGAAGCCCATCATTGGAATATACAAGCCAAGTTCTATAATGAAAAATTCCCACTAGTAATATATGAACGTGACAAAATAAGAGACTCTCTATCAGGAAGAACATGGTGCTACTTTGAAGCACAAGTGTGGAAAAAGGATAGTAACATTGTCCCTTCTCTCTTTTTCTCTCATTTTTTTCTGTTCTCTATTTTTTGGGCTTTTTGGCCTCTCCTTTTCTCTCTTTTTTGGGCTCTTTGGCCTCTTTTTAATTTAAGTCCGGAGTCTCATCCCAACTTGTGGGGGAATCATAGTCTCCATAATCCTTTCCTCACATGGGACAACGCTCTAATAATGATGATCATCACACTTTTATTTACTTACAACCCAATAATTATAACTCGATACTAGAACAAAAATATGACTCTATAGGAATGCCTCATGCAATGATCTAGCATGACATGTATAAAAAAATATGAACGATGGCGAAGCCACAAATACTCTGTCAACTATATGATCATGCAAAGCAATATGACAATGATGGTATGTGTGATAATAACAAAACGGTGGATGTTGCATGGCAATATATCTCAGAATGGATATGGAAATGCCATAATAGGTAGGTATGTGGCTGTTTTGAGGAAGATATAAGGTGGCTTATGTGTAAAAGAGCGTATCATATCACGGGATTTGGATGCACCGGTGAAGTTTGCACCAACTCTCAAGGTGAGAAAGGGCAATGCACGGTACCGAAGAGGCTAGCAATGGTGGAAGGTTGAGAGTGCGTATTATCCATGGACTCAAACATTAGTCGTAAAGAACTCACATACTTATTGCAAAAGTTTATTAGCTCTCAAAGCAAAGTACTACTACGCATGCTCCTAGGGGGATAGATTGGTAGGAAATAACCATCGCTTGTCCCCGACCGCCACTCATAAGGAAGACAAACAAAAATAAATCATGCTTCAACTTCATCGCATAACGAGAGACCATATGTGTATGCTTCGGGAATCACAAACCTTAACACAAATATTCTTACTAAACCACAATTAATCACTAGCATGACTCTAATATCACCATCTTTATATCTCAAAACAAATGCAAGGAATCAAACTTCTCATGTATTCAATGATCTTCATGAAAGTTTTTATTATATCGCTCTTGAATACCTTATCATATTATGACTAAATTCATAACCCAAGAAAATTGCCATACTATTTATAAGACTATCAAAATAATATAAGTAAAGCACGAGAGTTCATCAATTTCTTAAAAATAGAACCACTGGCATGCTCTATAATATATAAGTGAAGCACTAGAGCAACTACCTAGCTCAAAACATATAAGTGAAGCACATAGGGTATTCTAATATATTCATGATTAATGTGTGTCCCTCTCAAAAGGTGTGTACAACAAGGATGATTGTGGCACACTAAAAATCAAAGACTCATATAATACAAGACGCTGCAAGTAAAACACATATCATGTGGTCAATAAAAATATAGCCTCAAGTAATTTACCGATGGATAGTAGACAAAAGAGGGGATGCCATCCGGGGCATCCCCAAGCTTAGATGCTTGGTTGTCCTTAAATATTACCTTGGGGTGCCTTGAGCATCCCCAAGCTTAGGCTCTTGCCACTCCTTATTCCATAGTCCATCTAAACTTCACCCAAAACATGAAAACTTCACAACACAAAACTTAACAGAAAACGCGTCACATCCGTTAGTGAAAAAAGAAAATAACCAATTTTTGATATTGTTGTTAACGCATTCCAATTTAAAATTTGTATTATATCTAGGGAAAATTTTGTTTTTGCCACTCTAGATTTTGCCAATTTTCCTTATGCCACTCTAGATTTTGACATTTCACTTTTGCCACTCTCAGTTTTTGACAATTATCACAATTGCCATTTTGTGGCAAAAGCAAAATAATTTTATTTCATTTTTGCCACTCTTAGCTTTTGACAATTATTGCAATTGCCACTCTGAAAATTTTGCTTTTGCCACGGGAATGTCAATTGTGATAATTGTCAAAAACTAAGAGTCACAAAAGTGAAATGTCAAAATCTAGAGTGGCATAAGTAAAATTGGCAAAATCTAGAGTGGCAAAAACAAAATTTTCCCTTATATCTACTATAACTTCACCATGGTTCATACCCCCCGATACTACCCATAGATTCATCAAAGTAAGCAAACAACACAATGAAAACAGAATCTGTCAAAAACAGAACACTCTATAGTAATCTGGACTTTAGCCAAACTTCTGTAACTCAAAAATTTCTAAAAAATTAGGGCAATGTAGACAATTTGTATATAAATCTTCGGTAAAAAGTTCAGAGTTTTATAATGCTCCAGTGAATTTTAATAATTCTTCTACTGGGCGCAAATGTTTCCGTTTTTAGCAAAATTGAATCAACTATCATCCAAATCATCCCAAAGGTCTTACTTGGCTCAAACACTAATTAAAACACTAAACCAGAATCATAACAGATGTATAATTGCATATTATTGAAAAACAAAGGCAAAAACAAAAAACAAATAAAAATAAAAATTGTGTAGCCTCCCAACAAGGCTATTGTTTTACGCCCCTAACTAGGTATATTGCATAGATCTACGTATTGTCATCTTTGGTATTCAATTCTTTAGATGTGTTTTTGTCAATAGGTTTTCCAAATATAACATGAAACACATCATCCATAATCTTTTTAGCATTATGAAGTTGTCCCTCTGCATATCCCCTTTGATTACCGGCTACAATCCAAGAATATTGTTGATAACATCATTGAAAGCTTGTTGGATCATATCCAAAATAGGAACTTCCTTTTTAAGGTTCTCATCAAAGATGCAATCATTGCTAAGCAAATGTCTTAATAAATAATCACTATAGTAAAGGATCTCATATATTACCAGTTTTTCATGGTTCATACCATAAAAATCAAAGATCTCCCTAGCTTCCTGTACTATGTAGTCAAATTCATTCATAAGAACAAGGGTGGCTATTTTCTTAGCTCTAAGATCTTATATAACAGGCAACTCATAAAACGATCTTTGCAAGGTAGGATGAGTATGAATAAATTTCTTCTCAAGCTTAAGAACAAGTGCTGTAAAAGCTCTTGCATAAGTATTAGTTATTTTATGTATAGGAGCATCATCACAAGTCAAAGTTCCAACACAATTAAAGAATTCTTGGATGACACACTTTCCTATAACATTCCCTTGACCCAAAATGAAAGTTTGGCATCCAGATTATTAGAATGTCCAATTTTAAGAGCTCTACCATCATCTCTTTCTGCCATACTGAAATCACTCATGGTGATAGGTTTGAAGCAAGCAAAGAAGCAAACAAAAATACGAATGGAAAGAAGGCAAATGAAAAGGCAAATATTTTTTTGTTTTTTCTGAAAATGTTTTAGAAGTGCGTGAGAGGAAAATGAGAGGCAAATGGCGAATAATGTAAATGCAAGAGATGATAGTTTATGATGGGTACTTGGTAGGCTTGATGTAGATCCTCCCCGGCAACGGCGCCAGAAATTCTTCCTGCTACTTCCTGAGCTTGCGTTGGTTTTTCCCTTGAAGAGGAAAGTGTGATGCAGCAAAGTAGAGATAAGTATTTCTCTCAGTTAGGAACCAAGGTATCAATCCAGTAGGAGGAACACACAAGTCTCCAATGGTAGCACCTACACAAACAAACAAATACTTGCACCCAACGCAATAAAGGGGTTGTCAATCCCTTCATGGTTACTTGTAAGGATGATATCTGATAGAGATAGGTATAAAAGACAAATAAAAGTGCAAAATAAAGTAAAAATAAATAAATTGCAGCAAGGTATTTTTCGGTTTTTGGTTTTATTGATCTGAAAATAATATGATAAAATATAGACCCGGGGGCCATAGTTTTCACTAGAGGCTTCTCTCTTGAAAGAACGCATACTGTGGGTAAACAAATTACTGTTGAGCAATTGATAGAAAAGTGCAAAGTTATGAAGATATGTAAGGCAATGATCATGAATATAGGCATCACGTCCGTGACAAGTACACCAACTCCTGCCTACATCTACTTCTATTACTCCACACATCGACCGCTATCGAGCATGCGTCTACTATATTAAGTTACCAAGAACGGAGTAACGCCTTAAGCAAGATGACATGATGTAGAGGGATAGATCCATTCAATATGAATAAACCCCACCTTTTTATCGTTAATGGCAACAATACAAATACATGTCTCGCTACTCCTTCTGTCACTAGGTGGGGACACCGCAAGATTGAATCCATTACAAAGCACCTCTCCCATGGCAAGAAAAATCAAACTAGTTGGCCAAACTAAATCAATAGATCAGAGAGAAATACAAAGCTATCTTAATCATGCATAAAAGAGTTCAGAGAAGACTCAAATAATATTCATAGATAATCTGATCATAAATCCACAATTCATTGGATCACAACAAACGCACCGCAAAAGAAGATTACATCGAATAGTGATAACCCACAAGTATAGGGGATCACAACGGTTTTCGAGGGTAGAATATTTAACCCAAATTTATTGATTCGACACAAGGGGGGACAAAGAATATTTGTAAGTATTAGCAGCTGAGTTGTCAATTCAACCACACCAAGAGATTAGTTATCTGGATCAAAGTGATTAGTAGCAAAGTACTATGATAGTTTTGATAGTAGTAGCAACAGCAATATTAACAGTAACAGTGATAGCAATGATTTTGTAGCAAGTGCAATAGTAACAATAGCAGTAGTAACTTCGCAAGAACAGTATGAGAGAAATTCGTAGGCATTGGATCGGTGAATTCATTGGATGATATTCATCATGGGCGATACAACACTATCTCAAGTTCATATATATAATGTAGGCATGTATTCCATAAATAGTCATACGTGCTTATGGAAAGAACTTGCATGACATCTTTTGTCCTATCCTCCCATGGCAGTGAGGTCCTATTGGAAACTAAGGGACATTAAGGCCTCCTTTTAGTAGAGAACCGGAACAAAGCATTAACACACGATGAATACATGAACTCCTCAAACTACGGTCATCATCGGGAAGTGTCCCAAGTATTGTCACTCCTGGGTTGCCGGTTCATAACACGTAGTAGGTGACTATAAATTGCAAGATCGGATCTAGAACATAGATATAATGGTGATAACATAAACGGTTCAGATCTGAAATCATGGCACCCGGGCCAAAAGCGACAAGCATTAAGCATGGCAAAGTCATAGCAACATCAATCTCAGAACATAATGGATACTAGGGATCAAGCCCTAACAAAAGTAACTCGATTACATGATGAATCTCATCCAACTCCTCACTGACCAGTGAGCCTACAAAGGAATTACTCACTCCCGGTGGGGAGTATCATGGAACTGGCGATTGAAAAGGGTTGGTGATGACGAGATAGAAGATCCCCCTCTCCGGAGCCCCAAACGGACTCCAGATCTGGCCTCCTGATGAAGAACAGGAGGTGGCGGCGGCTCCATCTCGTGAAATGCGATAATTCCTCCGCTTTGATTTTTTCTGGAAAATGTGATTTTGTAGCGTCGGTTTCAGGGTCTGCGGGGCCACCAGGTGGGGACAACCCACCTGGGCGATCTTGGAGGGGGGCGCGCCCTGGTGGGTTGTGCCCACCTAGGTGCCTCCTCTAGTGGTTCGTGGCTCAAGAAATTCTCTTTTAATGTATAAAAAATCCTCGCAAAGTTTCGTTCCAATCCGAGAACTTTTATTTCTGTGCAAAAAACAACACCATGGTAGTTCTGCTGAAAACATCGTCAGTCTGGGTTAGTTTCATTCAAATCATGCAAATTAGAGTCCAAAACAAGAGGAAAAGTGTTAGGAAAAGTAGATACGACGGAGACGTATCAACTCCCCCAAGCTTAGACCTTTGCCTGTTCTCAAGCAATTTAGTTGATAAACTAAAAGTGAAAAAGAAAAACTTTTATGAACTCTTTTGCTCTTGTTTACATAAATAAGCTTAAGTAGCACCCAGGTTTTCAGCAAAGATCATGACTAACCATGTCAGCAATAACTCTTAGAAATTATTTTAACTCATATCAATGACATAATTAGCTAGCAAGCAATAATAAGATATCTAAAACAACAACACGTTATCAAAACAACCATGATATAATATGACAACAGTGGTATCTCGCTAGCCCTTTCCGAGACCGCAAAACATAAATGCAGAGCACCTCCAAAGTTCAAGCAGTGACTAAACATTGTAATTCATGGTAGAAAAGATCCAGTCATGATGCACGCAACATTAGCAACACACAATGCATGAGCATGATAGCAGTGCTCTCAGGTTCTGGCGCTTATTTGAGAAGGTGATGACACAACATAAAAGTAAATAGATAGTCCCTTCGCAGAGGGAAGCAGTGATTTGCAACGGTGCCAGAGCTCAAGTTTTTAAAGCATAGGTAAATGAAATTTTGATAAATGCACCCTTCTCGTTTACTTTGCAACCATCAGTTATCTGTATCTTCCATGCTAAACACATTAGTGGCGGTTCCCAAGCGATAAAGTAAAGGTTATTACTCCGTAGGAGTTTTTGTTTGATTATTTGTAAGATCTTTACTTTTTGCAGTTTGGGACTGGGAATCCCTATTACCGCCCCTCTCGTGCAAGGAAGAGTGAATAAACATTGATCATGAGAATAACCCGCTTAGCATGGAAGATACTGACTACCTCTTATCACTCTGTGAACAATCCAGGCACACAAAAAGGATATTTATTTGAAGTTTTTAGAGGTGGCACATGCAAATTTACTTAGGACGACAGGGTAATACCATATATATGTAGGTTGGTGGACTCATCTGGAATAAGTCGGGTTTCAGGTTTTTGATGCACAAGTAGAATTCCCGCTTAGTACAGGCAAAGGTTAGCAATTAGGTTGGGAAGCGGCCAACTAGAGAGCAACAATGGTCATGAATATGCATTATGCATAAGTAACATTGGATACTAGCATGAGTAGGATATGAACACCATGAACATAAATACCATAGAGGCTATGTTGGTTTTGATTCAACTACATGCATGAACATGTGCCAAGTCAAGCCACTCAAACATTCAGAGGAGGATACCATATCATCATACTACATCACAATCATTTTAACACAATGTTGACATCCAAGATAAATCATTATCCACTCCTAGCTACTTATGCATGGCATGAGAAACTATAATCTCTAATTGTCATTGCAAACATGTTTGATCATAATAGGCTGAATCATGGATACTAGATTAAGCATATTTACAAAAACAGAACAAGTCGAGTTCATACTCGTTTCTCTCTGCCACAACCAGTTCATCAAATATCGTCATTATTGCCTTTCATTTGCATGACCAAACGATATGAAAATAATAATAGTGCAAGAGTGCCGTGGACTAAACAGGAATCTGCAAACATTTTATTTAAAAGGAGAAGACAAGGTAATATGGGCTCTTTGTTAGATCAACAATGATGCATATGAGAGCCACTCAACATTTTCATCGTAGTCTTCTCCTCAGTATGACTCAATAGAAAGAAAAACAAATTCAGAGAAACACATTGAAATATTTTTGGAGTTTTTGGATTTTCTTGAAAGAGCAAATGAAAGGGAAAAACAAAAACGAGAAAGACTATTTACATGGGAAAGCTCCCAACAAGCAAAACAAGTACAAGGAAATCTTTTTGGGTTTTATTTTAGTACTACAGCTAAATACACTAGAAAGAAAATAAAAAAGAAGCAGTAAATATTTTTGTATTTTCTCAAAGTTTTATAAACACACAAGAAGAAAACGAGAAAATGAATTTAGCATGGATAATACAATGAAAAAGTGTGGACACCAACAACTGGAACTCTTTGGCTCCCCTTGTGTTGAATCAATAAATTTGGGTTGAATACTCTACCCTTGAAAACAATTGTGATCCCCTATACTTGTGGGTTATCAAGACTAATTTCTGGCGCCGTTGCCGGCGAGCATAGCTCTATTGTTTGAGTCACTTGGGATTTATATCTGTTGATCACTATGAGGAACTTGAAAGATGAAAGAACCAAGATTTTTCCCTCAACTACGAGGGGAGGTAAGGAACTGCTAATACGTCTCCAACGTATCTATAATTTTTGATTTTTCCATGCTATTATATTACCCATCTTGGCTGTTTTATATGCATTTATATGCTATTTTATATGATTTTTGGGACTAACCTATTAACCTAGAGCCCAGTGCTAGTTTCTATTTTTTCCTTGTTTTTTAGTTTTACAGGAAAGGAATACCAAACGGAGTCCAATTGACGTGAAATTTTTTGATGATTTTTTATGAACCAAAAGAAGCCCCCAGAGTAAAAGAGTTGGGCCAGAAGAGTCTCGGGCTGCCCACGAGGGTGGGGGGCACGCTCACCTCCCTGGGCGCGCCCCCCAATCTCGTGGACGGCTTGGAGCCCCCGTGACGTCAGACCTACACCAAAAATTCCTATAAATACAGAAACCTCCAAAAAATAACCTAGATCAGGAGTTCCTCCACCGCAAGCCTCTGTAGCCACCAAAAACCAACCAGGACCCTGTTCTGGCACCCTGCCGGAGGGGGGATCCCTCACAGGTGGCCATCTTCATCATCTGGGCGCTCTCCATGACGAGGAGGGAGTAGTTCACCCTCGGGGCTGAGGGTATGTACCATTAGCTATGTGTTTGATCTCTCTCTCTCTCGTGTTCTTGATTTGGCACGATCTTGATGTATCGCGAGCTTTGCTATTATAGTTGGATCTTATGATGTTTCTCCCCCTCTACTCTCTTGTAATGGATTGAGTTTTCCCTTTGAAGTTATCTTATCGGATTGAGTTTTTAAGGATTTGAGAACACTTGATGTATGTCTTGCATGTGCTTATCTGTGGTGACAATGGGATATTCACGTGATCTACTTGATGTACATTTTGGTGATCAGCTTGCGGGTTCAGTGACCTTGTGAACTTATGCATAGGGGTTGGCACACGTTTTCGTCTTGACTCTTCGGTAGAAACTTTGGGGCACTCTTTGAAGTACTTTGTGTTGGTTGAATAGATGAATCTGAGATTGTGTGATGCATATCGTATAATCATGCCCACGGATACTTGAGGTGACATTGGAATATCTAGGTGACATTGGGTTTTGGTTGATTTGTGTCTTAAGGTGTTATTCTAGTATGAACTCTATGAAAGATCGAACGGAAAGAATAGCTTCGTGTTATTTTACCACAGACTCTTGAATAGATCGATTAGAAAGGATAACTTTGAGATGGTTTCGTACCCTACAATAATCTCTTCGTTTGTTCTCCGCTATTAGTGACTTTGGAGTGACTCTTTGTTGCATGTTGAGGGATAGTTATATGATCCAGTTATGTTATTATTGTTGAGAGAAATTGCACTAGTGAAAGTATGAACCTTAGGCCTTGTTTCCTAGCATTGCAATACCGTTTGTTCTCACTTTTATAATTAGTTACCTTGATGTTTTTATAATTTTAGATTACAAAAACCTATACCTACCATCCATACTGCACTTGTATCACCATCTCTTCGCCGAACTAGTGCACCTATACAATTTACCATTCTATTGGGTGTGTTGGGGACACAAAAGACTCTTTGTTATTTGGTTGCAGGGTTGTTTGAGAGAGACCATCTTCATCCTACGCCTCCCACGGATTGATAAAACTTAGGTCATCCAGGGAAATTTGCTAGTGTCCTACAAACCTCTGCACTTGGCGGCCCAACAACGTCTACAAGAAGAAGGTTGCGTAGTAGACATCAAGCAATTTCTGGCGCCGTTGCCGGGGAGGTGAGTGCTTGAAGGTATATCTTTAGATCTTGCAATCGAATCTTTTTTTTCTTGTTTTATCACTAGTTTAGTCTATAAAAGAAAATTACAAAAAAATGGAATTGAGGGTGCCTCATATGATTCATCTTTTTAATGTCTTCCGTGAAAATAATGATTCAGAAAATTGTGCTCAAGTACTAGAAAAAGAATTACATAGAATGCTTAAAATATGTGAATGATGAGCATGATTGCAATGTTGTTAGTATGAATTCTTTGAATACCCATGATGCTAACGATACGCATAGCCACAAGCTTGGGGATTCTATGTTTGATGAATATGATATTTTTTGTCCCCCAAGTTT
This sequence comes from Triticum dicoccoides, assembly GCF_002162155.2. Taxonomy (NCBI): domain Eukaryota; kingdom Viridiplantae; phylum Streptophyta; class Magnoliopsida; order Poales; family Poaceae; genus Triticum; species Triticum dicoccoides. Next base: position 391,604,098 of record NC_041385.1, on the reverse strand, counting down.
TGATGAGCAAATTTATTATGATGAAAGCATGACTCCTATTTATGATGATTATTGTGATGATACGAATGCCATATAGAATAAACATAACCATGAAACTTGTCATCATGATTTTAGTTTTCAATTGGATTATGCTTCACATGATAGTTATTTTGTTGAGTTTGCTCCCACTACTATTCATAAGTAGAAGTTCGCTTATGTGGAGAGTTGTAAAATTTATATGCTTGTGCATCATGAAAATAATGCTTTATGTGATGGTTATATTGTTGAATTCATTCATTATGCTACTAAAAATTATTATGAGGGAGGAACATATGCTTGTAGGAATTGCAATAATATCAAGTTTCCTCTCTATGTGTTGAAAATCTTAAAGCTATAATTGTTTTACCTTCCTATGCTAGATGATTCTTGTTCTCATAAGTTGTTTGCTCACAAAATCCCTATGCATAGGAAGTGGGTTAGGCTTAAATGTGCTAGTCATATGCTTCATGATCCTCCCGTTATGTTTCAATTCTTATCTTTTATGTGAGCATCATTGTCATCATCATGCCTAGCTAGAAAGGCATTAAAGAAAAGCGCTTGTTGGGACACAACCCAATATTTACCCTTACTGTTTTTGTGTGTCCACATGATTATGCTACTGTAGTATTCATAGTTTTTTTTCCATAAAGTGCCAAGTAAGACCTTTAGGATAGCTTACAGTGATAGTTGTGTTGATCCTGCTGAAATCAGAAACTTTTGCGCCCATTAAATTAGTTTTGATAATTCACAGAAGCATGCTTTTGATCTGATTCTTTTTCTTTGGATTGGTACACAAATTGCTACAGACCTCTGTTTTTGGAGTTACAGAAGTATTTGAGAGTTACATATTACTACAGACTGCTCTGTTTTTGACAGATTCTATTTTCTATGTGTTGTTTGCTTATTTTGATGAATCTATGAGTAGTATAGGAGGGTATGAACCATAGAGAAGTTGGAATACAGTAGATATTACACCAATATTAATTTAGAATGAGTTCACAACAGTAACAAAAGTGGTGATTTATTTTCTTATACTAATGGATCTTACGAGTTTTCTGTTGAGTTTTGTGTTGTGAAGTTTTCAAGTTTTGGGTAAAGATTCGATGGACTATGGAATAAGGAGTGGAAAGAGCCTAAGCTTGGGGATGCCCAAGGCACCCCAAGGTAATATTCAAGGACAACCAAGAGCCTAAGCTTGGGGATGCCCCCGAAGGCACCCCCTCATTTGTCTTCGTTCATCGGTAACTTTACTTGGAGCTATATTTTTATTCACCACATGATATGTGTTTTGCTTGGAGCATCATTTTGTTTTTTTTGTTTTGCTTGATGTTTGAATAAAATATTAAGATCTAAAATTCTTAAATGTTAGAGAGTCTCCACATAGTTACGTAATTATTCAACTACTCATTGATCTTCACCTATATCTTTCGGAGTAGTTTGTCATTTGCTCTAGTGCTTTAGTTATCTCTTTTTAGAGCACGACGATGATTTTATTTTGAAGAAAAAGATGAACTCTCATGCTTCACTTATATTATTTTGAGAGTCATAAACATCATGGTAATTTGGTTTGGTTATGAATTTAGTCCTAATATGATGGGCATCCAAGAGGGATATAATAGAAACTTTCATATAAAGTGCATTGAATACTATGAGAAGTTTGATTCTTTATGATTGTTTTGAGATATGAAGATGGTGATATTAGAGTCAGGCTACTGGAGTAATTGTGAATTTGAGGAATACTTGTGTTAAAGTTTGTGATTCCCATAGCATGCACGTATGGTGAACCGTTATGTGATGAAGTTGGAGCATGATTTAGTTATTGATTGTCTTCCTTATGAGTGGAGGTCGGGATCGCGCGATGGTTAACTCCTACCAACCCTTCCCCTAGGAGCATGCGTGTAGTACTATGTTTTGATAACTTGTAGATTTTTGCAATAAGTGTATGAGTTCTTCATGACTAATGTTGAGTCCATGGATTATACGCACTCTCACCCTTCCAACATTGCTAGCCTCTCTTGTGCCGCGCAACTTTCGCCGGTATCATACACCCACCATATACCTTCCTCAAAACATCCGCCATACCTACCTATTATGGCATTTCCATAGCCATTCCGAGATATATTGCCATGCAAATTTCCACCGTTACGTTTATTATGACACGCTCCACCATTGTCATATTGCTTTGCATGATCATGTAGTTGACATCGTATTTGTGGCAAAGCCACCAAAAGAAGCCCCCGGAGTAAAAGAGTTGGGCCAGAAGAGTCCCGGGCTGCGCACGAGGGTGGGTGGCGCGCCCATCCCCTGGGCGTACCCCCTATCTCGTGGACGGCTCAGAGACCCCCCAACATGAGACCTACACCAAAAATGCTTATAAATACAGAAACCTCCAGAAAATAACCTAGATCAGGAGTTCCTCCGCCGCAAGCCTTTGTAGCCACCAAAAACAAATCGGAACCCTGTTCCGGCACCCTGCCGGAGGGGGGATCCCTCACCGGTGGCCATCTTCATCATCTCGGCACTCTCCATGACGAGGAGGGAGTAGTTCACCCTCGGGGCTGAGGGTATGTACCAGTAGCTATGTGTTTGATCTCTCTCTCTCTCTCTCTCTCTTGTGTTCTTGATTTGGCACGATCTTGATGTATCTTGAGCTTTTCTATTATAGTTGGATCTTATGATGTTTCTCCCCCTCTACTCTCTTGTAATGGATTGAGTTTTCCTTTTGAAGTTATCTTATCGGATTGAGTCTTTAAGGATTTGAAATCACTTGATGTATGTCTTGCATGTGCTTATCTGTGGTGACAATGGGATATTCACGTGATCTACTTGATGTACATTTTGGTGATCAACTTGCGGGTTCAGTGACCTTGTGAACTTAAGCATAGGGGTTGGCACACATTTTCGTCTTGACTCTTCGGTAGAAACTTTGGGGCACTCTTTGAAGTACTTTGTGTTGGTTGAATAGATGAATTTGAGATTGTGTGATGCATATCGTATAATCATGCCCACGGATACTTGAGGTGACATTAGGGTTTTGGTTGATTTGTGTCTTAAGGTGTTATTCTAGTACGAACTCTATGATAGATCGAACGGAAAGAATAGCTCCGTGTTATTTTACTACGGACACTTGATTAGATCGATTAGAAAGGATAACTTTGAGGTGGTTTCATACCCTACAATAATCTCTTCGTTTGTTCTCCGCTATTAGTGACTTTGGAGTGACTCTTTGTTGCATGTTGAGGGATAGTTATATGATCCAGTTATGTTATTATTGTTGAGAGAACTTGCACTAGTGAAAGTATGAACCTTAGGCCTTGTTTCCTAGCATTGCAATACCGTTTGTGCTCACTTTTATCATCAGTTACCTAGCTGTTTTTATAATTTCAGATTACAAAAACCTATATCTACCATCCATATTGCACTTGTATCACAATCTCTTCGCCGAATCAGTGAACCTATACAATTTACCATTGCATTGGGTGTGTTGGGGACACAAGAGACTCTTTGTTATTTGGTTGCATGGTTGTTTGAGAGAGACCATCTTCATCCTACGCCTCCCACGGATTGATAAACCTTAGGTCATACGCTTGAGGGAAATTTGCTACTGTCCTACAAACCTCTACACTTGGAGGCACAACAACGTCTACAGGAAGAAGGTTGCGTAGTAGACATCAACTGCCATCTAGCTCTGCACTTGATTCATCTTTTGTTATGAGTGAATTTGCGACACCTACACCTACACCTGCTATTAATTCTGATATGTCGCATGTTATTGATGATGCCACTTCTACTACGCATGATGCTTATGATGATACTACTTCTATGCTTGATTATACTGCGCCATTAGGTGAATTTCTTGATGAACAACTTGCTAGGGTTAGAGAGAATGAAATTATTGAAACTGATAATATAGATGAAAGTGATGACAAAGACTCTCCCCTTAGATATGAATTGCTTGAGGGTTATGTTATGGATGAAGAAACTGCTAAAGACCTTTTTGCTTGCAAAGATAGATATGATCTTAAGAAATTGTTAGCTAAGCTGAAAGAAAAGTCTTTGAATGCTAGAATGAAATATGACCCTGCTTTTGCTACTTCACCTATCTATGTTACTAATGAGGATTATGATTTCTCTGTCGATCCTGAGTTAATTACTTTGGTTGAATCTGATCGTTTTTATGGCTATGAATCTGAAACTGTTGTGGCACATCTTACTAAATTGAATGATATAGCCACCCTATTCACTCATGAGGGAAAAAATCATTATTACTATATCCTTAAATTGTTTCCTTTCTCATTAAAGTGTGATGCTAAGATATGGTTTAATTCTCTTGCTCCTGGTTGTGTGCGTAGTCCCCAGGATATGATTTATTACTTCTCTACAAAATATTTCTCCGCTCATAAGAAACAAGCTGCCTTAAGGGAAATATGTAACTTTGTGCAAATCAAAGAAGAGAGTCTCCCACAAGCTTGGGGGAGGCTTCTCCAATTACTTAATGCTTTGCTTGATCATCCTCTCAAGAAAAAAGAAATACTTGATATCTTTTATAATGGACTAACCGATGCTTCCACCACCTGGATAGTTGTGCTGGTTGTGTTTTTATGGAAAGAACTGTTGAGGAAGCTGAATTGCTATTGAATAATATGTCGAGTAATGATAATGATTGGACACTTCCTGATCCAACTCCGAAGAAAAGGGGTATAATATTTCTCAGTCTTGAAGATATGCAAGAGGCAAAGAAATCTATGAAAGAAAAGGGTATTAAAGCTGAAGATGTTAAATATTTACCACCTATTGAAGAAATATATGGTCTTGATAACCTGGCATAGGTAGTAAAGGTAAATTCTCTCTATAGATTTGATGAAGATGATATCCCTTGTTATAAGTCTGGTAGCCAATGCTTGGATGAGTTCGATAATTTTATTGTTAAACAAGAAAACTTCAATGCTTATGTTGGTAGACAATTGAAACGTAATGCTTATATGATTGAACACTTGAGTGATTATTTGTCTAGAGTTAAAGGTGACCTTAAGCTTATTAGTAAACAAGCATCCATGGTTACCACTCAAGTAGAACAACTAGTTAAAGCACAAGATGATCTGCTCAATGAATTAAATAATAAGAACCATGATAATGATGTTAGAGTCATGACTAGGGGTTCTAGAATGACCCAGGAACCTTTGTATCCCGAGGGCCATCCTAAGAGAGTTGAGCAAGATTCTAAGAGAACTAATATTGATGCATCTAGTCCTTCTAAGAAAAAGAAAAAGGAAAATGATAGGACTTTGCATGCTTAGAATCCCAATGAGAAACCCAATGATATTTCTATTTCTGATGCCGAAACACAATCTGGTAATGAACATGAACCTAGTGATAATGTTAATGATGATGTTTATGTTGATGCTCAACCTAGCAATAACAATGATGTAGAAATTGAACCTGCTGTTGATCTTGATAACCCACAATCAAAGAATCAACGTTATGATAAGAAAGACTTTGTTGCTAGGAAGCACAGTAAAGAAAGAGAACCATGGGTTCAGAAACCCATGCATTTTCCTCCTATGCCATCCAAGAAAAAGGATGATGATGATTTTGAGCGCTTTGCTGAAATGATTACACCTATCTTTTGCATATGCGTTTGACTGATATACTTAAAATGAATCCTTATGCTAAGTATACGAAAGATGTTGTTACAAATAAAAGGGAGATACTGGAAGCTGAAATTTCCATCATGCTTGCTAATTATACTTTTAAGGGTGGAATACCAAAGAAACTAGGAGACCCATGAGTACCAACTAGACCATGCTCCACTAAAAGAAACTATGTTAAAACTGCTTTATGTGATCTTGGAGCTGGTGTTAGTGTTATGCCTCTCTCTTTATATCATAGACTTGATTTGAATAAGTTGACACCTACTGAAATCTCTTTGCAATGGCCGATAAATCAACTGCTATACCCGTCGGTATTTGTGAGGATGCGCCTGTTGTGGTTGCAAATGCTACTGTTTTAACAGACTTTGTTATTCTTGATATTCCCGAGGACGACAGTATGTCGATTATCCTTGGTAGACCCTTTTTGAATACTGCAGGGGCTGTTATTGATTGCAACAAAGGCAATGTCACTTTTCATGTTAATGGCAAGAAGCATACGGTACACTTTCCGAGGAAACAACCTCAAGTTCATAGTATAAATTCTATTGGAAAAATTTCAACGATTACTATTGGAGGTTTTGAATTTCCTCTTCCTAATATCAAAAAGAAATATGATATTCTTACTGTTGGGGACATGCATATCCCCGTTGAGGTAACCTAGTGTTATTTGAAATTTCTCTGGTTTCGTGTTATTCGGAAGAAGTTTGTTAACAAGACTTGATCAACCTTGTTAGTGGATTCCTTTAGATGAGCACGAGGTGGATGAAGTTAGAAAGCACAACTCTCTGTACCCTCCTTTTACTTTCTGTTATTTAGATTAAATAAAGCAAAAGTAGTATTTTCTGTCTGTTTTCTGAATTATCCATGCAATAAAAAATACCCCAAATTAAAAGTTCTCCAAATGCCCTGAAAATGAAGTATGATTTTTTTAGAATATTTAAGAATTTATCGCACTCACAACACACTAGGGGCCCCCCACTATTTGGCCACGAGGGCACAGGGCGCACCCAGCCTCCCTGGGGTGCGCTCCCCTGCCATGTGGGCCCCACATGGACCCCCTCCACTTATTTCAGCACCCACACACTTTGTCTTCCTCCAGAAAAATCCTCCCATAGCTCAAACCCATGTTCTAGCTCGTTTTACTGCCATTTTCGATCTCCTTGCTCAAAGCTCCATTCATAAAATTGCTTTGGGGGATTGTTCTTCGGTATGTAACTCCTCCAATGGTTCAATATTTTTGTTCTAGTGCTTTATTTATTGCAAATTTTTGCTGCTGAGGTGACCCTGTTCTTGAGCTTGTATGTCAAATTTATATGGTGCAAAGTAGTTTTAATGCATGATTTAGCCTCTAGGAACTTGCGGGAGTAGTTGCTATCAATCTTGTTGAGTTTGGTTCACTTTTATTTTGAGTCACTAAAATTTCAGAAATTTCTCAGAGAAAAAAAATGATGAAGAGATTGTTGAGGGGCTCCTCGAGCCGAAGCTCGAAGGATAAGCAGAATGAGGAGAATAAAAAGCCCAAATACAATCTTCCTCGCACTGCGGAGGTTCGGCCGTGTGAATGGCCTTGTGTTTCGTTCTTGAGGGCCGCCGGAATTCATGACGACTTCTATTATTTGGTTGAAAATGCAGGCCTCACTGACTTCCTCCACGACCAGCGTGAACATTATCTCCTACTCACTAATATTTTCGTGCAAAACTTTTACTTCCATGCTAGAAAGTCACCATCTTCAGTGGAATTTCACTTATATGATGAGGTTAAGGAGATGCCACTCCATGATTTTGTTTGGTTTGCAAGTTGCCCTTTGTGGGCAGCATCGAGGAACCACATCCTAGTGATGTGGATGGATTTATTGATAGGATTGTTGTAGGGGAAACAAGGAAAGTTTCTGATGCAAGAACTACTAGTATACATTTTCCTGTTCTACGTTACTTTACGATATTTGCTAGTAGATGCTTATTTGGTCACGGGAATAGTGGAAACCTTAGTGCTCCTGGCCTTGTTATTTTGCACCATGCTTTGTTTCGTGATACAACCTTCAATTTAGGCGCTATTGTTGCTAAACGGTTAAGTCTGAACCGTACAAAGGGCCCCAACTTCGGAGGTATCTTTGCTTCACGCCTTGCTAAACACTTTGAGATACCCATTAGGCATTATGAGAAAGAGGAAAAGTTGCTGCCCACTATATTCCTAGACTATAAGAGTATGGTAGCACATGATTTTATTGTTAAAAATAAGAAGAAGATGCTTAAGTATAACTTGATATTTGCTAAAACTCATTGTGAGACTATTACCTTGCCTGCACCCTCTTTGTTTAACATACTTTCAGGCATGTACCTCATCCTGCCTGAGGACATTTATGCATACTGGAATCTGACAAAAGTTCCAGAGCCTGAGCCTGAGCCACCACTTGACCCTTATCGACAGTCTGTTTATCATTGGGATCCGGAGGAGATCGCTAACCAGTGGCACCACGAGGACCCTCCTCAATACACCGGAGAGAGTATCTTCGATCCGTGGGCCTAGACCAACTTAGGCCAAAAGCCTAAGCTTGGGGGAGTGCGCATTTCTCACCGACATTACATTCATGTTCACACACTCATTCTAGTTGTCGATGTTCATACTTTTTCATTGTACTATCCATGCTAGTTTATTTTGTTTTCTTGCTTTCTTCTTGTATGTTTGAAAAACCTTAAGAAAAACAAAAAAAATAGTTGTAGCTTTTAGCTAGTTTACTTTCCATGCTTGTAGTATTAGTGATTAAAAGAAAACCCCAAAAGATTTCTCATTCTTCTTTTGCTTGTTGGGAGCTTTCCCGTGTAAATAGTTTTATTTCTTTTCTTTTCTTTGGGGGTCGAGAGGAGAAGACCATGATGAAAATGTTGAGTGGCTCTCATATGCGATATTGTTGATCTAACCAAGAGCCCATATTACCTTGTCTTCTCCTTTGTATTAAATGCTTGCAGATTCCAACTTAGTCCAGTACACGTGCACTATTATTATTATCCACACCGTTCGGTCGTGCGAGTGAAAGGAAATAATGACGATATGATGGATTGATTGAGATGAGAGAAGCTAGTATGAACTTGACCTATCTTGTTTTTGTAAATATGATTAGTTCATCGTTCCTGATTCAGCCTATTATGAATAAAACATGTTTGCAATGACAATTAGAGATTATAGTTGCTCATGCCATGCTTAATTAGCTAGGAGTTTATAATGGTTTACCTTGCGTGCCAACATGCTATTAAAATGGTTGTGATGTGGTATGACAGGGTGGTATCCTCCTTTGAATGATTCGAGTGGCTTGACTTGGCACATGTTCACGCATGTAGTTCAAACAAAATCAACATAGCCTCCACGATATTTATATTCATGGTGGGTTATATCCTACTCATGCTTGCACTCATTGTTGATTAATCTTAATGCATGTTCATGACTGTTATCACTCTCTAGTTGGTCGCTTCCCAGTCTCTTTCTAGCCTTCACTTGTACTAAGCAGGAATACTGCTTGTGCATCCACTTCCATAAACCCCAAAGTTATTCCATATGAGTCCAACATACCTTCCTATATGCGGTATTTACCTACCATTCCAAGTAAATTTGTATGTGCCAAACTCTAAACATTCAAATGAAATTCTCTTTTGTATGCTCGAATAGCTCATGTATCAACTAGGGTTGTCTATATCTTCCATGCTAGGTGGGTTATTCTCACGATGAGTGGACTCCGCTCATCATTCACGAGAAAATGGCCGGTAACTGGGATGCCCAGTCCCATGCTTAAATCACATCAAAATAATTGCAAACAAAACTCCCCTAGGATTGTTGTTAGTTGGACGACACCCGTTGTTTCAGGCCAGCCATGGATTGATGCTCGTTTGTGGTGGGGGAGTTTAAACTTTACCATTCTGTTTGGGAACCGCCTATAATGTATGTAGCATGGAAGAAATTGAGATCTTTTGGTTGTTATGTTGACAATGAAAGTGTGTCGCTCAAAATATTATTTATCTCTGTTTCAAAACTCGAGCTCTGGCACCTCTGCAAATCCCTTCTTCCCTCTGTGAAGGGCCTATCTATTTATTTTTATGTTGAGTCATCATCCTCTTATTAAAAAGCACCAGTTGGAGAGCACCGCTGTCATTTCCATGCATTGTTATTAATTTACATTGAGTATGACTGTGACTGGATCTCTTTTGCCATGAATTACAATGTCTAGTCAGTCCTTGATCGTCAGGGGTGCTCTGCATTTATGTTTTATGCTCTCAGAAAGGGCTAGTGAGATACCATCTTGTTGTATCATATTATCATTGTTTGGAGAAAGTGTTGTCATCCGAGATTTATTATTATTGCTCGCTAGTTGATTATGCCATTGATATGAGTAAATGTGAGACCTAAATGTTATTGTGAATATGGTTAGTTCATAATCTTTGCTGAAAACTTGAATGTTGGCTCTATATATTTGCAACAACAAGATCAAACAGAGTTTGTAAAAGTTTTTCTTTATCACTTCCAGTTTGTCAACTGAATTGCTTGAGGACAAGTAAAGGTTTAAGCTTGGGGGAGTTGATACGTCTCTAACGCATCTACTTTTCCAAACACTTTTGCCCTTATTTTGGACTCTAAATTGCATGATTTGAATGGAACTAACCCGGACTGACGCTGTTTTCAGCAGAACTGCCATGGTGTTATTTTTGTGCAGAAATAAAAGTTCTTGGAATGACCTAAAAATCCACAGAGACACGTTTTGGAATTAATAAAACATATTGGCGAAACAATCAACGTTAGGGGGCCCACATCCTGTCCACAAGGGTGCAGGGTGCGCCCCCCCCCCTTGGGGCGCACCCCCTGCCTCGTGGGCCCCCTGGAACTCCACCGACCTCAACCCCAACTCCATATATTCACTTTAGGAGAAAAAAATCAAAGAGAAGGATTCATCGCATTTTACGATACAGAGCCGCCACCAAGCCCTAATCTTCTGCGGGAGGGCTGATCTGCAGTCCGTTCGGGGCTCCGGAGAGGGGAATCCGGCGCCATTGTCATCATCAACCATCCTCCATCACCAATTTCATGTTTCTCACCGCCGTGCGTGAGTAATCCCATCGTAGGCTTGCTAGACGGTGATGGGTTGGATGAGATTTACCATGTAATTGAGTTAGTTTTGTTTGGGTTTGATCCCTAGTATCCATTATGTTCTAAGATTGATGTTGCTATGACTTCGCCATGCTTAATGCTTGTCACTAGGGCCAGAGATGCCATGATTTTAGATCTGAACCTATTATGTTTTCATGAATATATGTGAGTGAGGGAGTCCTGGATTATGGGGTCCTCTAGGAGCTGACCTATGTGATATGGGCCGGGATGATGGGCCATGAAGATACAAGACAGAAGGCCTTCCCCCGTGTCCGGATGGGACTCTCCTTTGCGTGGATGACAAGCTTGGCGTCCGGATGTGTAGTTTCCTTCATCTATAAACCGACTATGTACGACCCTAGTCCCCTACGATGTCTATATAAACCGGAGGGTTTAGTCCGTAGGGGCAATCACAATCATACAGGCTAGACGTCTAGGGTTTTGCCATCATGATCTCGAGGTAGATCAACTCTTGTAGCCCCTATACTCATCAAAGTCAATCAAGCAGGAAGTAGGGTATTACCTCCATTAAGAGGGCCCGAACATGGGTAAACATCGTGTCCCCTGCCTCCTGTTACCTTCGATCTTTAGACGCACAGTTTTGGACTCCCTACCCGAGATCTGCCGGTTTTGACACCAACATTGGTGCTTTTATTGAGAGTTCCTCTATGCCGTCGGCAGAAGGGTTGATGGCTCGCCTTGTCATCAAGGACAATATCACTTCCGTAGGAGCCCGAGCTTTAGGGCAAACCCCCCGGCTTGGCGGCTTCACCATGGGCACTCGTTCGGCCATTAACCCAAAGGCAGCCCAGCCTGTCACCAAAAATCGTCTCTGCGTCGACCCTGAATGCTCCGACAAGATGGATCCACCAGATGTATCGGCTTTAAACAAACTGCTTGATCACATCACCGCCCTGGAGGTCGCAACCGACTATGATTGCATTGGGCTTAAACCCTATCAGAGAGAAATCAAATCTCCGCCGATCACCCATCAGGTGGCAATTGTGGAGGAACAAGCTGACAATAACTCTTCTCCTAAGTTGAGAACAATGTATGTTCGGATTTCCGAGCTCGGAGAGCCGGACACCCATCTTCAGGAGGACACTTCTTGTCCTCTGAACATAGAATCGGGCGTTGAGCCTAAAAATCACCGGACACTCCAAAGCCCGGGCTTGTAACCTTGGAAATTTTTCAGAATCCGGACTTCACAGTAGGTCAGGGTTCGGATTTAAATCCACCCACCCACAAAAAGCAATATTCCCCAAGCAATCCCGGTCCTCCGGACATATGCGACTTAATGTACGCGCGGCAGCAGCCTCAGGAAACAGTCCACCACTTTTGGGCTAGATTCCTCCTTGTTAAAAACAAGATCAAAGATTGCTATGATGACGACGCGATCTCGGTATTTTGCGACAATTGTATGGATGGGGGAACCCTTAATGCCCTCAACCTCTGTCATGTACTGCACTTTACAGATTTGGCACACATAGTACAGAAGTACTGCACAATGGAAAGTGCCTAGAAAACCTAGACAGCCCGCTGGGATCTGCATGCCTTTAGGCCACCTCCCGGACGGGCAAAAAGGATGCACCCTCATGAAGCACCTAATCATCATCCAGTGGACAAGAAAATCAAGACCTTTACGGTGCATAGAATGGTCCTTGAGGAATGGCTCGACAAGCCCTGTCAAATTCACATGACATCGAACACCGAACCAACGGATAGCCTCCGAGCATGTTGGATACTGCGGAAAGTGGCCAAGAGCAGCGAGGGTATCCTCACCAACAACACCCCAGAGAACTACTCTTTGGAGGACAAGGATCTCAAAGTATTCACGGTCTTTGAGACCTTTTCATCAAATAATCAGCGCAAAAGGGCGCTCCGCGACCTCGCTGAAGTCTGCCAGGTGGCAGCAGTAAATCCTCGGAACGATACGGCGGTCACTTTCAAAGCTGATGACGAACCAAGATCCCGCTCAGTCCGGGCACCAGCCGCTTTGGTCCTAACCCCAATCGTAGACGGCTTTCGGCTCACTAAAGTGCTAATGGACGGCGACAGCGGACTGAACCTCATGTATGAATACACGTTCAATAAAATGCAAATGGACAGGAGTCGCATTAAGAAAAGTAACACAACCTTTCGAGGTATTATCCCCAGTCGGGAAGCAAGATGCTCGGGAAAAATCAAACTCGACGTGGTATTCGGCACACCGGTAAACTATAGGTCCGAAGAGTTACTCTTCCATGTGGCACCTTTCAACAGCGGGTATCATGCCCTGCTGGGGCGAGACGCATTCACATGCTTCCAAGCCGTACCCCATTACGGGTATATGAAGCTCAAAATGCCCGGGCCCAATGGAGTTATCACTATCACCAGTGATCCAGAAATAGCACTTCGCGCCGAAAACAAAACTGCCTCTCTGGCCCTCGAGGCTTTATCCGAGGCCCTCGCGGCCAAAGAACTAGCCACCCTACATTCCATAGTGGATAGGGACAATGTAATCCTCGATAAGAGACCCAAATGCACTTCCTTCAAGCCAACAGACGAAATAGTCAAATTTCATCCACCCAATGGACCCCAAGAAGACAGCTTCCGTTGGGGCATAGCTGGATTCGACGGTCGGCGCCGCATTACATGCATCCTGCATGAAAACTGTGACATCTTTGCCTGGCATCCCTCGGATATGCAAGGTATCCCATGAAGACTGGCTGAGCATAGTCTCAGTGTAAGTGCATCTAGTGCCCCTTAGTGATTTTGGTGTATTGAAGTTTTATAGGTTAAGGGACTAATATGTTTGTGAGTGTACACAAGCTCTATAAGTCGATGAGGAGTTTGATATTTACAATGAATGTCGACCCCTAAAAATGAATGTCTTCAGCCGAAGACTTTGGTTCTCCTAAAGACATTGAAAGTGAAGAAATTGGTATGACCTTGAATACTTGGATATTCATGCAAGGATTATGAAGCGCGAAGACTTTTGTTTTCGTAGTTTCATTTTCTCTTTCTGAAGTCATAGGAAACACCGTACTGTTAAAGGGGGTCGAGGTAATACTAAGGAAACTGATTTCCAAGTGATGCTCATCTCAAAATCCTACACCTACCCAATCCTTTCGAGTGAAGCCATTGGAAATCTCATATCAGTTCAGTCAATTTCTTCAGTGACAGAGATGATGATCTTCTGGTCTTTGAGGAATTTGTTCTGACTGAGGAGTTAGGAATTTGCCAGTGCGGATTGCCTACATTGTGAGGAACATGATAGCCCTGAAGAATTCGAACCTAAAATCCGACCGTTGCTGTGCTACGCACCAACTGTCCAAAATATCCTACCACCTAACAGTCATATCATTGATGGGCATTTATGTCTTATCATGTCGGGCTGCTCCCTAGTCTATAAATAGCCGCCCCCTACAACCACTAGCTGGTTGACTGCTCCAAGAGAAACTGACACTTGTCAATTGAGAGCATCCCATCCTCCGAGGACTTTGAGCGAAAATCATCAAGTGAGGAAAACACAAATCCCAAACCCAAACACCTACAAACCCAAAGTGATTTAGCATCACTAAAGAGATTGTTCCTGTGTGGAACCGACACTTGTTACCTTTGAGGACTGTGTATCCTAGAGATAGTTAGGCGTCATGGTCTGAGCATCCAAGAGGAATTGTGGATCACCGAGTGACCAAGTCCGTGAAGGTTTGGAAGTCACCTGTGAAGACTTACCATGAGTGTTGGGCGAGGTCTGTGTGATCTTAGCTCAAGGATAATACGGTGAGGACTGTGTGTCCGGGACTGTGTGTCCTCGAGTTTAAATACTCAGCCGCTCCAATATGACGTACAATTTTCACAGTAGTTGGAACTTGTCTACCAAATCATTGTCTTCACCAAGCCTACTGGTTCTATTTCCTCAACCCTTTCATTTCCTCATTCATGTGTTGATGAACCTGATCATTATTGTTTGAAGACTTTGACTGAAGACTTTCTATATTTCCTCAATCCAACTTCTTCAGTCACATTGTCTTCAGCCTGCTTATCCTGTGTTTACGCTTTCTATACTCTATGTTTGTTTTCATTTTATCATGATGACAGTGCTACTGCTTTGTTATGCTTATACCTGAGTACTTATTCCGCTGCTAGTTGTTTGTGACTTACGAATTTCTTTGCCCTGAAATTCCTCAGTGACAAATTTATAAAAATCGCCTATTCACCCCCCTCTAGTCGACTTGACGCTCTTTCAATTGGTATTAGAGCAAGGTACTTCCTTGTTCTGTGTGATTTTGGTTTAACCACCTGGAGTTTTAGTTATGTCGACTGCAGGTATGATCAAGGTCTCGGCCGGGTGTCCTACCTTCGATGGAATGGACTACCCCTACTAGAAGAGCAAGATGCGCATGCATCTTGAGGAAATTGATAACGATCTCTGGTATGTTGTGGAAAATGGTGTTCTCTCAGTCACTCCATCTGTGAATGCGGCTGATGTGAAGAGATTCAAGCAACTCGATTCTCACGCGAAGAATATCATATGTGGCCATCTGAGCAAAGGACAGTACGGCAGAGTGAGTGCTTTGGAAACTGCTAAGCTGATTTGGGATAGGCTTTCCAAGGTCAACGAAGGAGTATCCACTCAGCGTGACTCCCGAGTTGATGTTCTTCGCAATCTCTTCAACCGCTTCAAAAGACTCAACAACCAAAATGTTCAGCAAACCTTCAATCGCCTCACTGACATCTCAAATGAGCTTCAAGCACTTGGTGCCACTAACATCACCGACCATGAGGTGGTGAAGAAATTGCTGAGATCACTTGATTCCTCATTCGATACTCTTGCACTGATGATTCAAGAGCGAGCTGATTACAAGTCACTAGATCCTGCTGATATCCTCGAGAGGCTAAACACTCATGAGTTCCAGCTTGCTGAGAGGAGAGGCCTCTATGGACCGAGCTATGGAAGATCACGTGCACTGAAGCCCAAGGCAGTCTCTGAGTCTGAAGGTGAAGATTCTGGTAGCAGCCTTGGTGATCCTAAAGAACGGAGCCAGGAGCTAGCAATGCTCGTGAAAAATCTCAGAAGTTCTCTCACCGCGGTCGCTTTGGAAAGTCTTGAAGAGTGGTGATTCCTTGTCTTGTGACTACAAAAAGAGAACTTGCCACAAATGCAAGAAACCTGGTCACTACATGTCTGATTGTCCTCTGTGGGAAAATGAATCAAAGAAGAAGAAGTACAAAGATGACAATTCTGATGACTCAAAGAAAAAGAAGAAATCTTCAAAGTCTTCATCATCAAAATCTTCAAAGTCTTCATCATCAAAATCTTCAAAGTCTTCATCTCACAGGAAGAGCGGTTCCAAGAAGGCCCAGGCATTCATTGGCAAGGAAATGGACTCCGAAGCTGAATCTGAGGATAATGTGGAAGAGGAGGAATCTGAGGAGTCAGACTCTGGTGTGGCGATCTTAGCCCTCGCTACTGCTTACGTCAGCAAGTCCATATTCAACACTGAAGAAAATGACCTCCCCAACTCTGCTGGCAAGAGCGTCGATGACTATGCTCCCACCTACTGCTTCATGGCAAAAGGTGCCAAGGTACTCAAACATCCCCCCTCTGACTCTAGTGAGGATGAATCTGATTACAATCTCAAGCCTAGCTATTCCAAACTTGCTAAAATTGTTGTTAAACAACAGAAGGCTTTGGGAAAGATTCAAAATCTACTAGACAAAAGCGATGACCTATTGGGTGAGGAATTGAATCGAACTAAGACTCTGACTGATAATCTTCAGAGACTTCAGACTAGGTTTGACTACCTTCAAAATCATCATAACACTCTTTTAACTGATCATGAGAAGCTTTCTTATGAATTTCTTCAGAGAAAGCAAGATCTTGAGAAGTTAAGAGTGAGTTATGAAGATCTTCAGAAGGAAAACAATTCATTGCTTGCTCAACAGATCAGTTTCTCTCAGGAAGAATTTATTCCACCATGTCTGAAATGCATTGAGCATGAATCTATTAAATCTTCACCTAAATGTTCAAATGCTTCTATTGCTGCAAATTCTCCAACTATCTCTATGGTCACAAATTCCTCATCTGAGGATACCACAAGTATCACTGACAATAATGCAGGATTGAAGGAATTGTATGTGACAGGTGAGGGAGTCCTGGATTAGGGGGTATCCGGACAGCCGGACTATATACTTTGGCCGAACTGTTGGACCGTGAAGATACAAGACTCAAGACTTCGTCCCGTGTCCGGATGGGACTCTCCTTTGCATGGAAGTCAAGCTTGGCGATTCAGATGATAGGTCTCCTTCTTTGTAACCGACTCTGTGTAACCTTAGCCCCCTCCGGTGTCTATATAAACCGGAGGGTTTAGTCCATAGGACAACAATCATAATCATCATAGGCTAGCTTCTAGGGTTTAGCCTCTACGATCTCGTGGTAGATCAACTCTTGTAATACTCATATCATCAAGATCAATCAAGCAGGAAGTAGGGTTTTACCTCCATCGAGAGGGCCCGAACCTGGGTAAAACATCGTGTCCCCTGCCTCCTATTACTATTAGCCTTAGACGCACAGATCGGGACCCCCTACCCGAGATCCGCCGGTTTTGACACCGACATTGGTGCTTTCATTGAGAGTTCCTCTATGTCGTCGCTGCAAGGCTCGATGGCTCCTTCAATCATCAACAACAACGCGGTCCAGGGTGAGACTTTTCTCCTCGGACAGCTCTTCGTGTTCGGCGGCTTCGCACTGTGGGCCAATTCGCTTGGCCATCTGGAGCAGATCGAAAGCTACGCCCCTGGCCATCAGGTCAGGTTCGGAAACTTGAACTACATGGCCGATATCCGCGGAGACTTGATCTTCTACAGATTTGGGCCTACGCCAGGAGCGCCGAACAGTCACGACGAGCACGGCCTAAACCTGCTGTCAGACAATACTCAGGATATCGCACCTGCATGAGCTCCGGACCTAAATCCGGGGCAAATCGCATCGTCCGAGGATGGGTGGATGGACCCCGCCCCGGAGGCCGCATACTCATCGGTGGTAGAGCCGAACACGGACTCCACCCCCAAGGAAGTTTGTGTCGCTGGACCCCCGAACTTGTGTCTAGCTGTAGGTTCCAGACCGCGCGCCCCCGAGCCCGCCGAATCTGGTTGGGCTACGGTAATGGAGTTCACCGCGGCGGATATCTTCCAGCACTCGCCCTTTGGCGACATGCTGAATTCATTAAAGTCTCTCTCTTTGTCAGGAGACTCTTGGCCGAACTATGTCCGGCTCGAGTGGGAAGCACGAGACAAGGAAATTCGTTACCCACCCACCATCCACTTCATTGCCACTGTCGATGATTTGACCGACGTGCTTGACTTTGACTCTAAAGACATCAACGGTGTGGACGACGATGCAGGAGAAGAACAGGAACCACCGCCCACGGGGCGCTGGACAACCACCTCCTCGTATGATATATATATATGGTGGACACTCCCAAAGAAACGAATGGCGATGAGGCAATGGAGGATAACCCCTCTAGGAAGAAATCAAAGCATGGGCATCATCTGTGCCGCTCCAAGCCCCGCCATAGAAATACCGGCACAGGAGACAAAAACAATCCAGATGGTGCCGATGATGAATACAATCCCGATCAGCCTGCCTTCGAGCAGTCCGAACAGGAAGACGGGCAGGTCAGCCCAGACGAACGGCGACGGACGGATACCTGGAGGAGGACAACTACATGCCCCCCTCCAAAGACGAGGTGAGCCTCGGCAACGATGAATCCAATGTGGCTGAGGACCCCGTAGAGCGGGAGCGCTTCAAGCGCCGGCTTATGGCAACTGCGAGAAGCTTGGAAAAGAAGCACCAGCAGCTCACAGACAGATGGACTGAAGTCCTGGCAGCTGAGGAATATGGACTCGAGCGCCACACCAAAGGTTACCCAAAGCACAAGTTGCTACCTCAACTCGAGGAGGAGCCTATACTACCAGCACAGGACGAGGCTGACCGGCCACCTCATGGCCGGGATAAAACGGTGTATCAGCCCGAATACCAGCCCGCACCCCCACGCCAATACACTACGGCCCAAGGAAATAGTCAGGACCTGCGAGACATACTGGTAAACAAGGCAGGACAGCCAAGATCGATCTACGGATCACGGGGGCGCGCCCCAACACGTGACGACGATCGTCATGCCGGATACACTATCAACAAGTCCGGCCGGGCCGAACATAGCTGACCAGACTTATTTGAACTGCGTAGCAACATAGCCTGGCATAGAGGCGCCGCACACCCCCTCTGCTTCACTGACGAGGTGATGGATCACGAATTCCCAGAAGGGTTTAAACCCATAAACATCGAATCATACGATGGCACAATAGACCCCGCGGTATGGATCGAAGATTTCCTCCTCCACATTCACATGCCCCGCGGTGACGATCTACATGCCATCAAGTATCTTCCCCTTAAACTCAAAGGATCGGCCCGACACTGGCTGAATAGCCTACTGGCAAATTCCATCGGCAGTTGGGAAAACCTGGAGGACGCATTCCTCGACAACTTCCAAGGCACCTACGTGCGACCACCGGATGCTGACGACTTGAGTCACATTACCCAACAGCCCGGAGAGTCAGCCAGGAAATTTTGGACTCGGTTCCTCACTAAAAAGAACCAAATTGTCGACTCTCCGGACGCCGAAGCCTTGGCAGCCTTTAAGCATAATATCCGCGACGAGTGGCTCGCCCGACACCTCGGCCAAGAAAAATCGAAGTCCATGGCGGCCCTCACGACTCTCATGACCCGCTTCTGTGCGGGTGAGGATAGCTGGTAGGCTCGCAGTAGCACCATGCCTAGAACCTCCGGCACTTCAGATGTCCGTGATAGTAACGGCAAGCCATGACGCAACAGACACAAGCGTCGGAACAATGGCGACAACACCGAAGACACGACCGTCTTCAGTGGCTCAAGATCCGGTCAGCGGAAAAAGGCGTTCAAAAGAAACAATCAGGGATCGTCCAGTCTGGACCGCATACTTGATCGCTCGTGCCAAATTCACGACACTCCTGATAAGCCAGCCAACCACACTAACAGAGATTGCTGGGTGTTCAAACAGGCCGGCAAAATAAATTCCAAAAACAAGGACAAGGGGCTGCACATCGACGATGACGAGGAGCCCCGGCGTCCGAACACGGGGGGACAAAAGAAATTTCCTCCCCAGGTGAAAACGGTAAATATGATCTATGCCACCAACATTCCCAAACGGGAATGAAAGCGAGCACTAAGGGACGTCTATGCGATGGAGCCAGTCGCCCCAAAGTTCAACCCATGGTCAGCCTGTCCGATCACCTTTGATCGTAGGGATCACCCTACCAGCATCCGTCACGACGGTTCAGCCGCATTGGTCCTAGACCCAATCATCGACGGATTCCACCTCATGCGAGTCCTCATGGACGGTGGTAGTAGCTTGAACCTGCTTTATCAGGACATAGTGCGCAAAATGGGCATCGATCCTTCAAGGATCAAGCCCACCAAAACCACTTTCATAGGTGTAATTCAGGGAGGAGAGGACCGTTGTACGGGCTCCATAACACTGGAAGTGGTCTTCGGATCCCCGGATAACTTCCGAAGCGAGGAGTTAATCTTCGATATTGTCCCTTTCCGTAGTGGCTATCATGCACTTTTTGGACAAACCGCATTTGCTCGATTCAATGCGGTACCACACTATGCATACCTCAATCTCAAGATGCCAGGACCTCGCGGGGTGATAACATTCAATGGAAACACAGACCGCTCTCTCCGTACAGAAGAGCACACTGCAGCCCTCGCGGCAGAAGTACAAAGCAGCCTTCTCCGACAAACCACCAATCCGGTGACAACAACCCCGAACACCGTCAAGCGAGTCTGGAGTACCCTGCAACAGGATCGCCAGGCACGCCAAGAGCGCGACTAGCAGTCCGGCCTCTGCCCTAGCCCCATTCAGGCAGCATTTGTGCTGTGCGTACACAATTACGCACTCAAAATACCATGGGTATAGGCGGAGGCACAACGGTGACGCGGTCCATAGTGCTGTTCAACCGCCACATACTTTAAATAACCTTCTTTCTCTTTCAGGACCCTACTTTCTGGCAGCCCCCTCAGAGAACCAGATCATCAGGCTTATCACAGGAGAGAAAACCAAGGGGGCAAAAAGCTTTGCGCACACAGTGAATACCCAGGTGGTATTTGTCAATAATCGTTATACCTATTTTACATACCTGCATGCGGCCCGCCCTTGAATAGGACATGTCAAATAGTCCTATTTGCTTCTGCTTAATGCATTAATTGTACACATACGCTTGGGCGTGTTATTTAACAATGGGAAATAATATATAGCGTCAGCTTATTATTCCTATCTTCACATTTTCCCTAAAAATGTTCATTTAATATTGAATCCGTACACTTTGGTACGTTCAGTTTGCCAGGGGCTTCCTATGGTGCCCCATAATACGGCAAGATAAGTCCGAACACTTTCAACAGTGCGGCACCCCGAACTTATACCATTATATGCATCAGCTCCGAATCATGTCTTGGGTCAATAGTTGGGTTTGCCCGGCTCCCTTGTTTTGGTACCTTACGTTCCGTTATATCGGCTAAGGTAGCGCAGGGAGAACTACTGCGATTGTGTCCCGGTTCTTCCGGACGAGCACCTCAGTAGAGAAAGCCGAAAACTGACTATCATGATGCGGCGAGAGCTGGTCGCTGTTCGAGAGGTCTTAAAATCCTTAAAGATTTTTTCCGCTTCAGGCGAGGAATCGGCCTTGTCCGATTTAGGCGTGTATAGCGCCCCAATTCGGTTTTCCGAATTCTAGGGGCTTCGTCAAAATTTAAAATTGTAGACTTCTATGGCTAAGTGAGAGTCATAAAGCTGCATAGTCCGATTGCCTTCTTCGCTGCGCCAAACACCTCCTTCAAGGACCAAAAATTTGGATAAAGAGTGTTTGGGTTTTCCATGAACACCCCAGTACTAGTTACGCGGGGGCAGAAGCCGACGACTGGCCTACTTTCAGAATTTTATAAACAACCGCACAGAAGGTAATATTTTAAATCCACAAAGCGCCATACATCGCAAACAAATTCATTTTCATATTACAAAGACGACATGAGTACATTCACCCAAAGATTGTGTCCTTAGTACATTCATCGGCCACGAGGCGAGTGCCTTTCATCACGCCATCATAATATTTCTCGGGGTAGTGATGTGTCTTGCCCTCCGGCGGTCCATCCTTCACCAGCTTCTCTGCATCCAGCTTGGCCCAATGCATTTTCGCACGGGCAAAGGCCCAGCGGGCACCCTCAATACAAACTGATCGCTTGATAACTTCAAGCCGCGGACAAGCATTTACCATCCGCTTTATAAGGCCGAAGTAGCTGTCGGGCAGGGGCTCACCAGGCCACATCCAGACTATGAAGTCCTTCATGGCCACTTCGGCCGCCCTGTGGAGTTCAACCAATTGCTTCAGTTGGTCACTCAGAGGCATTGGTGTTCGGCTCCAGTATACTGGGACCAGAACAGCTTCTCCGTCGAGCTCCCCTCTTCGGCATGGAACTCCGTGGCATCCGATATGTTGCATGGTAGATCTGCCAATGCCCCTGGAGAGCTCTAATTTCGGGTAAGTAAAAGAAGTGCCTCCTCCACATGCTTGCTTTGCATAATGAATGCCTTACCCGCCGCTATCTTCTTCGCCTCCTAGATTTCCTGTTGGGCCTTTTGGGCTTCGGCCTTGGCGTCCTTCGTGCTCAGAAGGGCCTTCGCAAGCTCAGACTCTTTCGTCTTGAAGTCACGCTCCAAGGACTCGAACTTCTTGCCGAGCTCCTAGAGCTCTTGCTGTACCTCGCCCACCCTAGCATCTTGCTTTTCACGCTCAATGTGCTCCGTGGCCACCTTGTCTTCGGCCTGGGATAGCGCTTTCCTTAGGGCCGCCACTTCGGTCATGGCCCCTATTAAAAAAATCATGACGCTTGTTAGTGTCACCAATTATTCTCCTCTATACGACACAGGAACGGGGTATCACTCACCTTTGTTCTCTTCGAGCTGCCTCTTCGTGAGGCTGAGCTCCTCTTCGGCCTGCTTCAGGTCCCGTTCAAGTCCGGCGACCTCTGCTGTGCGGGCAGTAGCGTCAAGCAGCACCGCCTGCTTATTCACATAGGCACATACTGTTAGATCCCTGCGGTTTAAAGTTGACCCTCCGTTTAGCTTTTCTTACCGAACACCAAACAGAGTATCAAGGGCTACTATCTATTGGGTGATAATTTCTCACACTATTGATTACTTACCTCAAAGTCTGTCAGGAGGCTGGTGCAGGCTTCGGTCAATCCACTTTTGGCGGATCGAACCTTCTGAATCACCATACTCATAAGAGTACAGTGCTCTTCATCCACGGAAGCGCCGCGAAGCACTTACAGCAGACCATCCGACGCCTCTGGCGCAACGGAGGTCATCGGCACGGCCGGCTCGCCCTCCCTAGCGGGGGGCTGCCTACCCGAATCCGGAACCTTTGGAGGTTCGGTGCAGTATCCGGCTAGGAGCCCGACTTGTTGCGGCTCTCGTCAGTATGATCTATGGGGATCTTACTCCCCATGTGCCCGGCGTCTGGAATTTCTCCTTGGGGCATCTTCAGAGCCGCCTCCCCCTGCTCTGGTATCCTTTGGGACAACACCTTCGTGTCATCCGCAGACCGAGGGGAGGTGACCGTCAGGAGTGAATTCATTGCCGAATTACTCAGAGACCCATCCAAAGAGGATACCTCGGGATGGTACCTGGCCGGACTGCATATGCGTGTTCGGTGTTATAACAAACTATGAAGCTAAGTCGCACTAAAAGTATTATAGAGTGCGGCTACTTACAATCTCACCAGGGGCTTGCCCCTGGGTAGCCACTCCTCCTCGCTATAGGCAGCGGTTGTGGAATGGTCCAGAGGGAGGGTCCGTCCCTTCTTGGACCCTTCAGCCACCCCGGAAAGGGTGGCCTTCCTCTTCTCCCCCCGTCGTTTTCGGGGAGAGGGTTTTCCTCCTCCTCCTCCTCGTTGTCGTTGGAGGAGTGCGCCCTGGTGTCTTCGGACGATGAGTCCGGCACCACGTTGCGCCGGGAACTTCTTCTGGTCCCCGTGGCCTTTTTCTTGGCCTTCTTCTCTGGCACCTCATAGGGTGCCGGAGCCAGCATCTCCGTCAGAGTTCGTCTGCTGGATCCTCAGGCAACAGAGCTAGACAGTCGACCCGCTCCGCCGTTGCCACATATTCCTGTTAAAATCAGCACAGCGGCCTAAGTTTCTCCCACGAATATACTGGGGAAAGGCACATCTTGAAATGTAGAATGCTTACTGCGTTGGCCTGGCACCTAGCGCTGAGTCCACGGTCCTCAGAGGTGGGGGAGGAACTTCGCTGGCCTTGAACAACACCTTCCAGGCATCTTTGTGCGTTGTGTCAAAGAGCTCTTGCAGTGTCTGGTGTTGGGCCGCATCGTACTCCCACATGTTGAATGCCCGTCTCTGACACAGGAGAATCCGACAAAATAGCATGACCTGAACCACATTGACCAGCTTGATACTCTTGGTTATCATGTTTTTGACGCAGTTCTGGAGTCCGGTCAGCTCTGCGGGTGCGCCCCAGGCCAGGCCCTTCCTCTTCCAGGAAGTAAGCCGCACAAGGATGCCGGATTGGAATTAAGGGGCCGCCACCCAGTTGGCGTCGTGCGGTTGGTGATATAGAACCACCCCGATTGCCACCCCTTCATGGTCTCCGCAAAGGAGCCTTCAAGCCAGGTGACGTTGGGCATCTTGCCCACCATGGCGCCACCACACTCCGCCTGCTAGCCGACCACTATCTTTGGCTTTACGTTGAAGATCTTTAGCCACAGGCGAAACTGGGGCCGGATGCAGAGAAAGGCCTCGCACACGACGATAAACGCCGAGATGTTGAGGATGAAGTTAGGGGCCAGATCATGAAAGTCCAGCCCAAAATAGAACATGATCCCGCGGACGAATGGGTGGAGGGGGAAGCCTAGCCCACGGACGAAGTGGGCGAGGAACACGACCCTCTCGTGGGGCCCCAGAGTCGGAATAATCTGCCCTGCGTCCGGTGGCCGGTGCGCGATATCTGCGGCCAAGTATCCGGCTGCCTGGAGCTTCGTAATGTGCTCCTCCTTGACGGTGGAGGCCATCCACTTGCCTCCCGCTCCGGACATGTTTGGCCGTGCGCAGAAGGCGTGAACTAGGGCGCTGAAGCTCGAGGGTGTGAGAATGGATAAGCAAAGGAGGAAGAAGGCGTGGGTAAAAATGGGGGATCCTTATCCCTCTATAGAGGCGACGAAAATGGTGCGCCTCCCCACTTGCCCGTTAAAACTCGCTTATTTTCCAAGTGCCACGATTGATGGTGCGGTTGGGTTACCCGTACCTGTATTGATGAGAATCCCGTGATAAGGGGACATGATCTCTGCTTCGACAAGACGTGTCGAGGAAGCCGCCTCGCAATATGTGCGGTGGCTGGTTGTGGGAAAACGGTTCGAATAATGACTCGACCATGGTGTGATCTCACGTTATCTAAAGTTGTCAGCAGATTATATTTGTGGAATATCGTTCTCTCTACGGTGGTATGTGAAAATCGTCTTGCAGAGCCGGACACGATTTAAGTGTTCGAGGTTTACTTTGGAGTATTCGGAGATGGAACCCGCCTTGCAATGAAGAAGACAATCTATGCGCCGGACTCATCGTCATTGAAGCCTGGTTCAGGGGCTACTGAGGGAGTCCTGGATTAGGGGGTATCCGAACAGCCGAACTATATACTTTGGCCTGACTATTGGACCGTGAAGATACACGACTCAAGACTTCGTCCCGTGTCCGGATGGGACTCTCCTTTGCGTGGAAGACAAGCTTGGTGATTCGGATGATAGATCTCCTTCTTTGTAACCGACTCTGTGTAACCTTAGCCCCCTCCGGCGTCTATATAAACCGGAGGGTTTAGTCCGTAGGACAACAATCATAATCATCATAGGCGAGCTTCTAGGGTTTAGCCTCTATGATCTCGTGGTAGATCAACTGTTGTAATACTCATATCATCAAGATCAATCAAGCAGGAAGTAGGGTTTTACCTCCATCGAGAGGGCCCGAACCTAGGTAAAACATCGTGTCCCCTGCCTGCTGTTACCATTAGCCTTAGACGCACAGATCAGGACCCCCCTACCCGGGATCCCCGGTTTTGACACCAACAACAGGCATATACAAAAGCCTCAAAGGGCATCAGACTCTTTGTGATGTGCTCAAAAAGCAGATCTTGAACAGGAACCCTAGGGAAGAGGGTATTGCCTTTGAGAGGAAACTCAATGTTGATGGGACCTACTGGAAACCTGAGTAGTATCCCAAAACCTCATGGGTTTTTGCGAAAGGACCTCCTGTAGATCCATGCACTATATGGCTTTACTTGTGATTCTTCATATTCCTCTGATGAGTCATTTTACTCCAACTATAAACTGTTCAAGAATCAGAATGGAGAAGTATTTGATTGATATGTTGGAACTAACTGCAGGAATGATCCCCCTATGAAGAAAATCTGGGTTCCCAAATGGTGCCATGAATATCTTCAGGTGAATGTCATCACGACACCACCTATGAAGAAAAGGAACCCCAGATCAAATTCTTCATATGGACCAAATTCTTCATCTGGATCAAATTCCTCACATGGATCCAAATCCTCATATGAAGATCATCGTGCTAACACTTCTATGTCTCAGGGAAAGTCTAAAGGCTATGAATATGTGCATTATTCTTCAAACCATTATGTTCATAAATCCTCGAAGAATTTCTCTGCTTATTCATATTCTTATCCTAACCACTCTTCTGTGAAACGAAGTGCACTGGCTTCAATACCATCTTTTTCTTATGGAGCTCGCAGAATGATGAATTCTTTGCCACCCCTCCAGATGTGGGTGGTGAAGAAAAAGAACTAATCTCTTATGCAGGGTCAGGTCTCCAGACGATCTTAATCATCTGAAGAATTTGCTGGAGACCTGAATGTGCTTGAATGGATGCAACCTAATCATGAAGAAATGAATCACTCATTTCGCTTGTCCTCATATTGCTATATCTATTACTGTTGATGAAATTGATACCATATTCTTCACTAATGAAGTATATGGGTTCGTAAGTTGCACTAATTCATCTGCAGGATGAACAACCTAAAGCTACTAAGTGGGTCCTCGATAGTGGATGTACAAATCACATGACCGGTGACAGGAACTTGTTGATGAACACTGATTTGTCACCATCTGATCTGAAGCATATCACCTATGCTGACAAAGGCGAAAGCAAGGTATTGGGTCTAGGTAAGGTTGCAATCTCAAAGGATAGACACATGGACAAAGTCATGCTTGTCGAGTCCTTAGTGTAAGTGCATCTAGTGCCACCCCTAGTTGGTTTTGGAGTATTGGCGACAAAGTTGGTTGAGGGACTAATGCGTTTGTGAGAATTGCAGGATAACGCAGGTAGTGTCCCCCATTGATTCGGTTTACCTACCGGAGATGACCCCTAAAAATGTATGAAGACATTGAAGACAATGGTGGTATGTGAAGATATTCACATTGGAGACTATGACATGAGAATACATTGAGTGAAGACTATGGAGCACGAAGACTGTGTTGTTTTGCTGTTTCCTTTTCTTCTTTGTTGAGTCATAGGAACCACCGTACTGTTAAGTGGGGTCCAAGTGAACTAAGTCAGAATGACTGAAGTGATGCTCAACCCAAATCCTATGTCTTCGAGCGAAGACAATGAGAGCAAATCTTATCCTGGGCTGGATGAGTCAGCTTTGCTTGTAGCCCAAGTAAAGTTGTCGTGTGTGTTTGAAATCTGACCGTTGGAACACGTGTCAGTTCCTTAGTGACCCAGGGTCATTTCGGACATATCAGGTCGGGTTGCCCAGTGGCTATAAATAGCCCACCCCCTACACCATAAATTGGTGGCTGCACAAAGTTAGTTTACAGCTTTTGTCGTTTGATAGCAACCCACCTCGAAGCCTTTGAGAGAGAGAAATCCTTGCGAGGATAAAGCCCAAACACCCAGAGCCAAAGAGTGTTAGGCATAACTGAAGTCTTTCTGTCTGTGTGACCTGAAGACTTATTACACTTGAGGACTGTGTATCCTCCAGCCGGTTAGGCGTCGCGTTCTGAGCATCCAAGAGTCATTGTGGATTGCCAGTGAACAAAGTCT
Source organism: Triticum dicoccoides (assembly GCF_002162155.2). Taxonomy (NCBI): domain Eukaryota; kingdom Viridiplantae; phylum Streptophyta; class Magnoliopsida; order Poales; family Poaceae; genus Triticum; species Triticum dicoccoides. Next base: position 391,576,093 of record NC_041385.1, on the reverse strand, counting down.
GTGAAGGTTTGGAAGTCTACCTTGAAGACTTACCAGAGTGATTGGACGAGGACTATGTGTCCTTAGTTCAAGAAGAATACGGTGAGGACCTGGTGTCCTGAGCTGCGTGTTCAGAGACTGGGTGTCCGGGACTGTGTGTCCTCGAGTTTAAATACTCAGCCGCTCCAACCAGACGTACAGTTGTCACAGCAACTGGAACTGGTCCAACAAATCCTGTGTCTTCAACAAGTGACTGGTTCTATCCTCTCCCTTCCTTTACTTAAGTTTGTCTTCGTGAAGTCATTGCCTATCTGTGTACCTGTTTGACTTCATTGCTTGACTACTACTGTTGATTGGCTTCATACTATCTTCCATCCTGATCCTTACTACTTAGCTGCTATTAGTCCTGTACTTTCACATCATTGCATACTTGACTATGGCTTGCTTATGGTAGTTTATCTTCCGCTGCATATCAACTATGTCATTTCTATTGTTTGTCTTCGAAACTTCCAAGTTTTGAAGACTTTCATAAAAATCGCCTATTCACCCCCCCTCTAGTCGATACTAGCACTTTCAATTGGTATCAGAGCAAGGTACTCCCTTGTTCTTTGTGATTTGGTTTAACCACCTGGAGTTTCAGCTATGTCGACTGCAGGGATAATCAAAGTCTCCGCTGCTTGCCCCGTGTTCGATGGAACTGAATATCCCTACTGGAAGAATAAGATGTGTATGCATCTTGAAGCCATTGATGTCGACCTCTGGTATGTCGTCAAGAACGGCGTTCCCAAAACTGGTGAAGGTGTCACCCCCACTGATGTCAAGAAGTTCATTCAACTGGACTCGACTGCAAAGAACATCATCTGTGGTCATCTGACCAAAGGACAGTATGGCCGTGTGAGTGCTATGGAAACGTCGAAGCTAGTCTGGGACTGGCTATCCAAGGTCAATGTAGGCGTCTCAACCTAGAGAGATCAAAGGATTAGTGTTCTTCGCAATCTCTTCAACCGCTTCAAGAGAAACGACAATGAAAATGTCCAGCTCACGTTTGATCATCTGACTGACATCACAAATGAGCTTCAGGCTCTCGGCGCCACTGAGATTACCAAGCATGAAATCATCAAGACACTACTGAGATCACTTGACAGCTCCTTTGACACCCTTCCCCTCATGATTCAAGAACGCCCTGACTTCAAGACACTCGATCCATCTGATATACTTGAGAGGCTCAACACACATGAGTTCCAGCTTTTTGAGAAAACAGATATCTATGGTCCCAACTATTGCCGAACTCGCGCTTTGAAGGCAAAAGTTGTTTCCTCATCTGAAGAAGAATTTGACTGCGGTTCTGATGATCCTGAAGACATTGGAAAGGAACTTGCTATGCTTTTAAAGAAGTTCTAGAAATTCACCAAGAAGAAAGGCTTCAGAAAGTCTTCACGATCAGCTCAAGGAATGATGAAGCTTCCACCCATGACCACTAGAAGAAAACCTGCCACAAGTGCAAGAAACCTGGTCACTACATATCTGAGTGTCCACAGTGGGACAATGAGAAGAAGAAGAAGAAGAGCAAGGAATATGATTCTGATGACAAGAAGAAGAAGAAATCCTCAAAGTCTTCTTCTAAGTCTTCTTCCAAGTCTTCATCACACAAGAAGAGCTCATCTGGCAAGGCTCGTGCCTTTGTTGGCAAGGAAATGGATTCAGAGGAGGAGTCTGCTTCTGAGGAGGCGGAGGTGGAGTCTGGAGAGGAGTCCGACCCTGGCGTTGCAAGTCTGGCTCTAGCCACAGCTTATGTTGCCAAGTCCATCTTCAACACTGAAGACAATGACTTCCACACCAACGCTGAAGCTGATGACGAAGACGATCCTACTCCCACCTACTGCTTCATGGCACATGGTGCCAAGGTAAAATCACGTGATGCTTACTTTCAAACATCAAGTGAAGATGACTCTGATTGTGAATCCAAACCCAGCTACAAAACACTTGCTAAAATTGCAACTGAACAACAAAAGGCTATGGAACATATTCAAAAACTGTTAGACAAAAGCGATGACCTGTTGGACGCGGAAATGACTCATTCACAGTCCTTAGTTGAAGATATTAAAAATCTTCATGCTAAGTACCAAGAACTTGAAAGTCATCATGAAACGCTCTCAACTACTTATGAAAGGCTCTCCTATGATTATCTTCAAAGGAAACAAGAGCTTGAGAAATTGAGAGCGGCTCATGAAGATCTTCAAAAAGAGAATGAGTCACTTCGCACTCAACAGATTAGTCCCGCTCAGGATGGATTTGAACCACCATGTCTAAAATGCATTGATCGTGATAACGCTACATCTGTTGCTGAATGTTCCACTGCTGCTACTGTTTCATTGTCTTCAACTACTGATGTGGTAACTAACCCCTCTGCGGAGGATACCACTACTATTGCTGATGAAAATGCTAGGTTGAAGACATTGCTTGAAACAGGGATGTACAAAAGTTTGAAGGGACATCAGACACTCTGCGATGTCCTCAAAAAGCAGATTTTGAACCGAAACCCTAGGAAAGAGGGTGTTGGGTTCGAGAGGAAAATGAATGTTGATGGCTCCTACTGGAAGCCTGAGTAGTATCCCAAAACCACATGGGTTGCTGCAAAGGAACCTTCAGTAGATCCATCCACCTTATCTGGCTTTACCTACGCTAACCCTATCATCATTGATGAATCCTTTGATGCAAACTATAAACTGTTCAAAAATCAGAATGGTGAAGTGTTTGCCAGGTATATTGGTACTAACTACAGGAATGGACCACCTATGAAGAAGATCTGGGTACCCAAGCAGTGTATTGAGAATCTTCCTGTGAATGTCATCATGACACCACGAAGGAGGAAGACAAACCCCAGACCTATGGATTCATATGGCCCAAAGGCTTCATACAGATACATGACTCACCTGAGTCATCCTAACGCCAATGTTTTGCAGGGAAATCATACTCAGACTCATGAATATGAGCATGTGTCTTCAAACTGCTATGTTCATAGAACTAAGAACTTTTCTGCTTATTCATATGAGTATCATTCATCTCCTGCAAGGCTATTTGCTAGGGCTTCAAAGCCGAAGTTCTCAGATGCTGCACTTAGACTCATTGCTTCTAAACCACCCTTGAAGATGTGGGTGGTGAAGAAGAATTAACTCTCTTTTGCAGGAAATGGTCTCCAGCCAGCAATCAAAGGCGTCCGATACTATTGCTAGGGACCTAAAACACATTAAGGACGCATGATAAAATGTCTTACTATATACTTCACATCTAAATCGCTTACCAGTCATACTATGTGTCCTAACTTTGATCTAAGCTGTGACAATCCTTGTATGTGTCAAATGCCTATGCTTCACAACACTCTTTGTGAAGCCTATCCTCCTAACTGCACTGTAGGGTATGTCACCAAAAGCTTCAGAATGGATTGTGGACAGCGGATGCACAAATCATATGACTGGTGATCGAAGTCTTCTCATGGACTCAACCTTACGTTCATCCCTTAAGAGTCACATCACATTTGCTGACACTGGTAAAAGCAAGGTATTGGGTCTAGGTAGAGTTGCAATCTCAAAGGATCAACACATGGATAAAGTGATGCTTGTTGAATCCCTTGGTTTCAACTTAATGTCCGTTTCAATGCTTTGTGACTTGAACATGATTGTGCTATTCGGAAAATATCGCTGCCTTGTACTAATGGAATCTGACAAGTCTCTAGTCTTTGAAGGGTATCGAAAAGATGATCTATACTTGGTAGATTTCTCAGCAGGTCCACATCTTGCCGTATGTCTTCTCACAAAAGTTTCAGAATGTTGGCTCTGGCATCGAAGGCTGGGGCATGCTGGCATGAGGAACTTACACTCTCTCGTCAAGAAGAAGCATGTCATAGGCATCGAGGATGTCAAGTTCAAGAAGGATCATTTGTGTGGTGCCTGCGAAGCTGGAAAGATGACTAGGGCAAAGCACCCCGCAAAGACAATCATGACAACATCTCAACCCTTCGAGCTGTTACACATGGACTTATTTGGACCTACTCACTACTCCACCCTCACAACAACTGCTTGTCTCTATGGCTTCGTCATTGTTGATGACTACTCAAGATACACATGGGTGCATATAATTCTATACAAGACTGAAGTGCAAGATGTCTTCAGACGCTTCGCCAATCGAGCAATGAACAATTATGGCGTGAAGATCAAGCATATCAGAAGTGACAATGGCACTGAATTCAAGAACACCGGACTTGATCTTTATCTGGATACAATGGGAATCACTCATGAGTTCTCTGCTCCATACACACCTCAGCAAAATGGCATCGTTGAGCGCAAGAACAAAACTCTCATTGAGATGGCTCAAACAATGCTCGATGAATACAAGACACCTAGAAAGTTCTGGCCTGAAGCTATTGATACAGCATGTCACATCATCAACCGTGTTTACATCCATAAGCTTCTGAACAAACCATCATATGAGCTCCTCACTGACAACAAGCCAAATGTAAGCTACTTCAGAGTATTTGGAGCTAGATGCTGGATCAAGGATCCCCATCACAAGTCGAACTTTGCACCTAAGGCTCACGAAGGCTTCATGCTTGGCTATGGAAAGGACTCACACTCCTACAGAGTCTTCAACCTCTATCTCTACAAGATCGTCGAAAATGTGGATGTGAGATTTGATGAAACCAATGGTTCACAAAGAGAACTCCTGCCAAGTACACTTGATGAAGCTCCTCCAAGCGAATCTATCAAGCTGATGGGAACTGGTGAAATCATGCCCTCTGAAGCACAGCCTAAAGAGGAACTTATCATTTCTGCACCTAACCAACCTGAAGACAATGCTCAGACCGAAGATAATCCTCCCAATGATGACAATGATCAGCAAGAGCAAAGTCTTCATCCTATTCATCCTCGTGTTGCAAATGAACTACAAATTGAGAAGATAATTGATAGCATCAATGCACTTGGTCCACTGACTCGCTCAAGAGCAACACAGTTAGCAAACTTCTGTGGGCACTTTTCATTTGTGTCAATATCAGAACCCAAGAAAGTTGCTAAAGCCTTTATGGAACCTGAATGGATTCAAGCTATGCAAGAAGAACTTCAACAGTTCAAGCTGAACAATGTTTGGGAACTTGTCAAGCAACCTGACCCTCGCAAGCATAACATTATTGGAACAAAATGGATATATCGAAACAAGCAAGATGAGCATGGTCAAGTCGTCAGAAACAAAGCACGTCTTGTGGCTCAAGGATATACTCAAGTAGAAGGAATCGACTTCGGTGAAACATTTGCTCCTGTGGCTAGGCTTGAAGCTATTCGTATACTGCTAGCCTACACTAACCATCACAACATCTTGCTATATCAAATGGATGTGAAGAGTGCATTTCTCAATGGCAAGATTGAAGAAGAAGTATATGTCGCTCAACCACCTGGCTTTGAAGATCCAAAACATCCTGATATGGTGTACAAGCTAAACAAAGCACTGTGTGGCCTCAAACAAGCTCCTCGCGCATGGTATGATACAATCAAAGACTTCCTAAAGAGCAAAGGCTTCAAACCTAGATCCCTCGATCCCACACTCTTCACGAAGACATATGATGGTGAACTGTTTGTGTGCCAAATATATATGGATGACATAATATTCGGTTGCACCAACCAGAAGTATACTGATGAGTTCGGATACATGATGCAAGAGCAATATCAGATGTCCATGATGGGTGAGCTGAAATTCTTCGTTGGTCTTCAAATTCATCAGCAAAGGAATGGCATCTTCATATCTTAAGAAAAATACCTCAAAGATTGTCTGAAGAAGTTTGGAATGGAAGAATGCAAAGGTTACACGACGCCAATGCCAGCCAAACACCATCTTGCTCCCGACGACAATGGTAAAGAGTTCGATCAAAAGGTATACCGCTCCATGATTGGTTCTTTACTTTATCTATGTGCATCTAGGCCAGATATTATGCTTAGTGTTTGCATGTGTGCTCGATTCCAAGCGGCACCAAAGGAATCGCATCACTTAGCTGTGAAGCGAATTCTTCGATATTTGGCTTACACCCCAACACTCGGATTATGGTATCCCAAGGTCTCAAAATTTGATTTGGTTGGGTTCTCAGATGCTGATTATGCTGGTGACAAGGTGGATCGCAAGTCTACATCAGGCACATGTCACTTTCTGGGTCGATCACTTGTCTGTTGGTCTTCAAAGAAGCAGAACTGTGTATCACTCTCAACTGCTGAATCTGAATACATTGCTGCTGGATCTTGTTGTGCTCAGCTTCTCTGGATGAAGCAAACTCTCAAGGACTATGGCATCAATCTGAAACAAGTACCTCTCTTCTGCGACAACGAAAGTGCCATCAAGATAGCCAACAATCCAGTCCAGCACTCGAAGACAAAGCACATTGAAATTCGTCATCACTTTCTCAGAGATCATGTCATGAAGAAAGATATCGACATCATTCATTTCAACACTGAAGAGCAACTGGCAGATATCTTCACAAAGCCCTTGGATGAGAAAAGGTTTTGCAAGTTACGGTGTGAGCTAAATATCTTGGAATCCTCTAATGTCCTGTGATCAGGCACACATCCTAACACTTACGCATGTTGATGACTTAGATGTGCAACACACAAAGTAATGTATATCTTCAATCAATGAAGACTTACACTCTGAGTGTGAATACATTAACATGGAATTTGACTTTGGAGCGCCATGATAATTGTGCGCCGTGTCTGGGTCTAATACTTCCTATACGGTGGGTAACGCCACCACCAAATTTCTCTGTTTGAAGTGTTTCACTCATGGCATTATTTCTGCAATGACTTCGCATTTGGTTTGTCTTTAGTTTCAATTTATCTTCATGATTTTCTTCACTATGATGATTTGATTGCTTTCTGATATATATACATATACTAGTGTTCTGTCCTCTACAACATTCACTTATAGCTATGCCTTCAAGTTGAATCTTCTGAACTAAGTGAATGTGATCGGACCCTAACCTCTCTATGCTTTCAATCTCAAACTCTATCTGTCCAAATCATATGCATTCTATTGAAACTGTCGAATGTCTTCTCTGCGTCCTAGTCAGCAGAAGGCATAGAGACAAAACGTTAAGTCTGTTTTAAATAACTCATCTTTATTGTTGAAATCCGGAGAAGCCGGAACAACCACCCGACATGCCTGGCGGGCGTGGGAACGTGGGACAACTCTGAGTATGTTGCATGCTTGCCATGTGCCCCTCAGATGTGAACCGCTAGGGGCACCAGCGTAATTGCGCTGTGTCGCACACCTACTTATAAATACTTGTCCCCTGCGGTAATGAAATCCTTCTTCCACCTCTCCACCTCGTCAAAACCCTAGCGCCACCGCTAGCTCTCGACGACACCGGCGACGAAGCGCTTAGCTGCCGTGACTTCTCCGACGCCGTCCTCACGCCGGCCGCGGACATCGTCCTCTATGCCGTCGCCGTAGGTGTCCTCCGTCGCCAAGTTAGGGCACGATGGACTGAACTGCTCGGTCTCCTATTCATATCATCTAGCAATTCTTCGTGCGGTAATTATAACTCTATTTTTACCACCTTTTTGATCTTCAAGATTTATCCTATTTACCAAAAGTGGTTTCTGCCTACACAATGTTAGATCTATACTGTCTGCATCTCATACTGCCTAGTCTATTCACTTAAATTCATATCCAGTTTGATTCCTCACTTTTACTTATTCACGGATTCGTACAAATCTGGAACCAACTCACAACATATAAGTGAATGTCTTCGCATCATGAGGTCAATATCTTCAAACTGATTTATCTTCAAAACCCTCTGAGAATGCATATGACCTCTTCCCCTTCCCTCGCATCTCTAATGCTGTCACAGGTACATGTCCGTGGGAGAATCCCTTGGTTCTCATAGTCTGCATTCGTTTGTAGAATACTTACAACATCACATTAATTCTCCTGAAGCCAGCTCCTGCTTGACCAGCAAGCGTAAGTCTCTGAAGCCTTTGAACATATTGAAGCCATTCAGTTTGAAGTTCATGGCTGCAGAGAAATCAGTAAGGAAGGGTGGCAGACAGCATCGAGGGGGTACATCAAAAGATCTGCCTGATGACCTAGCAGAGCTCTACAAGATAGATCCTGAAGAGAATTATCATCAGCGCAAGACACGAATCCAATGGATTCGACGCTATTGGGCTGAAGAATGGTTCAAGTACAAGTTCGTAACCAAGGAATATGCAGAGAAGAATGCTATCAAGAGTCCTTGGGGTGATATTCTCTATCGAGGCCTTCAACCCAAGAACAGAGCTGAAGCTATTGCACAAGGTTTCTATCCCTGCATGGTCCGAGGACCTCAGCCTGAGAATGTCGTTCCCTCATCATTACTCTGGTGTCGTGATGATGCTCTCTTCAAGCGCAACTTCCAGCACGCAAAGGCTTCGGCCAAGGAAAACAAGAAGTCATTGGGATTAGACTTCAACCCTGGTCCCTCTGCTCCCCGTGCTGACGGCTCACATGATGCGGAACCAAATGTCATCGCCCCTTCTCCAACCTTGATGGCCTCATCACTTACATCTTGGTCCATGGTGCCAAAGTGGATCATTCTGATAATGATGCTGACACTGATGAAGCCCCAGCTCCTCCTCCAAAGGCACAAAAGCAAAAGAAGCCAAAAGCTTCAAGATCAACTGCTCCAAAAGCTTCACGTGCGAAGCCTCTGGCCACTGCACCTCCTGAAGAAAGTGTGCAGTCTGAAGATCAATCCCGAATCTCCAAGAAGACGGAGAAGAAAAAGCAAATTGTCAGGCATACTGATCAAACCTTGACTCCTGCTGCCATTCTGCATGAAGAACCCATTGATCTGTCCAGCGATGAAGATCTTGCAGATGATGCCCTTGAGCAACTGATCAAGAGAAAGGAAGAAGCAGAGATCTTCAACAAACCTGCCTCTCTTCGATGTGGCAATCATCCATAACTTCATTGATGAGTGGCCTCAGTGTCTCCTTTAATGGCGCCATTGCTTTTGAGCTAGCTCTCGCTCAGCGCATCGTTGAGCTGAAAAACAAAATTGATTATGAGAAGGCTCAGTTCAAGAAGCATGTGGCGAAGCTCAGCGTGCAAGATGTCAGAAACTTCAAGGTCATGCTGCATGACCTTAAATAATCCTTTCTCAAGAAGCGCCAAGAAGCCCAAGGCTCTCGCGAGCGTATGAAGAGTTTGGCTGACAAGTGTGTGCTTGCCTACAATGAGGCTGAGAAGCGCAAGTCTCTTGGACGTCCTGGCATTGACCCAGGATGGCTGCAAAGAAGAAGAAGCTCTCTACTGCCCAACCTGCACCTTCAAGTCAAGAAGCACCTCGCATTATCTTCCCAAGCAGCATGACTAGCTCGAAGCCAAAGGTCACGACTACCGGTTCAAAACAGAAGAAGACGAGGGCTGTCGAGGATAAAGCCAGAAAGAGAAAGAATACTAAAGCCTCTGATGCTGCTCCCTCCAAGAAGAAGCGCAAAACCAAGAAGAATTGGGCTGCTCCCACAGAGCCCTTGGTTGTTGAACCTATTTCAGTGGTTCGCCCTGCGTCTGAACATCAAGAAAGACGGATGATAGTTCATGAGCCTGCTCCCACAGAGGCTCATGAAGCTGAAGATATTCCAGCAGCTGAACCCATCGCTGTTGAAGACATTGGTCAAGATGACAATGTTGATGATGATGAAGTTCTTCCTTAGATCGAACACAACGTGGTATCATCGCCTATTCTCACGAACAGTGAACTCATCAGCATTGTTCGTCCTCTGACGCCAATTGCTCAGGATGCATCGTGGGCTGATCACCCACAACAACAAGACTCCCCAAGTACTCCCCAACAACAACAACAAGTTACACCACCCGTGCATGAATAAGAAGACTTTGGGGCCCAGCCAACTCCATCTCCAAAGGCGTTGCCAGCATTTCGCAGGCTTCGCAAAGGACAAAAGCCTCAAGTCCCTCTTTCGAGCGTTCTAGAAGGAGAAGTGCATCATCAACCTGTTGCACGTCAAGTGTTTCCTGAAGCCACTCCAACTGAGAATGTCTCCTCGTCTGAAGACCAAGCTGCTGAAGACAATCCGGGTGCATCAGCCGATGAAAGACAAGAAGACATACGTGTCCCTACTTCCCCAGTTATTGAAGAAGTTGTTCCTGATGTGAACATGCCAGTGCCCGACCCTCCAGCTCGTCAAGTGGAGGTTGAAAATCCTGAAGCTGCCACTACCAACGCAAGTGAAGCCAATGACGTAGTCATGGCTGAAGCTAATGTGGAGCTTGAACCAACCAGTGTGCCTGAAGCCAATGAGGCAACTGCTCCCGAAGCACCTGTTGTGCAGCCTGAAGCCTCAGCTGCTGCCACTGCTCCTGTTCTGCCACCAAGGCCCTATACAATTGAGCAAGCATACAATCATGGTCAGCTAACCACTGTCCGATGGCCCATTCTGGTACCTCCGCCTACTGCCTCTGGACCTCAATTTGATTATCATGTTGAGCATAGGCCTCAGGTCCAGAAACCAAAGCCAAGACAGCCAAGGTTCCCATGCACTGCTAATTCTACAGGGTCCTTCAATGCAAATGGCTTCAAAAGCCACAATACCTTCTTTGACAGCGCCAAGAACCCCTACTCAAAGCCAAGGATATCATCAGATCATTTCTGGAGCTATCAACAGCGAAGCTATTACTCCTGCGTTCTGTATGATCAAGGGCGCATTTTCCCTCATATGCACCTCGACACTGAAGCCATTGCTGGACTGTTGTGCTTAGAAGAAGCACTTGACTATTTTCGTGATGCCGGTCTGCTCAGCTTTGTGACTGACAAAGAACATTGGAATGAAGAACTATTGCTTCAATTCTATGCTACCCTCCACATTCGCGGCTACAACAGAGATATCAAGACCTGGGTTCTTGAGTGGATGACCGGAAATGTTCATCATGAAGCCAAAGCTCTTGATGTCATCGAGCTTACAGGCCTATCCACTCCCGGAGAGCTCTATGAACCTGGCTGTCAACTACACCGCAATGCACTGGAGAGCATCTTCCATAAGCCAGAACCCAATATGAGCCAGATGTTGAGCATGATGAAGCCATTGCCATCTGACGCTAAATATCCAACGGAGTTCTTTGTTGATGACCTTGAGTATCTGCCTCGCACCATATATCACATCATCAGGCGAACTCTATGGCCTATCAAAGGACATTCATCAGCTGCTAAACTTGAAGGAGCCATGAAGACTTTGGTCTTTTGCATCCTCAATGGCATCAGCTTCAATTCCCAAGAATTCTTCATCAGGCAACTTGCTGCTTCTGGATCTGACCTTTTTGGTCTGAAGTTTTATGCTCCATGGGTCATGCGCCTCATCAAGCGACACTCTTCTGTCAACTATCAGCCCTCTGCTCGCAATCATCTGATCTTTCTACCAGAGGTTGATATGTTAGTTGAAGCTATATACCCCGAGCCTGCCAAGGCGCCTCTTTGTCTTCAAAATGCTGATCACCAAAGCTTCACACAGTCCATGGAAGGCATTCAAGTAGTATCACGTATCTATCCAATGGCTGGAAATACTCGTCTGCCTCATCGTGCGCAAACTGAAGCCACTGAAAGCACCATTGCCCAAAGGCCTAAGAAGCGCTCTCGTGTTCTAAATGACCGAGAACTTCTTGTGGCACTTCATCATAAACATGATAAGCATCACTATTGGCTCAAGAGACAGATGCAAAGCCTCTTGGTGGACGTCAATCGTATTCGAAATCTTGCCACCAAGAATGCATTTGTTGCTCATGAGACTTGCCGGCGATCATAGAAGAGTTTGACGCTGCTTAGTGCTGAAGCAGATCTTCAAGACGATGGCTTCACTGAAAGATTCAAGTTTGACTCCACTCCTCCACGGACTGCTGTCCTACGTCGAACTCCATCACTTGAAGACTCTGACTATTCTTCCTCCGCGGCAACTGTGAATGCAAGAGTGATCGATGATGAAGATGATGCTACTTCACCGCCTCCTACTTCTGCACGCATCGACACTGCACCAAGTACGTCTGCACCGCCAAGCAACAACGACAACCCTGCTACTTCATCTACTCATGAAAATGAGTAGATGCTCTATGTCTTCAAACCTTTTTGGTCCTTACTGACAAAAAGGGGAGAAGCATATGAGTTTGATAGTCTTCAAGCGGGTTCATATGGGCGGTTGCTTTATATTTTGCCTCGTGTTTACAACTCTCGCTTTTGAAACATTTGGTTCTTTGAGTTGTAACACTTAAACTCGATGGTCGTCTGCTACTTATTTGCTTTACTGTGATGCGATGATAAATTCTGCATGTGCGATGATAACTTCCGCACTTAGATCATTCTGCAGACGTCCATTTTTCATTATGCATGTCATTCTATTTGCTATATCATTTCATGCATGATGAATTATCTTCATAAGTTGAAGTGGGTCTCCACAAGTACAACCTGCCATGTGCATTTGCATTCCAAAAGCAAATTACTTATATGCACATCTTCAGGGGGAGCCCTTGCTACTTATGAAGACAATACCCTGTCCTTTACAATTTCACATACTTTATCCCCGTTGAAAACTTCAACCAGTTTGTCATCAATCACCAAAAAGGGGGAGATTGTAAGTGGATCTAGTGCCACCCCTAGTTGGTTTTGGAGTATTGACGACAAAGTTGGTTGAGGGACTAATGCGTTTGTGAGAATTGCAGGATAACGCAGGTAGTGTTCCTCATTGATTCGGTTTACCTACCGGAGATGACCCCTAAAAATGTATGAAGACATTGAAGACAATGGTGGTATGTGAAGATATTCATATTGAAGACTATGACATGGGAAGACATTGAGTGAAGACTATGGAGCGCGAAGACTGTGTTGTTTCGTTGTTTCCTTTTCTTCTTTGTTGAGTCATAGGAACCACCGTACTGTTAAGTGGGGTCCAAGTGAACTAAGTCAGAATGACTGAAGTGATGCTCAACCCAAATCCTATGTCTTCGAGCGAAGACAATGAGAGCAAATCTTATCCTGAGCTGGATGAGTCAGCTTTGCTTGTAGCCCAGGTAAAGTTGTCGTGTGTGTTTGAAATCTGACCATTGGAATACGTGTCAGTTCCTTAGTGACCCAGGGTCATTTCAGACATATCAGGTCGGGTTGCCCAGTGGCTATAAATAGCCCACCCCCTACACCATAAATTGGTGGCTGCTCAGAGTTAGTTTACGGCTTTTGTCGTTTGAGAGCAACACACCTCGAAGCCTTTGAGAGAGAGAAATCCTTGCGAGGATAAAGCCCAAACACCCAGAGCCAACGAGTGTTAGGCATCACTGAAGTCTTTTTGTCTGTGTGACCTGAAGACTTATTACACTTGAGGACTGTGTATCCTCCAGCCGGTTAGGCGTCGCGTTCTGAGCATCCAAGAGTCATTGTGGATTGCCAGTGAACGAAGTCTGTGAAGGTTTGGAAGTCTACCTTGAAGACTTACCAGAGTGATTGGACGAGGATTGTGTGTCCTTAGTTCAAGGAGAATACGGTGAGGACTTGGTGTCCTGAGCTGCGTGTTCAGAGACTGGGTGTCCGGGACTGTGTGTCCTCGAGTTTAAATACTCAGCCGCTCCAACCAGACGTACAGTTGTCACAGCAACTTGAACTGGTCCAACAAATCCTGTGTCTTCAACAAGTGACTGGTTCTATCCTCTCCCTTCCTTTACTTAAGTTTGTCTTCATGAAGTCATTGCCTATCTGTGTACCTGTTTGACTTCATTGCTTGACTACTACTGTTGGTTGGCTTCATACTATCTTCCATCCTGATCCTTACTACTTAGCTGCTATTAGTCCTGTACTTTCACATCATTGCATACTTGACTATGGCTTGCTTATGCTAGTTTATCTTCCGCTGCATATCAACTAGGTCATTTCTATTGTTTGTCTTCAAAACTTCCAAGTTTTGAAGACTTTCATAAAAATCGCCTATTCACCCCCCCCCCTCTAGTCGATACTAGCACTTTCACTTAGGATTAAATCTCATGTCTGTCTCAATGCTTTGTGATCTTGATATGGTTGTCGTCTTTGACAAATATCATTGCATTGTGCTAATGGAATCTGACAATTCCAAAGTCCTCGAAGGCTTTAGGAAAGGAGACTTGTATATTGTTGATTTCTCTGCAGGACCATAGGCTGCCACATGTCTACTTGCAAAAGCTTCAGAATGCTGGCTATGGCATCGACGACTTGGTCATGCTGGGATGAGGAACTTGCATACACTCAAGAAGAATAAGCATGTCATTGGCATCGAGGGTGTCAAATTCCTCAAAGATCATCTTTGTGGGGCTTGTGAGGCTGGAAAGATCACCAGAGCCAAGCATCCCTCAAAGACTATCATGACCACTTCTCGTCCCTTTGAATTACTTCATATGGATCTCTTTGGCCCTACTCATTATACCACGTTCTCTAGTTCTGCATCATTATATGGCTTTGTCATAGTTGATGATTATTCTCATTACACATGGGTGCATATTATCACTTACAAAAATGAAGTGTAGGAAGTCTTCAGACGATTTTCCTCAAGAGCTTCTACTAACTTCGGTGTGAAGATCAAGCATATCAGGAGTGATAATGGAACTGAGTTCAAGAACACTATTCTCGATGAGTATCTTGATATACTTGGTATTACTCACGAGTTATCTGCTCCCTATACTCCTCAGCAGAATGGCATTGTGGAGCGCAAGAACAGAACTCTTGTTGAGATGGATCACACTATGCTTGATGAATACAAGACACCACAACGCTTTTGGCCTGAAGCTATTGATACTGCTTGCCACATCATCAATAGGGTATATCTTTACAAATTCTTCAAAAAGACCTGATATGAACTCCTCACTGACAAGAAACCCAATGTAAGTTATTTTAAAGTCTTTGGTGCTAAATGCTGGATTAGAGATCCTCACCCTCACTCTAAATTTGCACCGAAAGCACATGAGGGTTTTATGCTTGGTTACGGAAAGGACTCGCACACCTACAGAGTCTTCAACATCAATCATCACAAGATTATTGAAACTGTAGATGTGCGGTTCGATGAAACTAATGGCTTGCAAAGAGAGCACCTACCTCCTGTGCTAGATGAAATGTCACCTGAGGAATCCATCAAGCTCAAAGCTATTGAGGATATCATCTCTACCGAAGAATCTGCTGAAGAAGTAATTCCGGATCGTGAAGAAAATCACACTGGTGCTGCTGAACAGAATGGTCCTGAAGAAATTGCTGGGCCTAAGCAGAGTCATCAACCTGCACATACTCGCGTTGCAAATGAAGTGCAGATCAAGAAAATCATCGACGACATCAACACACCAGGTCCTCTCATGCACTCAAAAGCTTCACACTTATCTAACTTTTGTGGGCATTTTGCGTTTGTCTCTATCACAGAACCCACTAAAGTTGATGAAGCATTAATGGAATCTGAGTGGATTCAAGCCATGCAAGATGAATTGCATCCATTAGAGCTCAACAATGTGTGGGAGCTTGTAAAGCGACCAGACCCACGCAAGCACAACATCACCGGTAGCAAATGGATCTACCACAACAAACAAGATGAAAATGGCCTTGTGGTGAGGAATAAGGCTCGTCTCGTAGCTCAAGGCTACACACAGGTTGAAGGAATTGATTTCGACGAAAATTTTGCACCTGTTGCTAGACTTGAAGCTATTCACATATTGCTTGCTTACGCTAACCATCATAATATCATCTTACATCAAATGGATGTGAAAAGTGCATTCCTCAATGGTAAGCTTGAGGAAGAAGTATATGTTGCTCAACCACCAAGTTTTGAGGATCCAAAATTTCCAGATCATGTCTATAGACTCAAAAAGGCCCTCTATGGCCTCAAGCAAGCACCTCGGGCATGGTATGACACACTGAAGGAATTCCTCATGAAGAAAGGCTTCAAACCCGGTTCACTTGACCCACCTCTTTTCACCAAAGCATATGATGATGAATTATTCGTGTGCCAAATATATGTTGATGATATTATGTTTGGCTGTACTAACCAACGTTACAGTGACGAATTTGCCTATATGATGAGTGAGGAATATCAAATGTTTATGATGGGAGAGTTAAAATTCTTCTTAGGTCTTCAAATTCATCAACAATACAATGGCATATTCATATCTCAGGAGAAATACCTCAAGGATGTGTTGAGGAAATTCGGCTTGCAAGATTGCAAAGGCATCAAAATCCCTATGCCCACAAATGGCCATCTATGCACCGATGATAATGGTAAAGACTTCGATCAAAAGGTATACTGCTCCATGGTCGGCTTTTTATTGTACCTATGTGCATCTAAGCCGGAAATTATGCTTAGTGTTTGCATGTGTGCCCGATTTCAAGCTACACCGAAGGAATCACACCATAAGGTTGTGAAGCTTATTCTTCGATATCTAGCTCACACTCCAACACTTGGATTATGGTATCCCAAGGGCTATTCCTTTGATCTCATTGGATATTCTGACTCTGACTATGCTGGTGATCGGGTGGACCGCAAGTCAATGTCAGGCACATGTCATTTCCTCGGACGATCCTTGGTATGTTGGTCCTCGAAGAAGCAGAACTGCGTATCACTCTCCACTTCTGAAGCTTAGTACATTGCTGCTGGATCTTGCTGTGCTCAATTGCTATGGATGAAGCAAACCCTCAAGGACTATGGCATCAATGTGAAGAATGTGCCACTTTATTGCGACAACAAGAGCGCTATCAAGATTGCTCACAACCCAGTTCAGCACTCGAAGACAAGGCACATATAGATTCGTCATCATTTTCTTCGTGACCATGTGTTGAAGGGCGACATCTCCATCGACCACACAAATATTGAAGACCAGTTTGCCGATATCTTCACAAAGCCCTTGGATGAGAAGAGATTTAGCAAGTTACGGTGTGAGCTAAATATCTTAGAATCTTCGAATGTTTTTTGAAAAGGACACACATCCTAACACTTATGCAGATTTGATGACTTAGATGTGCAACACACGAAGTAACGTTTTTATTCAATCAATGAAGACTAACCCTCTAAGTGTGAAGAAATTAATGAAGAATTTTATTCTCAGAACCCTACAACAATTGTACGCGGTGTCTGAAATCATCATTCTTATACGGTGGGTTACGCCACCAATCAAAGTTGAAAATCTTCAATTTGAGTTTTTCTTCATTTTTTGAAATTCCTCAGTTGTTCAATTTCTTCAACTTTGCATGGTCTTCACTCTTTTCGTCGTTGTTCTTCATTGACTATATATATACTTGAGTTTATGTCCTCTACAACATTCACTTATTGGTATTTCTTCAAGTTGCCATTTCTGCTAAGTGAATGTGATCAGGCCCTTTCCCCCTATATGCTAAACTCAACCCAGTCTGTTCACAAATTCTTCATGTGCGTTCTATTTGAAACCCGTTCAAAGTCTTCACTGTGTCCTTGTCAGCTAAAGAATTTGCGAACGGAACTTTAAAATATTCTTATGTGAATTTTTGGCTTTTGCCGCTCAAACCGTTCCACAACCCACGATAAGATTTATCTATTCACCCACGATCTCATACGATCTCATCCACACTATACGTGGGTGACACATGTCGCTAGGATGAGAAGGGTCAGGGGCACGTCGTCCATTTTCCTCGGGCGAGCGATTTTTCACCGAAGCTATAAATACCCCTCACCCTCCTCAGACTGCATTTACCCCGCTCGATCTCAGTCCCCTCGCTCGAGCTCTCAAGCCCTAGCGCCGCCGCTACCTTCATCGTCGCCGGTGAGGAAGAGCTTCACTGCCTCGACCTCGTCGTCGTCGTACTCGCGCTGGCCGCGGATATCTTCACTCCGCCGCCACCGTAGTTGTCTTCCTTTGCCTAGGGCGTGGAAGATCTGGTCTGACGAACTTCCAATCTACACTCTCAGTTCGTCGTGTTCTTCATCAAGGGTAATTAAAAGTTACTTTTACAGCTTGTGTTGATTCTGATGATTTCCATAAAATCTTCAAAAGGTGTTGATTCTTCAACTTCCACACTTTAAACACCTCACACAATCATCTGTTCTTGATCTGTTTCTCTAAGTGACATTTTTCCTCAAGATTCCTCAATTATGTGAATTTCACAATCCATACAACTCTGGAACCTAAGTCAAAGAACGCTTAGTGAAATTCTTCAAGACATATCTGGTCAATTTCCTCAAACTTGTTCTGTTTTGCAAAAACTTCTGAGAACGCATATGACCTCTCCAAATTCTTCGCACCTATACTCTGTTCACAGGTACACATGTCTGCTGTAGAATCACTAGGTTCTCATCAACTTAACTCATTTGCAGCGTTTCTCAAAGAAAAGTTGCATACTTCTTGAGAGAATTGAATAGTTCAGAATCCTCAGCTGAAGAAAATGGCAGATGGCAAGAGACCTCATAAGGGAGGGAAGAAACTGGTAGTCAACACTGCTTTTGAGATCCCTGATGACATATATGCATGGTATTGCACACCAGATAAGGAAACTCAGGGAATGAAAACAAAGAATGAACGCAAGGTCTGCATTCAGAAAATTGAACGGAGATGGGCACGGGAATGGAGGGAATACAGACATATTACTCCAAAGTACATGAAGAAACTCGCTCTAAACCCTCCTTGCCCAAGACCTCCGTTGGCACCTGGCCAAATCGCTGATCCCACTAGCCTCAAGCGCGGTGAGGACTATACTGATGAATGGGGCAAGCGGGAAGCCAAGTTGGCCAAACAGGCCAAAGAAGCAGTGAGGAAATTCAACGAAGACTCAGCTGCTGCGGCTGTTGTGGCCTCCTCTAGAAAGAAGGCTATGCCTAAGAAGCCTGCTCGGAAACCACATTCCTCAGCAATGCCCTCACGGCCAAGCTCATCTGTGCCCTCACGGCCTAATCCTCAAGCTGCTCCAGTTCCCCAGGTTGCAAAACCCTCAACTCCTCTAGCAAAGTCCTCGGCACCTGTGCATCTCGCTTCTTGCCAAAGGACCACATGCATCTCAATTGCCTCATGAGCATCTGCAAGTTCTTCAGCTCCTCCTCAGTCTTCAATAGGCCCCACTTTGATGAAGACCAAGGCTACTGTTGAACGAGGCACCAGACCAAGTCCTCACAAGAAGCAAGTTGCCTTCCAAGTACCTACAAATGATGACGAAGTTGATGGTGAAGAATTAGCCAATATCATCAGAGACAGACAACGAAGGGCCGCTAGAGCCAAGGGCAGTGTTGTGCCCCTCATGTTGGATCCGAAGAAGATCGTCGACTTCATCGACCTCTGGCATGCGGACCCAAACACTCCCCTGCCAGAATTAAACCTCACACCTAGCAAAGTCATTTGTTGACGGCTTTCATTTCTGAAGAAAAATGGAAAATTGAGAATGCCAGGTCCATGAAGAAAGCCCAATACAAGAAACAACGCTTTCTGAAGGACAATGTTCTGACACTATCCCTTGAACAACTTACCGCTCTGCAATCTGAGATCAAGAAACTCAGTGATGAATTTGACGCCTACAAGGCAGAATGGCTGGGAGCCAATGTCAGATTTGTCAAAATGGCAAAGAGATTTACACCCAATGTTGTTGCTCCAACGCACATTGAAATTCCTCAGGCTGAAGCCTCTCACAGCCTTCTGAAGAGCATGCTAGCACCGCTGATGAAAACTAGGCTGCTGATGAAACTGAAAACACCAGGGCTGATGAAGCTATTCTAGCCGCTGAAGAAATTGCCAGGGCAACCTCTAGTGTTGTGCCTGAAGAACAAGTCAGGCCAGCTGAAGCATCTAAAGTTGTGCCGGAAGAAACTGAAAAAGTCAGGACAACTGCATCAGGTGTGCCTGAAGAAATTGCAACAATTTCCTCTACTCCTCCTGCACCAACGCCAACACCAAGTCCTATTCTTTCTTGTGCATTAGAAGTGAAGAAAAGCAAGGCTGTGGAGCAAGCTGCACTGAAGAAAAGGAAAGTATCTGCTTCCTCAGAGTCTTCTGCTCCCAAGAAGGAGAAGACTTTGACCAGCTCATTTGCAAATCCAATTGATGTTGTTCCTCTTTCATGCATGCCAGTTCAAAGGAAATCATTCCTTTTGGTGAAGATTAAAAGATTCCAAGTGAATCAGATGAAGAAGATCCTTCTGCTGCTTCGACAGAGCAGATGGATGAAGAAATTGAAGTGGACAATGTCACTTCAACCCCTCTGGTATCATCGTCCATGCCTCAGTTCACGACTGAAGAGGCAGGCGTTGAAGAAATGGATGATGAAGAAGAAGAAGACATGAAAATTGGGTGCACCACTCCTGTGTTGAATGATGACTATTGGGAAAGTCATCACCACAATTCCCCCATGTTCACCCCACTGCAACAGATTCCTGAGTCCCCAGTCCAGACTGAAGAAATTCACACGGGCTCTGATGAACCTCAAGCATCTCTTATTTCCATTCCTGAAGAAATTCCAGCCACTAGTGCTGATGAAAATGCTGATGAAGAAATGAAGACCCAGGCTGCAACTGAAGCAGAAACTAAAATTCCTCAGCATGTGGTTCCTGAGAACGTGATTCCTGAGGTTGTGATGACCTTGACTGATACTCGTCAGCCCAAGCTGAAGAATCCATTCTCGAAGACGCCGAAGTTCAAAGCTGATGATTTCTTCCATGAGCAGGTGTTCTTCCCAGAATACAACCCATATGACTCTGCTCGTCTTTGAAGGAAGCGTTTCTGGACCGCCAACCAAGCAAACTTCTATTCTTCACTGCTTTTTGATAAGGACAAAGTCTTCAACCATGAGCATATTCCTCATGTGGATATGGAATCAATTACAAGGCTCCCTGGATTATGAGATTCCTCAGATCAAGGTCTTCAATCAATTACAAGGCTGACACACTCAACCATGGCAGTTACTTGCCCCCCATTGAAGTCCTCAAGCGAACGTTTTCCTTAGCTGATGAAAACGGCAAGGCCACTGATGTTATTGTTGAAGGCATTTGTCCATTGGATGGGCAGTTGCGCAAAGCTGCATCCTACTCCACCAATGATGACTCTGCCACTCATGACTCTGCCGCCAATGCTTCTAAGCAAAATCCTCAAGGCATGGCTCCAAGGGTGATGACTGATCATGAGCTTCTCCTCAGTCTTCTTCAGAAGGTCCATCGCAACCACAAATGGGTCAAGCGTCAGTTTGGTTCAATTCTTCACAACATGACTGCTACACACAATCTAGTGAAGAAGAACCATTACTACCTCCATGAAGTATTTGATCGCACTTCGTCTATTCTGTCTCATCTCTACGGTGAAGAAGATCTTAAGCAGATGGGCTTCAAGCAGGACTTTGATTGGTCTAAGCCGCCGGCAAAGAAATTCAAGAAGGTCAAGTTTCCTCCCTTGGTGGCCAGCTCATTTTCTTCATTGCGCAAGACTGATGAAAATTAAGAATTGGACGACACCACGGCAGGTGTCGGTGTCAAAACCGACGGACCTCGGGTAGGGGGTCCCGAACTGTGCATCTAAGGCTAATGGTAACAGGAGACGGGGGTCACAATGTTTACCCAGGTTCAGGCCCTCTCGATGGAGGTAATACCCTACTTCCTGCTTGATGAGCTTGATGATATGAGTATTACAAGAGTTGATCTACCACGAGATCGTATAGGCTAAACCCTAGAAGCTAGCCAATGATTATGATCGTTGTTGTCCTAAAGACTAAACCCTCCGGTTTATATAGACACCGGAGGGGGCTAGGGTTACACAGAGTCGGTTACAGAGAAGGAGATCTACATATCCGAATTGCCAAGCTTGCCTTCCACGCAAAGGAGAGTCCCACCCGGACACAGGACGAAGTCTTCAATCTTGTATCTTCATAGTCGAATAGTCCGGCTGTCCGAGGACCCCCTAATCCAGGACTCCCTCAGTAGCCCCTGAACCAGGATTCAATGGCGATGAGTCCGGCGCGTAGATTGTCTTCGGCATTGCAAGGCGGGTTCTTCTCCAAAATCCCTGAGTACATGTTGTAATGAGCAGTGTCCGGCTTCCCATTAATGTTACACTCCTCGGCTTCTGTACCCTAATAATGGCAGTCTCCACGTGTCGAGCGAATGCGAGAAGTCGGGGCATTTTTACATCTGCCACCCTGTCCATGTTAGTAAATCGTCTATTAAAGAGACGGGGATCCTCAGATCCAAATCACACCATCTTCCCCCAGCGAGTATCCATCAGAGCGCGCCTGGAAAAGGCCATCCCATCATGGCCGGCCGCCCTAGCTCCTCCTCTCGCTCCCGTAGCACTAATCCAGGTGACGGGGAGAAGTGTTGTGTCCACCACGACCGATTGGTACAGTTGCAGACCCAGTGGTTTCTCCCTCCTACATATATGGTCCCCGTCCGTGCTGGACTAGCCACTTACAATGGCGGGGAGCGAGCGGAGAGTTTTCCCAACCCATCCAGGGGGAGCTAGTATGACTTGTCCCTTACTTGCTGAGGGGCCTCAGATTTCCAATCCATCCGTTCCTCCGTAGGCTCCTGGAGTACTACGGCCTCCAGTTGCATAACTTCACTCCTGCCTCCATACTACACATCGCAGGCTATGTCGCCCTTTGTGAGCTATTTCTGGGCTGCGAAGCTCATTTCAAGCTATGGAAGAGGCTATTCTGCCTCGTACCCCGCACTCAGGAGGGGTCAATATATCAAGTGGGCGGAGCCGAAATATGGCGTATTGCCGGGACCGAATACCTGTCCGGTACTCCGAAGAAGACATCCAAAGACTGGCCTTCGGAGTGATTTTATATGGAGGACGTCCCCCTTCCGGACCCTATTCGGATGGGCCTTCCTGAGTTTGCTAATGCCTCGTTGAAGAAACACCATAGCTGGCGCCCCCGGAGCCCCCAGGAGGAAGATAACAAAGAGGTCCTTTACCTGATGGGCAGGATAAAAACGCTGGCCAAATCAGGACTGACAATAATCGAGGTTATGTCAATATGTATAATGCGGGGGGTGCAGCCACTTCAGTATCGGGGGAAACCCATGTGGCACTTCAATGGAGAAGACGATACCACCCGCTGCGGTTGTAAAGGTCCAGACTCCGCCATCGCTCTGGTGAAAATACTGTCCGATTTGTACAAAGGAGAAGAAGAGGAGTTTATCCGTATTAAGCCATGGGATGGATTTTCCGTGTACAACCCCCCAAGCAGGGTGAGCTGCTATCTTTTACTCCAGTCATTCCTGCATTCTTCATCACAAATATTTACCTTGCTAATTCATAGCAGGAACTACGAAAAGCTATGAGGGAGGTCCACAACCCGTCTCCACAGCGAGAGGACCCTGACCGGGCCCTCGACCCCACACTCAAAGAAGATCCGGACGTTTTTGTGAAGCTCATCGACAGGACGTTCTATCAGCTAAGCTGTGAAGGTGCCTTGGTGGCCATTATAGCTGATTACCCTGGCCTACTCCCTGCATCACATGTAAGTAAAACCGGAGTCCCAACTTCCGAGAAGGATCCCTTCTTTGCAATTTACCCATCGTACATGTATTGCGTCTTACAGGGAAGGCCATCGGGGCGCCGTGCCGAACCCGTGGTGACTCGCCAACAAGGGGCACCGAAGCCATGTAGGCTTAAAAGGAAGGAGGTCAGGACCGAGACGCCATCGCAGAGGTATGATTAAAAACCTGCTCCATTATTATCGTCTTTAAAATATAATAATGTCCGTGGTTCCTGGCAGAAAAAACACTCGCCGAACTATGTCTGGAGAGCCTGTCAGCCACGCCTCCACCAGCTGGACTCCAGAGCCGGACTCAGGGGCGGAGGCTAATGCAGGTACAATGCCGGACGGTCCTCCTACAGAGGATGCAGATAGAATGTCCGCTACGAATTCCGAAGTGGAGAGCGCCATGAATCACAAGCGTCGACGGGCCGTACTCCACGACCCTACTTTCTTCGAAGAGGCGTTCAATGCCTTCAACTCAGGAGACGCGTACATCTGAGCTGCTCAAGATGGTCTTGCTAGAGCCACAAACCAGTATGTAAAGGATATACGTGTAAGAAAATCTAATAATTATGTATATCAGT
This sequence comes from Triticum dicoccoides, assembly GCF_002162155.2. Classification (NCBI taxonomy): domain Eukaryota; kingdom Viridiplantae; phylum Streptophyta; class Magnoliopsida; order Poales; family Poaceae; genus Triticum; species Triticum dicoccoides. Next base: position 391,552,033 of record NC_041385.1, on the reverse strand, counting down.
AGCCCATGAGACTTGAAACAGTTGGCACAACTAATTTAAGGATCATTGTATGCATAGGTTCTTATGGAGAAGAATACCCAGTTGTCTCAAGAGCTAGAGGAGTGCAAAGCCCAGCTACGGGTCGCAGTTGCCGGAATGGAGGAATCCAAGAAGGCCTCATCTGGTAATACTTGTCTTGATCGAAAAGAATGTAATGACATGTACCAGTTAGTATTTGGCATGCGTGCAAATCTAACAATAGATTCTGCAGACAATCCCGGAGGTAATCCGGAGATCGTACCGGGGGATGAGCAACATGCTCAACGATAGTTAGAGGCCGGCGAGCGCGTGCTTACACGGGTTATTCGAGAGAAAAATGATCTCCAAGATGCCCATACCCGGCTGGGCGTTGAACTAAAAGATGTTCGGGGCCAGCTTGCTGACTCCGTGAAGGAGAATACGAGGCTTCGACGCGGCATTTTTAGTAAATGCTCGAACGAACCTTTATACAGTTCGGTGAAGAAGCGGGCTAAGAGAGTTATGTATGTAGGTATGCTGACAGGTCATCCCGAAGAGGAGATGTCCGGATCCGCAGGCGATCTTCTGCAAGAGCTCTCACAACTGCACAAACAAGTTCGGCAGGTGATGCAGGGTATTGCCCAGGCCTTGTGGCCCTCCGCCTCCCTGCCCGGAGGCATGGGGGAGCTTGTAGAGATGCTCAAGGGAGCGCGGCGGCGCTTCCAATTATGGAAGATATCAGCCTGCCGACAAGGTGCAAGGGAAGCCTGGGCCATGGTGAAGACACGGTACACCAAGGTTGATCCGAATCACATGGCCGAGGTCGGACCTGTAGGGTCAGATGGGAAAGAGATCCCCGTTAGTCTGGTATATGACCAGGTAGGATTAGCGCAAAGTATTCCCAACAGGATTGTAGGCTAGACAGCCTGTTGGATGGTATAGAAGAAGAATTTAGTCAGTCTAAGTGATTGTGTACTTCAAATGACATATTTTGTCCCTAGCCGGATTGTAAATCATTTGTCATGGCGGACCTTTTCGCTTCAGCCTCCGGACCCGATAGTCCGGAGTGTATCTGAATACCCGCTCAGTTATGTAAACCGGGGTACGCGTGGAAACCAGGCGTAGGGGTCATAAGTGCTTGAACAGACAAGTACCCAACTAGCTATATTATATTACATGGATAGTAAGAAACATCTTCCAGGGAGAATAGTTCCGTTAAGGGTTCCTTTCCCTGGGTATGCATGCATTATTGTGCATGTCCAAACTGCGAACAGAAACACATGATATGAGACATCTGGGGGTCTATATTGTAAGTAGGTAAGAAACATCTTTTGTTCACCGACCAAATATTACCTTAAGAACGCTAGCTTTCGGCTTCACCCAGTCTGAGGTACACATCCGGCTGACCCGGCAGTAACAAGCACAGAGGTGCTCCCCTTATGCCCTAGCTGAACTAACGGGAACGTAGGGCATAAACACAGGAGCCAGGCAACATGTGGAAAAGTGACACATGTGTAGCGGGCATGAAGCCTGAAAGATAATTATATTAAGCTTCTGTATAAGAAGCCCCCAGGTATATTGAGCGCGCATAGCGCAGCAAGAGTGTGTGGTTGAGGCACACTTGAAGCTTTTAAGGCTATAAAAAGGGAAGAAAGAAAGAAAGAAAGAAAGAGGATACAACTTAAAAAAGAAAGGCGGAGGTAAGGAGACGAACACAGAGTTCGGCACCAGGCGTAGAATCTTTGGAGTCTGGCCGCGTTCCATGGGTTCGGTTCGAGTCAATTATCTGATGCATCACGCAGACAGTATGCTCCTTGGTGAGAAATTTGTCAATGATGAAGGGACCCTCCCACTTGGGCTTGAGCTTGTCCCTTTTCTTCTCCGGTAGGCGTAGAACGAGTTCGCCAACATTGTAAGTTTTGGCCCGTACTTCTCTGCTTTGATACCTTCGAGCCTGTTGCTGATAGAATGCGAAACGGGCCTTTGCGACGTCACGCTCCTCCTCCAGGGCATCTAAGCTGTCCTGCCGATCAAGCTCAGCTTCTCTCTCTTCGTACATGCGCACTCGAGGTAAGTCATGAATGATATCACAGGGTAATACCGCCTCTGCGCCGTACACCATAAAAAATGGTGTGTATCCGGTAGCGTGATTCGGCGTGGTCCGCAGGCCCCATAGTACGGAGTCGAGCTGCTCAACCCAGTGCGTATCTGTTTCCTTCAAGGATCGCACCAGTCTGGGTTTGATGCCGCTCATAATAATACCATTTACTCGTTCGACTTGACCGTTTGTTTGGGGGTGATAGATAGAGGCATAATCGAGCTTAATGCCCATGTTGCCGCACCTAGTTTTCACCTCGTCGGCTGTGAAGTTGGAGCCATTATCCGTGATGATGCTATGCGGGACACTGTAACGGTGTACGACCCCTGATACGAAATCTATCACTGGTCCGGATTCGGTCGTTTTAACTGGTTTGGCTTCTATCCATTTGGTGAATTTATCCACCATGACCAACAAGTATTTTTTCTTATGGCTTCCTCCTTTAAGGGGTCCAACCATGTCCAGCCCCCAGACCACAAAGGGCCAAGTTATGGGGATTGTTTGGAGAGTGGTAGGTGGCATATGTCTTTGATTTGCAAAAAGCTGGCAACCGACGCAATGTTGTGCGAGGTCCTGTGCGTCTGCTCGGGCTGTCGGCTAGTAGAAACCTGTATGGAACGCCTTGCTTACAAGGACCCGAGCTGCGGCGTGGTGGCCGCCAAGTCCAGCATGAATTTCAGCCAAAAGCTGTCGTCCTTCCTCTTCGGAGATGCACCTTTGGAGTACTCCGGTAGCGCTTTTCTTATAAAGCTCTCCCTCGTGAACCTTGTAGGCTTTAGAGCACTGCACAATGCAACGTGCCTCATTTTGATCCTCAGGGAGTTCTTGCCTATTTAGGTAGGCTAAGAAGGGTTCTGTCCACGGGGCGATGACAGCCATAATCACGTGGGCCGAAGGTGTTATTTCGGTGGCGGAGCCACCGATTACGTCAGAGTGTTCGGGAACTAGGGTTGTGGTCAGATCCGGACTGGTATTGCCGGTCTCCCCTTCCCACACCACGGATAGCTTGAATAGCCTTTTCAAGAAGATATTAGGTGGGACGGGGTCGCGCTTAGCGCCGATGCGGGCAAGAATATCCGCCGCTTGATTGTTTTCTCGGACCACATGGTGGAATTCGAGCCCCTCGAACCGAGCTGACATTTTGAGGACGGCATTGCGGTAAGCCGCCATTTTTGGGTCCTTGGCGTCAGAGTCTCCATTTATTTGAAATATTGCGAGGTTCGAATCCCCACGCACTTCTAGGCGTTGAATGCCCATGGAGACTGCCATCCGAATACCATGCAACAGAGCCTCGTATTCAGCTGCATTGTTGGAGTCTATGTATAATATTTGGAGTATGTATTGGACTGTATCTCCGGTGGGGGATGTCAGGACAAAGCCTGCTCCCAGACCAGCCAGCATCTTAGAGCCGTCAAAGTGCATGAACCAATTGGAGTACGCGCCGTACTCTTTAGGGAGTTCGGCTTCTGTCCATTCAGCAACGAAGTCAGCCAGTACTTGCGACTTAATGGCTCGTCGTGGTTTGTATATGATGTCGAACGGGAGGAGCTCGATAGCCCACATAGCAATTCGGCCCGTGGCATCGTGGTTATTTATTATATCGTTGAGTGGTACTTCAGAGGTCATCGTGATTGAACACTCTTGAAAGTAGTGTCGTATTTTCCGGGATGCCATGAAGACCGTGTATGCTATATTTTGATAATGTGGGTACCGTGACTTGCATGGAGTGAGGACAGTGGATACGTAGTATACCGCTTTTGAAGCGGGAACTTATGTTCGTCTGTCTCTCGTTCGACGACGAGCACTGCGCTTACAACCTGGTGTGTTGCAGCTATATATAACAACATGGGTTCGCTGATATTTGGCGCGGCCAAGATTGGATTGCTGGCCAAGAGGGCCTTTATTTCTTCTAGTCCGGCCGTAGCCGCATCCGTCCACTCGAAGTGTTCGGTGCATCGAAGAAGATGATAAAGAGGTAGTACCTTTTCTCCCAATCGGGATATAAAGCGGCTTAGGGCAGACACGCATCCCGTTAATTTCTGGATTTGCTTGAGGTCTATTGGGGTAGCCAACTGTGACAGAGCTTGAATTTTGGCAGGATTTCTTCAATTCCTCTATTGGAAATGATGAAGCCCAGGAGCTTTCTGGCAGGAACGCCAAAAACGCATTTTTTCGGATTGAGCTTGATGTCATATGTTCGGAGATTGTCGAACGTAAGTCTCAGGTCGTCTATTAAATATTCGACGTGTCTGGTTTTGATGACCACGTCGTCCATGTATGCCTCAACTATTTTACCGATTTGTGTTTCCAGGCATGTCTGAATCATGCGTTGATAGGTTGCACCGGCATTTTTTAGCCCGAAAGGCATAGTGTTAAAGCAGAAGGGACCGTATGGAGTTATGAATGCCGTTGCGGCTTGATCGGACTCTGCCATCTTGATTTGATGGTATCTAGAGTATGCGTCGAGGAAGCACAATGAGTCGTGTCCTGCAGTAGCATCGATGATTTGATTGATGCGGGGGAGGGGGAAGGGATCCTTGGGGCAAGCCTTATTGAGGTCCTTGAAATCGACACATAGGCGCCAGGATTTGTCCTTCTTTGGTACCATCACCAGGTTTGCTAGCCAGTCCGGATGTTTTATTTCCCTGATGAATCCGGCCTCGAGTAACTTGGCTAGCTCCTCTCCCATGGCTTGTCGCTTAGGTTCTGAAAAACACCGAAGAGTCTGCTTGACCGGCTTGTATCCCTTCAGTATGTTTAGGCTATGCTCGGCCAGCCTGCATGGGATACCTGGCATGTCTAAAGGATGCCAGGCGAAGATGTCCCAATTCTCGCGTAAGAACTCTCGCAGTGCGGCGTCTATTGTGGGGTTCAGCTGTGCCCCGATGGATGCTGTTTTTGTAGAGTCCGTTGGGTGGACCTGGAATTTGACTATTTCGTCCGCTGGTTTGCAAGAGGTGGACTTGGGTCGTTTGTCGAGTATCACGTCGTCCCTGTCCACTGTGGAGCGCAGCGCGGTTAGTTCTTCGGCCGCGAGGGCTTCGGATAATGCCTCAAGGGCCAGTGCGGCGGTTTTATTTTCGGTGCGGAGTGCTACGTCCGGATCACTAGCTAGAGTGATGATTCCATTGGGCCCGGGCATCTTGAGCTTCATGTACCCATAATGGGGTATAGCTTGGAAGCTCGTGAATGCATCCCGCCCTAAAAGGGCGTGGTATCCGCTACTGAACGGGGCCACTTGGAATGTTATTTCTTCAGACCTATAATTCTCGGGCATGCCGAATACCACATATAGTGTGATTTTTCCCGCACATCGTGCCTCCCGACTAGGGATGATTCTTCTGAAGGTCGTGCTACTTTTCTCAATGCGGCTCTTGTCTATTTCCATTTTGTTGAGCATTTCCTCGTAGATGAGGTTTAATCCGCTGCCACCGTCCATGAGCACTTCGGCAAAGCGGCTGGTGCTCGGACTGTTCAGAATTGAGGTTCGTCACTGGCATTGAAGGTTATGGCCGTGTCATTCCATGGATTTATTGCTGCAACATGGCAGACTTCGGCAAGGCTGCAGAGTGCTCGCTTGCGCCTGTTATTTGAGGCGAAAGTCTCGAAGACTGTCAATACTGTATTGTTATTTTCCGCGGGATGATGCTCTGCGGTATCGCTGATGAGGAGATCCTCGCCGCTCTTGGCCACCTACCGGAGTATCCAACATGCTCTAAGGCTGTCTGTTGGTATGGTATCTGGTGTGCTGTGAATTTTGCATGGCCCATTGAGCCATCCCTCCAATACGGTTCCACGCCCTGTAGTGGGCTTTGGTTTCTTTGTAATTGGATCGGGTGACTTGCGAGAGTGCACCCTTCTAGTTCGGACGAGGGGTTTAGTGAGAGCCGGAGGATCCCAGAATTTTGTTTGCGTTTTCCACGCACTTTCCATCGCATAGTACTTCTGTACTATGGTCACCAAGTCAGCGAAGTGTGCTATGTCATGGCGACTTATGGTGTTGAGGATTCCCTTGTCTGTGCAATTTTTGCAAAAGAATGAGATTGCGTCTTCCTCGCGACAGTCCTTGACCTTGCTCATTGCAAGGAGGAATCTGGCCCAGAAGTGATGTACTGTCTCTTGGGGCTCTTGTCTAATGTGGGAAAGATCGCTTGTATCTGGGTGGGTGGGTAGATTTAAGTCCAAACCCTGACCCGATCTGAGACCCAGGGGCAGAGGAGCTTCCGTGCTTGGCAGTTCGGGCTTCGGGATGTTGCCCAATTTTTCAGGCCGCTGTCCGATTCTAGGTTCGGAGCTTGGGCCATGTCCTCCTGTAGACGGGTATCTGGCTCGTAGATCTCGGGGGTCCGGACATAGTTCGTCCTCAAAATACAGGAAGAATCGCTGCATTGCTCCTCCACCACCGCTATCTGATGGGTGACCGGTGGACAGTTAATCTCCCTTTGGTCGGGTTTAAGTCCGATCCGATCATAGTCTGTAGCGACTCCCAAGGCGGCGATGCGATCTAAGAGCTCGTTCAGGGAGGATAGCTCCATTGGATCCATCTGCTCGGTGAATTCCGAGCTGACGTGGAGGTTGTTTTTGATGACCTGAGAAGTCATCGTCGGCACGGCGGCCGAATGGGCGATCATGATGAAGCCGCCTAGTCGGAGAGTTTGGTCTACAGCCAGGGCTCCCCCGGAGGTGATGTTGTCCTTGATAACAAGGCGAGACATCAAGCCTTACCATGACGGCACAGTGGAACTCTCAATGAAAGCACCAATTTCGGTGTCAAAACTGGCGGATCTCGGGTAGGGGGTCCCGAACTGTGCGTCTAAGGCTAATGGTAACAGGAGGCGGGGGACACAATGTTTACCCAGGTTCGGGCCCTCTCGATGGAGGTAATACCCTACTTCCTACTTGATTGATCTTGATGATATGAGTATTACAAGAGTTGATCTACCACGAGATCGTAGAGGCTAAACCCTAGAAGCTAGCCTATGATTATGATTGTTGTTGTCCTACGGACTAAACCCTCCGGTTTATATAGACACCGAAGGGGGCTAGGGTTACACAGAATCGGTTATAGAGAAGGAGATCTACATATCTGAATTGCCAATCTTGCCTTCCACGCAATGGAGAGTCCCACCCGGACACGGGATGAAGTCTTCAATCTTGTATCTTCATAGTCCAACAGTCCGGCCAAAGTATATAGTCCGGCTATCTGCGGACCCCCTAATCCAGGACTCCCTTAGCAGGCCCTACTCCAACAACTGACCCCAACAACGCTGACTATCCTCCATCAACCTCATGATGATATTCTTCAGGGTCTTTAGTTCTCACTTGTCGTCCCTTTTGGTCATTTGATGACAAAAGGTGGAGAAATTTGAGTTAGTCTTCAAGCGGGTCTATCTATATGGGCGTTTTTTTGTTAAGTTGCAACTCTCGCTCTTCTGAAGTGTTTATTGGATCGAGTTGTAAACTTAAGTCCGATGGTGACCTGATACTTTTGCTCTGTTTTTCTGCATGCTATTTCCTCATATATGTTATGCAGGCATGCTGAATTACATCAGTCACCATATTTCATCATGCATTTCAAATTCTTCATTCATTAGATAAATGCATGTATGAATTACAAGATATAGGGGGAGATCTCCATGATACTACTCTTCAAATGTGCATTGCTTCAAAACCAAATTCCTCACTGTGCACATCTTCAGGGGGAGTTCTTCTATAACTTGCAATCAAATTGCTCAATATTGAGCACTTTAAATTCATATGTTTATCCCCGTTGTAAACTTAACCTATATTGTCATCAATCACCAAAAAGGGGGAGATTTTAAGTGCATCTAGTGCCCCTTAGTGATTTTGGTGTATTGAAGACTTATAGGTTAAGGGACTAATATGTTTGTGAGTGTACACAGGCTCTATAAGTCGATGAGGAGTTTGATATTTACAATGAATGTCGACCCCTAAAAATGAATGTCTTCAGCTGAAGACTTTGGTTCCCCTGAAGACTTTGAAAGTGAAGAAATTGGTATGACCTTGAAGACTTGGATATTCATGCGAGGATTATGAAGCGTGAAGACTTTTGTTTTCCTAGTTTCATTTTCTCTTTCTTGAGTCATAGGAAACACCGTACTATTAAAGGGGGTCGAGGTAATACTAAGGAAACTAATTTCCAAGTGATGCTCATCTCAAAATCCTACACCTACCCAATCCTTTCGAGTGAAGCCATTGGAAATCTCATATCAATTCGGTCAATTTCTCCAGTGACAGAGACAATGATCTTCTAGTATCTGAGGAATTTGTTCTGATTGAGGAGTTAGCAATTCGCGAGTGCGGATTGCCTACACAGTGAGGAACATGATAACCCTGAGGAATTCGAACCTAAAATCTGGCCGTTGCTGGGCTATGCACCAGCTGTCCAAAATATCCTACCACCTAACGGTCATATCATTGAAGGTCATTTATGTCTTATCATGTCGGGCTGCTCCCTATGCTATAAATAGCTGCGCCCCTACAACCACTAGTTGGTTGGCTGCTCCAAGAGAAACTAACACTTGTCAATTGAGAGCATCCCATCCTCCGAGGACTTTGAGCGAAAATCATCAAGTGAAGAAAACCCAAATCCCAAACCCAAACACCTACAAAACCAAAGTGATGAGCATCACTGAAGAGATTGTTCTTGTGTGGAACCGACACTTGTTACCTTTGAGGACTGTGTATCCTCCATACGGTTAGGTGTCATGGTCTGAGCATCCAAGAGGAATTGTGGATCGCCGAGTGACCAAGTCTGTGAAGGTTTGGAAGTCACCTGTGAAGACTTACAACGAGTGTTGGGCAAGGTCTATGTGATCTTAGCTCAAGGAGAATACAGTGAGGACTGTGTGTCCTCGAGTTTAAATACTCAGTCTCTCCAATCAGACGTACAACTGTCACAATAGTTGGAAATGGTCTACCAAATCATTGTCTTCAAGCCTACTGGTTCTATTTCCTCAACCCTTTCATTTCCTCATTCATGTGTTGATGAACCTGATCATTATTGTTTGAAGACTTTGACTGAAGACTTTCTCTATTTTCTCAATCCAATTTTGTCAGTCACATTGTCTTCAGCCTTCTTATCCCGTGTTTACGCTTTCTGTACTCTGTGTTTGTTTACATTTCATCATGATGACGCTAGTATTGCTCTGTTATGCTTACACCTGAGTACTTATTCCGCTGCTAGTTGTTCGTGACTTAGGAATTTCTTCACCCTGAAATTCCTCAGTGACGAATTTGTAAAAATCGCCTATTCACCCCCCTCTAGTCGACTTAATGCACTTTCACTCAGTATATTGAAAGGATACAAACTAGTCAAGCAAACACTGCGCCGATTTTTCAAACACAAATGATAGGCTATGGGGGAGGAGCTAGCCAAGCTACTCGAAGCCGGGTTTATCAGAGAGATCAAACATCTGGACTGGCTAGCAAACTTGGTCGTGGTACCGAAGAAGGATAAATCATGGCGCCCATGTGTCGATTTCAAAGACCTTAATAATGCTTGCCCTAAGGATCCCTTCCCACTACCTCGCATCACCAGATTATTGACGCGACCGCAGGACACGATTCTCTGTGTTTCCTCGACACATATTCCGGATACCATCATATTAAGATGACAGAATCCGACCAAGCCGCAACGGTATTCATCACCCCGTATGGGCCCTTTTGCTTCAACACTATGCCTTTCGGGCTCAAGAACACCGGCGCAACCTACCAATGCATGATTCAGACATGCCTGGAAAAGAAAATCGGCAAAATTGTGGAGGCATATGTAGATGACGTAGTCATCAAAACCAAGCATGTCGAATCATTGGTGGATGACTTACGCATTACATTGGACAACCTCCGAGAATATGACATACGGCTCACTCCGGAAAAATGCATTTTCGGTGTTCCAGCTGGAAAACTGCTTGGGTTCATTGTTTCCAATAGAGGAATCGAAGCAAACCCAGCCAAAGTCCAAGCCCTGTCACAGTTGGCAACACCAAAAGACCTCAAGCAGGTCCAAAAACTAGCTGTGTGCGTGGCCGCTCTGAGCCATTTTATCTCCAAACTAGGGGAAAAGGCATTGCCATTATATCGCCTGCTCCACCGCACCGACCACTTCGTGTGGACGTACACTGCCACAGACGGGCTAGAAGAAATAAAAACTTTGTTATCAATTAACCCAATCCTGGCCGCACCAAATGTCGGCGAACCGATGTTACTCTACATATCCGCAACTCACCAGGTGGTGCGTGCGGTGCTCGTCATCGAACGAGATGAAGAGGGACATAAATTCCCACTCCGAAAACTAGTATATTATGTATCAACATTTCTTACACCATGTAAGTCTCGATACCCGCATTATCAAAAGATAGCATATGCGATCTTTATGGCATCCCGCAAGCTGTGACACTACTTCCAAGAGTGCTCGGTCATGGTGGCCTCTGAAGTACCATTGAATGATATAATAAACAATCGGGACGCCACCGGCCGGATTGCCAAATGGTCCATTGAGCTCCTACCATTCGAAATAACTTACAAGCCACACCGGGCTATTAAATCTCAGGTGTTGGCCGACTGCGTCGCCAAATGGACAGAGGCCAAACTCCCTAAAGAGTATGACACATATTCAAACTGGGTAATGCACTTTGACGGCTCTAAAATGCTAGCCAGAGTGGGGGCTGGTGTCGTCTTGACATCCCCCATAGGAGACAGTCCGTTATGTGCTCCAAATACTATATACATACTCTAACAATGCAGCCAAATACGAGGCCGTACTGCACGGTCTTCGGATGGCTGTATCCATGGGCATACAATGCCTCGAGGTGCGCGGGGATTCAAACCTCGCAATATCCAAATAGAATTCGACCCAAAAGATCTGAAGATGGCGGCTTACCGCAATGCCGTACTCAAAATATCAACTCGGTTTGAGGGGCTCGAGTTTCATCACATGGCTCGAGAGAGTAATCATGCTGCGGACATTCTTGCCCGCATGGGCGCCAAACACAACCCCGTCCCACCTAACACCTTTGTGGAGAGGCTCTTCAAGCCATCCGTGGTGTGGCAGGATGAAAGAGGTAACACCGTTCCGGAGCCGATCATACCCCCAGATTCCGAACATAGTTCTGATATCATCGGGGGTTCAGGAACCGAACTAACACCATCGGCCCATGAAATCATGGCCGTAATTGCCTCGTGGACTGAACCTTTCCTCGCCTACCTTACTAGGAATGAGCTCCCTGATGACCATACTGAGGCCCGTCGTATTTTTCGACACTCGAAGGCCTACAAAGTTCATGAGGGGGAACTATACAAGAAAAGTACCACCGGAGTACTTCAAAGATGTATCTCCGAAGAAGAGGGACGACAACTCTTGGCTGAAATACACGCCAGTCTTGGTGGCCATCATGCTGCAACTCGGTCCCTTGTAAGAAAGGCCTTCCGTACGGGTTTCTTTTGGCCCACGACCCGAGCAGATGCACTGGACCTCATACGGCGCTGTGTTGGATGCCAACTTTTCGCCAATCAAAGCCATATGCCACCCACTACCCTACAAACAATTCCCATAACTTGGCCTTTTGCGGTCTCGGGGCTAGACATGGTTGGACCCCTTAAAGGGGGAAGCCATAAGAAGAAATATTTACTGGTTATGGTCAACAAGTTCACTAAGTGGATAGAAGCCAAACCAGTCAGAACGGCCGAAGCCATACCCGTCATAGACTTCATATCCGGTGTTGTACACCGTTATGGTGTCCCGCACAGTATAATTACCGACAACGGTTCTAACTTTACGGCCGATGATGTGAAAACCTGGTGCGCTAATTTGGGCATCAAGCTCGATTACGCCTCCGTATATCACCCTCAAACAAACGGTCAGGTCGAATGGGCTAAGGGCCTGATAATGAGCGGCATCAAACCTAGACTAGTGCGATCTCTATAAGAATAAGACAAGCACTGGGTCGTAAAACTTGATTATGTACTCTAGGTGCTGCGGACCACGCCCAATCGCACGACTGGATATACACCTTTTTTCATGGTGCACAGAGCGGAGGCAGTTTTGCCTTGCGACATTCATGACTCACCTCGAGTGTGCATGTACGAAGAGAGGGAGGCCGAGCTCGATCGACAGGATGATCTGGATGGCTTGGAGGAGGAGAGCGATGTCGCGAAGGCCCATTCTGCATTTTATCAACAGCAAGCTCGGCGATATCAAAGCAGGGAAGTACGGGCAAAGACTTATAATGTCGGTGAACTCATTCTACGCTTACCAGAGAAGAAAAAGGACAAACTCAAGCCCAAATGGGAGGGTCCCTTCATTATAGATGAAGTTCTCACTGGAGGAGCCTATCGCCTTCGCAACACTTCGGATAATCGTTTGGAACCAAACCCATGGAACGCTGCCCAGCTCCAAAGATTCTACGCCTAAGTTCGCACTTATAGCTTTTTCTTAGTCCTTTATTTTCTCCCTCTCACTTTTTTCTTTTCGTTTTTATACGACTTCTAGCTAGTGTTCGGATAAACTGCACACTTGAGGGGCATACATCATTAAATGTACATACCCCATAATACCCGGGGGCTTGTTTTCACATAAGATTATTATCATTATCATTTTTTCGAGCATCATGCTCACCATATATATGTGTTGTCTACTCATATTTGTCTTGTCTTCGCCATTATATGAACCTTTATGACTTAAGTTTTTGCCAAGCTGGGTTTCCTGGCTCCTGTGCTTATGCCCTACGTTCCCGCTTGTTCGGCTAGGGCATAAAGGGAGCACCTCTGCGATTGTTACAGCCGGGTTATCCGGACGTGTACCTCAGACGGGTGAAGCCGAAAGCTAGCATTCTTAGGGACTAATTGGTCCGCAGACAAAAGATGAACTGCCCTCGTAGCAATATAAGCCCCCAAATTATAGCGTGAACTGTGATTCTTAGCATTACAGCTCCGGCGTGCACAAAAACGCATGTTGTCCCAGGGAGAGGAACCCTTAACGAAACTATTCTCTCTGGAAGATGTTCCTTACGATCAAATATAATATAACATGACTTCCCGAATACAACTTGTCTATTCAAGCAACTATGACCGGACTGCCTGGTTTCCGAACATACTTTGGTGTTTACCAACGGTATAATATCCGGAAACACTCCAAAACCTCGGGTTTTGGAGGTTGAAGCAGAAAGTCTGCCATGACAATCATTTTACAATTCCGCTGGAGATAAGTTTGTTGATAAAAGTACATTGCTACTTGGACTCAAAAACTTCTTCCTCCTCTAGACCCTCTAACAAGTTGTCTAGTTTACAATCCTATTAAGAAAACTTAGCGGCTATCTTTACTTGGTCGTATACTAAGCTAACAGGAATTTCTTGTCCATCTGGTCCCCGAGGTCCGACCTAGGCCATATGATTTGGATCAAGTCTGGTGTACCGTGTTTTCATCATGGCCCAGGCCTCTCATGTGCCTTCCCAACATGCTGATATCTTCCATAGCTCAAAAGGGCGACGAGCTCCCTTGAATAAATTCATGAGCTCCTCCATATTTCCTGGAGGTGGAGCGGATGGCCATAAAGCCTTAGCCATGTTCCTCAATGCTTTTCGAGCTCGCTCGTGCACTTTGGATAGCTCTTGTGGAAGGTCGCCTTGGAATCAGAACGCTTCTCCCTCGGGACGTCCAGTTAGCACAGCTACAGAAACAAACTTATAAAATTTTCAATCAGGAGACCGTGTGAAAGTCAGGTTAAAGAGCATACTGAATATTTCAACAAATACATTCTCAAATATTTCATCCTCATCAAACATAGCTTCCCCAAGCTTGGGCCCTTTCATATCATAAGCATAATCACTCTCATCATTAAAAATATGGATAGCACCAATAGTATAGCAATTCTCATCATCACAATGAGTAGTAGGAGCAACATCATTTGGGAGGGATACCTTTCTACCTTTGTTGCTCCTTATTTTCTTTTTCTTCTTCACATTATGTGTGGGTTCAACCTTCCTCTTTGAGCTCCTTATTGACGTGATTGGTTGAATAGAAAGCTCCTCCTCGTTACCTGATTCATCATAAGAAATAATAGGAGGATATTGGGAAGTCTCTTCCCTTTCATTAGTGTTCTCTTCTTCTTCTATTTGCTTTCTTTTCTTTAGGTAATTGGAAATATAAGGATTTTCAATGCAATTCACCGCACAAAACATATAAATCGTCTCTAGATCAAAATCAAGAAGTTTATAACGGGAAAATTCTGGAAGGTGCTTGTTAAACGATTCATTTCTTCATAACCGATAAGCAAACTAAGTTCATTATAATGTGCAAGGGAAATCAAATCATCATAATTTTTGGACAGGATTCGATCATGAAACAACTTGCATCGGAGATGTAAATGACCACTTTCATTGCAAAGTTCACAAGTACGACCAAGGAAATATAATTTTTCCGCACTCTCCCTTAGCCTTTATTGCAACAATTTAGTTTCTACATGCTTATGCCTCTTGCAATATATATCTTCTCTATTTGGTGTATCTATGCAAACCCAATGCTCTCCACAAAAATCGACATGCTTATAGGAGACATTTTCATCATAACTAGTGCAATCATCATTAGTACTATGGATATTCAAGGAGTTCATACTAACAACATTGCAATCATGCTCATCATTCAAAGATTTAGTATCAAACATTCTATAGATTTCTTCTTCTAGCACTTGAGCACAATTTTCCTTTTCATCAAACTCACAAAAGATATTAAAAAGATGAAGCGTATGAGACAAACTTAACTCCATTTTTTAGTTTTCTTTTATAAACTAAACTAGTGATAAAACAAGAAACAAAAAGATTCGATTGCAAGATATAAAGATATAACTTCAAGCACTCACCTCCCCGGCAACAGCGCCAGAAAAGAGCTTGATGTATACTACACAACCTTCTTCTTGTAGACGTTGTTGGGCCTGCAAGTGCACAGATTTGTAGGACAGTAGCAAATTTCCCTCAAGTGGATGACCTAAGGTTTATCAATCCGTGGGAGGCGTAGGATGAAGATGGTCTCTCTCAAACAACCCTGCTACCAAATAACAAAGAGTATCTTGTGTCCCCAACACACCCAATACAATGGTAAATTGTATAGGTGCACTAGTTCGCTGAAGAGATGGTGATACAAATGCAATATGGATGGTAGATATGGGTTTTTGTAATCTGAAATTATAAAAACAGCAAGTTAACTAATGATAAAAGTGAGCGTAAACGGTATTGCAATGGTAGGAAACAAGGCATAGGGTTCATACTTTCACTAGTGCAAGTTCTCTCAACAATAATAACATAGATAGATCATATAACAATCCCTCAACATGCAACAAAGAGTCACTCCAAAGCCACTAATAGCGGAGAACAAACGAAGAGATTATGGTAGGGTACGAAACCACCTCAAAGTTATTCTTTCGGATCAATCTATTCAAGAGTTCATACTAGAATAACACCTTAAGACACAAATCAACCAAAACCCTAATGTCACCTAGATACTCCATTGTCACCTCAAGTATCCGTGGGCATGATTATACGATATGTATCACACAATCTAAGATTCATCTATTCAACCAACACAAAGTACTTCAAAGAGTGCCCCAAAGTTTCTACCGGAGAGTCAAGACGAAAATGTGTGCCAACCCGTATGCATAGGTTCATGGGCGGAACCCGCAAGTTGATCACCAAAACATACATCAAGTGGATCACGTGATATCCCATTGTCATCACAGATAAACATGGCAAGACATACATCAAGTGTTCTCAAATCCTTAAAGACTCAATCCGATAAGATAACTTCAAGAGGAAAACTCAATTCATCACAACAGAGTAGAGGGGGAGAAACATCATAAGATCCAACTATAATAGCAAAGCTCGCGATACATCAAGATCGTGCCATAGAGAGAACACGAGAGAGAGAGAGATCAAACACATAGCTACTGGTACATACCCTCAGCCCCGAGGGTGAACTACTCCCTCCTCGTCATGGAGAGTGCCGGGATGATGAAGATGGCCACCGATGATGGGTTCCCCCTCCGGCAGGGTGCCGGAACAGGCTCCCGGGAGGTTTTTGGTGGCTACAGAGGCTTGAGGCGGCGGAACTCCCGATCTATCATCGTCCTCGATGTTTTTAGGGTACGTGGACTTATATAGGAGAAAGAAGTCCGTCGGGGGAGCCTCAAGGGGCCCAGGAGATAGGGGCGCGCCTAGGGGGTGGGCGCACCCTCCTATCTCCTGGCTTCCTCGAGCCTTCCCTGGCTTGAACTCCAAGTCTCCCGGATCATATCCTTTCCAAAAATCACGCTCCCGAAGGTTTCATTCCGTTTGGACTCCGTTTGATATTCCTTTTCTTCGAAATATTGAAACAGGCAATAAAACAGCAATATGGGTTGGGCCTCCGGTTAGTAGGTTAGTGCCAAAAGTAATATAAAAGTGTATAATAAAGCCCGTAATCATTCAAAACAGATAATAAAATAACATGAATGCTTCATGAATTATAGATACGTTGGAGACGTATCAGTCAGCAAATATTAAGAGGAGCATGATGCTAGTATCTATAATATGCTTTGACTGCATATGGAGTTGCCGCCGTGGAGACCCTTCGGGCGGAACTTGCCCGAGCCAAGGAACAAGCCAGGAGAAGTGATGCAGCCTCCCTGAAGGCGGCCGAAGAGTTAAAAGCCGAACAGGCCGCCCATTGCCAGAGCGAAGATAAAATAGCCAGCATGGCTCTTGAGCTCCAAAATGCCGCCAGCCGCTGTGATCTCCTCGAAAGGGAAAGCCAAGCAAAAGCGCCTGACTTGAAGAAGGCTTTGGAAGCAGCCAAGGAAACGCGTTCTAAAACCAGAGCTGCGCGGGAGGAGCTTCATCAAGCCGGAGATATCACGGCTGGGAGGCTCTTTTTATTGTGGACGAAGTTCGGCGATCCAAAGTATGCCCCTATTAATCAATTATGGAGTTCTGCAGATGCGTACTTGGATTTAGCGAAGAGTGCTGCTGATGCGACTGAGTATTTCAAAGATCAAAAAGATCATGAGGTGGAAAAATTGTTCTGGTCGCAGTTCAGCGGTCCAAAGCGTCCGCTGCTGTTGAATGAGCAAATAGCGGAGTGTGCCGAGCTCCATAGGTTGTCCGGGCTTGCCAAGGTCTATTGTCGATCATATTTGGCCGAAGGAACCAAGTCCAGATAGTTATTTTAGCTTAGTGCAACGATTTCTTCGTGTTGTGCCGCATATCGATGCTGTAAAAAGGTCGGCGTGCATAGAGGGTGCGCGGATGGCTCTTGCCCGTGTTAAGACATACTGGGCAGGGATGGAGGCCACCGCTATTGCAACCAGGGGTCCGACCGGATGCCAGGACTCGCCCGAGCACTATTTCGAAGAAGTCCTAGAAGGCGCCCGTTTAATAGAGGCTCGGTGCTCGAAGAGTACCATGTTCGAGTGGCATGTCACTACAAAAAAAAGACACATCCGTGACATTTTGGGCTGAACGAATTTTTTTTGTCATACATGTGACACTTCTATGATGATAATTGTGACAAAACCCGGTATCATCATAGATGTGGTGGGCTCCTACTTCTATGACAAAAAATCATGACAGAAAATGGGCTTTTCGTCCTGGGCAGGCCGGAGACGCAACTGCATGACATTCTTTGGGCCGTCCATGACGGAAAAAACCATGGTAGAAGCGAGGGGGAGGAAAATTTCGGGGAGTTGCCGCTTACGGTGGGAGGTCGGGGGCCGAGCGATGCGCGTTTCTCTCGTACATGTGCGAGGCGTTGGCTCTAACTGAACCCGAGCGAGGCGTTGGGCTCTAACTGAACCCGAGCAATTGCACTGCAGGCTACGCGTTACTGAACCCGAGCGATCAATCGATGGCTGTTAACTGAACCCGATGGAGCGATTCCTTCGCTACTGTTGCTAACTGAAGCCGGTC
>NC_041385.1:391522671-391533144 GCF_002162155.2 Triticum dicoccoides | reverse complement strand
ACACCCCTCCCGATCAATAGGACCCCCATTTCGACCGTAGGAGGTCCGTTTCCTCCGTTTTGCGGTACGCCACACCCCTCCCAATCAACAGGACCCCCGTTTCGACCATAGGAGGTCCATTTCCTCTATTTTGCAGTACGCCACACCCCTCCCGATCAACAGGACCTCGTTCCGAACGTAGGAGGTCCGTTTCCTCCGTTGTGTGGTACGCCAGGCCTCATTTCCATCGCCTGTTCCGTCCAAGCCCTCCCGATGAACACAACCACGCATTCCGTTCCGACCCAGCCGGTTGGCTCCCACGTGTTCCGTTGCCTCCCGATGAACACAACGCATTCCGTTGCCTCCCCATGAACACGATGACGATGATGTTTCTCCATTCCGACCCAGCCATGTACGTATGCGCGAGTAGGCGTTCGAGACCCTGCCCGTATGTACGTACGTGGTCGTATTTTGTTTCTTGCACCCTCGCCGTTGTACGTACGTGTACATGCTACGTGCGCGCCTCTACTACGACACGTGCACGCCTCTACAACGACAAGTATGTACGTACACGTTCGCGACCAGAATGACAACGCTACGTACGCTTCGACCAGGTGGGTCCTGACTGTCAGGCACTTCCTTGCCTGCGAAGATGTAGCTGGTGGGTCCCAGCAGTCAGGGGGGCGAATCGTTTTTTTTGCCCGGACGCACTTCCTTGCGTGCGAAGATGTAGCTGGTGGGTCCCAGCAGTCAGGGGGGCGAATCGTTTTTTTTGCCTGGACGCACTTCCTTGCGTGCGAAGATGTAGCTGGTGGGTCCCAGCAGTCAGGGGGGCGAATCGTTTTTTTTCGGACGCACTTCCTTGTGTGCGAAGATGTAGCTGGTGGGTCCCAACAGACAGGGGGAACGTTTTTTTCGCGAAAACATTGGCCCGTCCGGTGGGTCCCCGCTGTCAGGTGGAGGAATAATTATTTTGCACGTAATAAGGAGGCACTTCCTTGCTGCGGTCGTGGACCCAGCTGTCAGCCTCTCCACATACAGTCCACGTCCGATGAAAGCCATTCCTTGACCACGTTGACCACGCCGTGCCGAGAGCACCAGGGCGGTGGATGACGGCGAGGCCTAGGAAGGGGACGACGTGGAGCCGGGGAAGATGCGGTAGTGGATGCCCACGCGTAGAGGAGTATGAGGGTTCACTCGTTCGGCTGTGGTGTGAGGCTGCCGTCGCCGCAGAATAACAGGGGTGTGGGTGCGTAGAGGGATGGCCTAGCCAGTGGTGGGAGTAGTAGGGGGCGGTGAGGCCTCCGCGGCATCACAGTCGGTCACGGGAGGCAGGAGCACACGACACGACCGGCGCTGCTTTGGGCGGCTGGAGCACGAAGACCAGAGGTTGAAGAAGCACTACGGCCGTTGGATGGACATCGTACGGTCACTGGAGCTACAGTCGTTCATATTGACTAAGTTGACAAAGCCCTCCGTCCCCGTAAACTTAGTAGGACCACAAGTTAGCCTCCCACCAAGGTGAGTCCCAGCTAGCAGGGGGAGTATTCATTTTTTTGTGCGTAATAAGGAGGCATTTCCGGTGGGTCTGAGCTGACAGCGGGGGGAACGTTTTTTCGCGAAATACAGAGACCCTTCCGGTGGGTCCTAGCTATCAGGTGGAGGATTCATTATTTTGTGTGTAATAAGGAGGCATTTTCCTGTGTGGGCCCCTACTGTCAGCCTCTTCTAATGGTTGTTGTTTGTTGGCCATGTTGACCTCGCTGCACCGAGAGCACAAATGCGATGGACGAGGGCGGGGCCCAAGCAGAGAACCACCCGGAGCCGGCGAAGCCACGGAAGCGGATGCCCATGCTGAGGGGAGAATTAGCGCTGACTGGTCGGCTGTGGGGTGAGGCTGACGTCACCAGAAAATAATAGGATGTGTGGGTGGTTAGAGGGATGGTCTGGCGACAGCACAGCCAGCCACGGGAGGAGGGAGCAGGCAGTCCCGCCGGCGCTGGTTTGGGCGGCTGGAGCAGGAAGATCAGAGATTGAAGAAGCACGGCGGCCGTTGGATGGACATCCAACAGTCACTGTTGTGTGTTGACTAAGTTGACAAAGCCTTGCGTACGCGTCAAAAATAATTTAGGACAGCGTCATCGTCAACCTAGTAGGCCCAGAAGTCAGCCTCCAAATCTGTGGAAAACAGCATACAAGCCATTAGCTATTATTTTCAATAATTTACAGCCCATTTGCTAATTCTTAAGGATATTTGAAGCCCATATTCTTTTTTAGCATTACAGACCATATATTCTGGGCACTGCTAAAAAATTCAACAAAATTTTGCATATTTCGGTGGGGTCCGAACTCTTTTAATCACGAAATTTCGAGTCACGTTAAAAATAGTTTTCAAAAAATTATATCAAAATAAAATTCAAAAAACAATTCTCCGCAAAAAAATGAATGAAATTTAGAATCTTAACTAGCAAGATGCCCGTTCGTTGCACGCAACATGAAGATGCATTTGTAAGAGTAGTTTATCTTGTGGGTGAAAAAATGATATTTTAATGTAATTGCCAGTTGGCTTTGGTTTTTTTAAGAGTAGAGAGTAGAGAAATCCTGAAAAATGATATTTTAATGCAATTGCCGGTTGGCTTTGGTTTAAAAATTTACAGCCCATTTCTTACAACTTATAGCCCGTTTTCTGGGGAAGCCCATTTCTTATCCCTCCTCGTCTTGAAAGATTTGCAGCCCAGCAGGGCTGAGAAAAGCAAGTAGGCCTCGGTTTTGGTATTCTCCAAAAAAAACTGGGCTAGCCAATTTCAGAAAGAAAAAAATATCAACTAGGCTCGTCATGTGCTTAATAAAAGCGTAAGCGTGGGCTAGACGGGCCACAGCCCCCGCACAGCGCGCAGTTGAGCTCCGTCTCTGAAACTGAAAAACAACTGGGCGAGCTGCTGGGTCCCTGGTGTTATCCGCTCGTTCTGTAATTTTCTCGTTTATTGACTACATTGACAATGGCATGGAACCTAGTTGTCAAACAATTAGGAGGAAGTCTTGTTTTGGCTTGTAATAACGAGGCACCTGCTTGCGAAATGCAATGACCCTGGTGGGTCCCAACTGTCAGCCTCTCCACGTACAATCATCTCCTGATTCCTCTTGGTTGTTGACCATGTTGACAACACCACACGGTGCCGGGCACAGCGAGCTAACCAAGGCGGAGAACAACGGCAAGGCCTCGGACGGGAACGAACAGCAGCCATGGAAGATGCGGCAGTGTAGTGGCAGGTGGAGGGGAGTACGAGGGCAACAACATGCAAGTAAAGCATACAAATGGTATAAAAATCCCAAGGATTAATTGTTCATCAAATTTTTAGACAAAACCCAGATTGAACATGACATTAACATCTAACCCAACCACTCTTTTTTGCAGTCACAAACAAATGGATCGGTCTGATCCATAAAATCAACATCCTGTGCAAAAACATTTATTTTAGGATGTCTACAACTTGTTGTAAATAGAAGCCGAGCACGTTTAGAAGCCCATTTGTCCACCTGAAACTTCTTTTTTTGCTGTTCAACATGTTCGTCCGTGAGAAATCTCTTGCTGTAAAAATTAAGCCTCATGGACAATAGTAACCTCGCATTCAATAGGAAGAATGTGACAAAGCTTCTGTTTGCCTGGTTGGATGCATATCGTCCCATCGTTATTGTCCTCAAACGAATGTCATGAGAACTGAGAAAATCCTTGTGCTTATTACGCCAACGATTGGTTATATGTTTTTCTCCATGTGGTTCTGCCTAAGTAGACATGAAGATTGAAAACAGTTAAGGTCTGAAAAAAGAGTATGTCGAAAGAACGACAGCTGAACAGTTAATTCTAGTACAATATATACGGGCTTTCAATGTGCATGAAATCATCACCTCTATGTATAAATTCTCCAAAGATCGAAAGCATCGCAGCAAGCCAATAATTATGTCCAGATCAAAACTATACTTTCTGATATATATATATGATCTTGACAGAATCCAGTAGCATTGATAGGCTATCAATGGACGAACTCTTCATTGAGCATATAACATAATATTAGTACCCAAAGTGTACTCCAAGATGATATAAAACTTATGCGCACAAATGAAAAATGCAGCATATGATTACAAATGTGTAGATGATAATATACGGTATCTGAAAAGGTGAGGAGCCAAACACCAACTCCTTGTGATTATTAAACGGGTCAGGAATTACACCCAAGGTCTCCAGTTTGGGCGCAGAGACGACAGTTATTTCTGAAGGTGTATAACAATTATGAAGGAGCAACCTTCTAAGTGAAGGGGCATCTTCGATGATGAGCTGTTGTCCTTCAAAACAAATTCCAATGCTTTTAAGGTGAGGCGACTTTATTTGGAGATAACTGATACCGATTTCTATTCCCAAAACAATCAGCAAGCGCTCCAGGGTAGGGCAACCGGAGTGGATGATGCTGTGCAGTGAGGCCTCCGACAGATAAACCACCACAAGCGAAAGTTTTTTTAGCAGTGGGAGTTGAAGCATTTGTACCAGATCGTCTGGTAGATGGCACCGGGCGAAGGTGGGGGTGTGGAGAGAGGAGGAAAACCGCGATATGGACAACGGTGGTGTGGGCACAAATTCTTGGTATGTTCGTGGTATGAAACTTTCGTGGTAATGGTAGAACTCAAACTGCTGGAGTTTTCCAAATTCAGGGGATGTCAGCCAAGCGTCCACCATGCCGGGTATGGATAGCAGGTAGCTTGTCGGGATGCAGAGGCATTGAATGGGGCCCTACTAGTGAGAAGAGACGATGGCTCTGATGAGATCAAATTCAGGAAGGACATATATCTGACGATAGTAGAGATTGAGGGGCGTGGTGTGCCATAGAGGACGCCACCGAGTTGAGAGGACTTGTGTGCGGCATCAATCCTTGGTGGGGAGAAGCGAGATGATCTCCTCAAGGATGACGTCCGGGAGATCGCTGATGCGGTCCACCGGAGATTCTACCGGTTCCTCTGATCCGGGTTGGGGGGGGCTCGCCGCTTCTCCCCGCGCTACCGGGTGCGGGATCTGCCATCACCGTCGCCACTGGCGGGAGCCTCATCTTCTTGGCGCTGGGACCAGCCGACTCCATTTTCCTTGTGGGTGTCGCACCGAGCTCACAGGTTTGAGCAGAGTAGCCAGAGACGAGCCTAGTGGCAGTGCGAGTGGGGAAGAAGGAGGGCTGGGGATTTCTGTAGGAGTGGAAGAAGAGGAGCAGGCGTTTTCTGTACGAGTGAGGAAGAAGGTGAGCGGGGTTTTCTGGACGAGTGAGGAAGATTGGGGAGTGGGGGGAATTGGGTGGGGAAACGGAAGCAGGAGAGCGAGATGTTCGTGTTTATAAGGCCCGCTGCACTAATTACTCGCTTTTTCCCAAGAACCGCTCTCTTCTTTTGCGTTGCTGCATGACTGGCCATGCATGCAGGATGTATGTGCCCGCCGGCCACTGCATGCGTCTGGTTTGTTACTAGGCCTATTTAATAGGGTGGTTATAGAGTAAATTAAGGAGATTTATTTTCTCTGTGTGCATCCACCAAGTTAGAGGATGCGGTACTGGATGCAGACACTCACATTAAACTAACATTCAGAAGAACAAAAGTTCAGCATGTCTATGCATCTCAATGATTCGCCATACTATAACCAATATACAAAACTGTGAGAAGGTGTGGAAATAAATAAAATCGGTCGATGCTTCTCTGAGCAAAGGGCCTCCCTGCGCACGCATTAATTTCCTGGGCATGCTTGTTTCTTCTCAATGTTGCGAGCACTTTGAGCATGTTGGCAACTCCACAGCTAGCTAGCTGCCTCATCTTGCAATTGATGCTGACACATTTGCAGCAAACACATGAGGCAATAGAGATGACTCAACATGGGTACATATTGTGCAGTTCCCCTGATATCATATTCATTGTCCTGAATCTGAAAAGATAGGAAAACAGTAGCTATACTTAAACGGTGTTGCAAAACAGTAGCACATATCAATAGCTCGGCATGACAAAACACGATCATCTGGACGAAGGGGATACTGACCTGCCTGAGGAAGACTACATATAATTTCATAAGTCCTTGGTTGATTTCCACCTTCGGCTGCACTGCTTGTTTGCTCCTCCACACATGACAGGATCGTTCCGCACTGCATTTAGCAAGTCAACGTATGAATAAGCTAATTTCATCTTGCGGTGGTCATTGTACCTAGTTACAAATGTAGGAATACCTGGAGCACCATGAGGTTAGCTGACAGCAGGTAGATGCAGAGCCATATAAATTTTGTGCGGTGCTACCAAAATTGAGGTTTGTATCCCTTCCCGTTATGAGAATTCTTCTTGAAGTTGGTAGAATGTGACGGCTTGTTCTTTGCATCAAACTTGCCTTTCCCCTGAGATTTGTTCTTGTTGTTTTGGGGCTGGTTGGGCTGGAAGTTCTTCTCGTGTACCATGTGGGCACTAGAAGCTCCCTCGGCGACCCGAGCACTTGTGTCTTTTGCTCTCGCCTTCTCCTCAAAATTAAGAGTGCTAATGAGTTCCAAAACAGAAAACTCATGTCTCTTGTTTTTCAGAGAAGTAGCAAAATCGTTCCACGAAGGTGGAAGCTTGGCAATGATGGTCCCAGCAACAAATTTGTCTGGCAACACACACTTAAAGTACTCAAGTTCCTTAGGGGTTGTTTGGATACGAGGATTATAGAAAACTAGATTCCTAAAAACGTGATATCGGTTCTAACCACCTAAAATCTTGTTTGGGTTATCCAACTAAAACATGGATAAGTATAAATGAGTTTTGTAAAAACTCAGAAAGCTAGTTTTTAGAAAAACGACTAATAGTCATTTTTGTAAAAACTCATATCCCGGTGCGGCGCAACTGCACACTCGAATCAAAGAGAATCGTCATGGCAAACTCCGTCAACGCCTCGCCGGCATGCAGTGCCTGAATTGGCCGCTTATCTCGCAATGCATATCTCCTCCGTGCCCCTAGACATCTCCTTCGCCTTCCTCCAGCCGCCGGTGCGTACCTGGCTCGTCCACGATCGCCGCGATGGCCACGTCTTACTCGATCGCTCTGCGCCCTGCCGGTTGCACAATGTTCATCGAGCTTGCTGTCTGCGACCCGCCCTTCCCGTGGTTCCTCCTGCTCTCGTCATCCCCAACTCTCCCTCCGCCTTTGTCGAAATCCCGTCGGCGACGGAGAGCTACAGTCGCGCAACAACCCAATCTTCCTTTCTTCTCGCTGCAATGACGACCATGTTGAAGAGTTGCCCTGTGCCACGACCTAAATGGCATGCTGCGGAGGAAGCTGCTGTTCTCCTGCTACTCTCAATCTTGGCAGCGGCAAGAGCTTTCGCCGCCGGTACACCATGGGTTGAATATGCGGAGATGCATGGGCGTTCGCATGGGGCAAAGCAACCTGCATGCTCATGGGTGCTTCCTCGAGGTTGATGATCACCCGAAGTAGTAGTAGCATCAAAGCTCGCCTGCATCAGATATTGCGTCACATATATGTCTCCTGTTTGAAGTTTTGAAATCCAAACAAAGTATCCTATAAACCAGTTTTAACAAAACAACTACTTAAAACTAGTTTTCCTAAAAACACTCTATAAACTGATTTTGCTAAAACTCGTTCCATATACCAGTTATCCAAACAACCACTTAGAGAGTGACTGTATCTCATGAGTCTGCTGAACAACAGAGCGCTCATCGGTCATCTTGTAGTCACAGAATTGCTCCATGACGTACAACTCGTTGCCAGCGCCCGAGGGCCCAAACGTGGCCTCGAGCGCAGCCCACATGTCTTTGCCGCTGTCAAACAACATATACGAATCCACAATGGAATCGTCTAGAACACTCAGCAGGGCGGATTTGAAGAGGGTATCCATGTTCTGAAAAGCTTCCTGCTGTGTAGGATTAAGATCGCCCTCGGGCTTACCCTTAGTGGCATCATAGCAGTACATGATCTGAAACCAACATACTGCTCTTGTGTGACACCTTCTATATTGCACCCCCTTAAAAGTAGGCGGCTTCAAAAGCGCAGCAAAACCACTCAGAGTAAATTGCATGTGATTAGGTTTCTGGATTGGATGTTGAATATATGAGCAATTTAGTATGAGATTTAATCCGAATCAGCAGTAAATAGATCATGACGACAATTGCAAACAACAAAGTAATGATGCAGACTAAACCAGGAGGACAGAATCACATACTGTACAGCGGGAGCAGAACCAATGTGGTTGATGTTGTCACTCATGTCGTTGATGAAGAGGTTACGGAGGTCGGGGAAGAAGGCTGTCGTTGAGGAAGTCGTCACTGGCAGCAGTCACAGGAGTGTGCTCCCCAAAAACCTGATCGCCCCTCTCCGTACAGGATCACGAAAGGCGGGGTTTGGAGGACTGATGTCCCTTCTCATGTTGCACGCCGGAAGGAGAGCTGGAGAAGAATTGCGTGGCGGCGCTAAGATCTGGAACGGTGTGAAACCATATGATACAGCGGCGGCTAGGGTAGAGCATGTCAGGTCGGAGTATAATAGTAGGCCTTTGGCCCCCAAACCCCACGTCCAAGTCAATAATAGCTCAAAAAATGTCAATAATAGCCCCACCAAGGTTTGTCTCAAAAAAATGGAGTAATTAAGGCATCTGTTAGTCCCTTTAGTATAAATACAATATCATTAATAATGGCCCCACCTTTTGTCTCACAAAGTAGAGTATGTTGGAGTACAACCAGCTACACGTTTACAATCCACTTCTCTTCTCTCTCCTCTTCTCTCTCCTTCAACTAAGCACAAATACTATATTTAAATCCTTATAGCCTGCTTATGTCATCTAATTATAGTACACTGTGTAGTCTTAAATGTCGGGCGTGCAGCGGGCGGTGCCCTCGGTCGGCGTGCCGCTTCAACGGCGGAAGCAGTGAGACGTCGCGTCGCCCTGACTTGCCATTAATGTGGAGCGGTGGGCTCAGCTGGCACCGGGCGGGAATCGCGCGCGGGAGGGGGGAGGGGTTTTTGTTGGGCCAAGAAGGTGAGAAGCCAACTTGGGATCGGACCGGACGGGGAAATATCATGTGCTCCCATACTCTGCATATGACACTAGTCTATGTTACTACTCCCTCCTTTCCGGTTTATAGAGATGTTTAGAGTAACATAGTAATATGTTACAGTACAAGTTACTCCCCACTATGACCAGCCTTGGCCTCTCCCAGTGCTCTACCATGTATAGCTGCTAAGCCTGCCACGTAGGCATAAAATATGATGTGGCACCAATAAACTAAGCACCTATGCATTGAACACTTGAGTTACTAAGCCATTTAATGCACTTAGCACCTCATCTAAAGAGCATTAATAGTATAGCCAGCTGCTGGCTATAAGCCTACAGCCCATCTTATAGTCAACATGTACAAAGTGCCTAGGAGCACGTGCTAGAGCTGGCTCTTCATGAAGAGCCCGCTTACCTTCTCTCTCCTCTTCTCTTTCCTCCAACTAAGCAGAAATATACTACTATTTATTCCTTATAGCCCGCTGACTCAGCTCTATTGTACTCTAAGAACATCTAAGCACTTGCTAGCACCCCCTTGACTGTGGACCTTGACGGTGTACGTCACCTTGTGTCTCATAATTTTCCTCGTCATCATCTGAGTCCTAGAAGATCTCACCCACATCATCAATAGCATGCAGCCGCCTTGATAGACAACGTGCGCAGAAGGAGTAGAGGCGACTGGGGACGCACCACCACCACGTCGTGGGCACTCCGTATGTGCTCGTGTTTGTGCAGCGTGCATGTTTTTCAATCGGTGCTAGCTCTAAGGCCGAGGTTGCGGTCGTCTTCATCTCTGACTAGTAGTTGAGCAACGACGGCAAAGAGGTGCTGCAAGAGATGTGTATGCACCGTTGCGTGCGAGCTTCACCGTAGCACGATGAACCGGACGTCGCCGCGGATGGCGCACGCCTCCATGCAGCCGAGTGTGTGCGCATGCATGTGTTATTCACGTGCATTCTGCGGCCGAGCGTGTGTGCATGCACGTCTTGTGTACGTGCGTTGTGTGCTCCATGTTGTGCGCGTATGTGCATGAGTTGGATCGGATGCAGTTGGTGTGTTGGCTTGTGTACATATTCTAGAGTGTAGATTCACTCATTTTGTTTCGTATGTAGTCCCTTATTGAAATATCTAAACAGACTTATATTTGGGAACGGAGGGAGTATAAAACATCTTCAACTTAGCATCCTGATGTACCGTTTCTAGTGGTTAGCGAAAAGTTCATGTTCTTTTAGTTGTTTATAGGTGGGCAGGCGGCAAAAAATAGGGGAAAACGCGCAAGGTTCCTTGCAGACGCTCCACCGCGAGGTTCCTTGCTCCTCCTCGGTCGTTGGGAATCTATGCTCTTCAACTCTTTTCTTTTACGTGAGCTCTGTTCATCCTTTTCCCAACACGCGAGACATCTAGCATCAAGGTGCACGTGTCATGCAAGAAAATGGAGATAA
>NC_041385.1:391500240-391522544 GCF_002162155.2 Triticum dicoccoides | reverse complement strand
ATATAAGCAGTGCGTAAGTGAGTCGTGCGGGGGGGGGGGGAAGCGGGGGGAAACCCTTTTCCGTAAGTGAGTCGTGCACTTCGATGGCACCTACGCAATATTTTTTCTCCTCGATGGCACGTGAATGGCACGTGAATAGTGCATGTACTCAACGACGGAGCACGGGATGGTAGCAATGACATGGTCAGCCCTTTTTTGGAGAGAGTATGTACTACTAGTAAATAACTTTGATGTGTCCCGTCAACTCGCAGAACGACGAGAAGCTTGATTATGCCTTCTCCCTCGCCAACGCGTGCGCGGTGGCTCGCAGCACGAGGAGAAACTTTTGCTTACAAGCGGTGGACGTGCAACAGTTCATTTGGTGTCAGATTGCCAGAAGCACTACTATAGAACCATCGACTTTCGGAAGAGGCGAAGAGCCAAGCGCAAGGTCACCTACTAACCATTGACTTCCAGAAGAGGCTAGGCGTAGTGGCAGTAACATAAGTAGGGGTAGCTCCTTTTTTATTCTAGAAACAACCACATGCGAATATCAAGATGCAGAGGCCGGGGGTCATCCTCCTTTTCTAAAAAAACATAGAACAAATTTCCTGCAGTCCGTGCTCAGCCCTCCTCTATCTCTCTTCTCAGCCAGCCAGCGGACGCGCGGAGCCCATCGTCTGTTTGCTCACATGCGGCCCCACATGTCAGTGAAAACGCAAGAGGACCCACTTAACCTGCACATCTTTCACCTTGATGTGCTGGCGATGAAAAACAAATCCAATAAAGATCTTTGGTGGCCGCTTTTGGATTTACTCTAGAGTAGTAAGATTCTATTTACAGTTTAACCCAAGATGCACATCTCGTGGCTTCAACTTATCAACTACTACCACTCTATTTTCTTTCATGACACGACCTGGATGCTGGATGTCCCACGTGTCGGCAAAAGGAGGAAGAACCCGACCAAATCTTCGGTTGTGCTCTCGGATTAGACTAGTTGTGCTAACTTAAAAAATTTATTGTGTACTCCCTCCGTTCCAAAATACTTGACTTCCATTTGTCCAAAAATGGATGTGCCTATATACTAAAACATGTCTAGATACATATATATTTTGACAAATAGAAGGCATGTATTGTGCAACGGAGGGAGTAGAATGGATGCAAGTTTCTGTATTGGGAAGAAGAGTACATCCATATATTGATACAACACAATTTAGTAGATGTTCTATCACTTTTAGCTAGCACAGAGGCTATAGATGAGATTAGTGCACTTGTTGATACTCCTACTTGGTATGTGTGTTGTTGCTTAGACGCAGAGAAAAATGGACCAGAGGGAGTACTAGAATAGAGGCTAGATATGAGACAAGATGCGAGGAAGCAATGTCTACTTCTTTACACTCGAAGAAGAAAGAAGCACGCAAGATCGAGCCTCCGCAGATCAACAATGAATGTATCGAGAAGGCACTAATCCAACTCAGTAGAACGGAGGGAGTAGAATGGATGCAAGTTTTTGTATTGGGAAGACGAGTAGTACATCCATATATTGATAGAGCGTTGGAGTTGGTCTTACAAGTGGGACCACAGTTGAGGAAATCGACTATCGGCAAACCCCCACCTCGCCCGCCGCGCGATGGCTGAGTTAGAGAAACAATGAGGTTGAAGAGATTGCTCTAGCACGGACTCCAAGAAATATGGTGTTAGATGGAAGTCGTGCCGGTGGCGTGTGCCGTACTCCTGGACGTGAATGCTTGTTCTGGCCCATGCCACCCTACTACTCCTACTACTTACTATATAGTACTAGTATCGAGGATTCGAGGTGCTGGTTACATAGTACAATATGGCTACAGTAAAAACACCTGCACGACGTGCGAAGCATGTGAAGCTAGTACAAATAGTGTACTACTATTGTTGATTGGCCTCATCCGATAACCTGTTGCAATGCACGTACAATTATGTATTCGGAAAATATTTTTTTGCCTCGTCGCACCACTCACTCACAGAAGCAACTCGAAAGCTATTCATAAATTTAGTAAGTTTATCACAGGCATATCATTTTATTACATACAACAGGTCATCAACCCACATCGACAACGAGGATACATTATAAATACTAAAGTTTTCACCACACAACAAATAACAAGCAATGAAATGAACTTCAACTCAACCATTCCTCGGTGTTGGAAACGCTTGCTTTGAACCACAAGTCATTCTCTGGGACGGGGCATCTATTGTCGACCTCGAGACCAGCGCAGGACTGATCATCCAAGCTGAAGCGGCCTACTATATCAGTACCAGGGTAGGGGACCACGCTAATGTGCGAGGTATAGACAAAGTTGCTTCTCATAAATGGTGCTAGTAACGTTGTGTCAACAACAGTTGGATCGCCTTTCACCATCATCGGATAGTTTTGTCCAAGGAAGAGCGAGTTTTCTCCAAGACTATCAATTCTGTACCAGGGAGAAGGTGTTGGCGCTAGCACACTAGTATCCATCCCGAATACCATGCAACAGGTGTTGGAATAGGTCCGTAGAGTGCGACCATGGGAGACTACACCTGCTTCCTTAGCAGTAACATCATCAGTGGGCTGTATACACACGAGAAGAGGTGATCCATCGGAATTAGTTGCCAGGCGCCAACGAGTATATGGGCGTTGCTCGTCCTCATGCTCGTGATCATCACCATCGTCATCTCCCCCTTGGTTATAAAAATTTTCAAGTATAGGTGGTGGAATGTTCACAGGACATTGGAAACACAAGAAGAAGGTTAATTAGTAAAGGGAAACTTGCTAACCCGCATGCATGTGGATGAAACAATTATAATTACGGTGGAAGACAAACGTACCGAAATCATAACAATTCCATGCAAAAACAGTGCCACGAGTGGTGGCAGCAAACACAAGGCCCTCGTATTGAATTGCATCACAGTACTCATGCGTGTACAGAAACTGATTTTTGGGCAATGTCCATCGAGTCAAACCAGCAATGACGGCAACAAGCTTGTCGAAGATAGCAACAACTTCATAGTTGTTGTAATTCCAAGAGTGGGTGGGAACTCGAGAAATTGCTATCTTTCGTAGAAGACAGTCACCATGATTGTATTTGAACGTGCGTACAATACCGGTGTGCTCAACCTCTGGGCAGTCTGCTGAGATTTATGGAAGTGGAACCCGGTCACGAGTGTACACATTCACAAGTTCCCACTCACGGTTGGACCCAATGTAAACAACCCAATCTCCATTTGCGCCTGCCCAAGCCTTGCCCTCAAGCGATGGCATCTTAACATCATATGTATCATTATCAAGCGGCGTCAACTTGCACAGGGCGAGGCCTCCGTCGTGACGGCGCCAGTCATCAGGGTCATGACGAAGAAGATAGGGGAGATCAAACCGCTCCTTGACTCTTGGGTTCCTTGTAATGATGTTATTAGTTGAGTCGAGAATGGGCTTGAACGAACCTGCCATGCTAGCCGAGGTGATGACGTCGCACTGATCAATGAGTTCCTCCACCACGTCATCTTTCAGATCGGGGCAAGAATAACGGGGTCGTTTCCGTCCTGTTCCCTCCATGGAGAAGACGATCGAACAATGGCAGAAGAAAGGGTAAAGGGCTGAAGGAAAATGGAGGAGGGAGAGGAAGAGCGTGCGACAGCAGTTCCAAATCGAGAGGGAAAGGCGAAGAGTCGGTGGACGGTTGCCAGTTTGCGATGGTTCACGAAGAGGCACCGCGGCCTACACGTCGGTTCGGAAATACTCCTACTACTCGCCGTCGTCTCACTGATATGTTGGAACGGGACCACATGTCAACGAAACATGGTGTGTAATTTCTCGTGCAAAATGCGATCTGGCCGCATTGGCCCGAGGTGCCGCATTAGTTTTTTTTTTGACAGTTTGTCGCATTAGTTATCGACCTTATATTTTTTAACATGCAATCTGAATGGATAGCTCCTGTGGTCATCACACGTGAGCGGATATAGTGATGGATGATTCGCCCGAGCAACTTATTACTGTGGGAATATGGGAGTACCAACGGATTCAAGGATTAGAGAAATGATGGTTGCTTCGTCCGAGCAACTTACTGTGGCGAAGGTGGGGCTCTGTGATTTGACTGCTCACTAGTCATTACTACTGCGGCACAACGACTGGGGTGAATCTTTCCCTGAAGTTGTGTTGTGCACTCAATATTGCTGCATGGCAGGTGGAGCCGGATGAAGGATGTCCAACATGTCGGCGAAACAAAGTTGAATTGTTTCTGGCATTGCTATCAATCCTTCAGGATTTGTTTATATGTACAATAATTTTGATGAAATTGTACTGTGATGCTATGAAGGTTTCAACTCTGGTTCCCGCGGAAAACAAAAGGTTTCAACTTAGGATTCATGTGTCTTGCCTCGAGATTATCTCGTTACAACATTCCATCAAATACAAATGAAACTACCATGGCTAATGCATCTCAATGGTTCGCAGATCAGCGCCAATATTCACATCACAACTGAAGACAAAGTTGTGAGAAGGTGTACAAATAAAGAAAAAAATATAATTGATCGATGTTGTTCGTAGGCATGGCTCCATTTCCTTGGAACAGTGTTCATTGATTGGCAGCTAGTTTCACCCAGCTCTGTAGCCAAAAAAAAGGTGTATGAAGGACACCACAATCCGATCATTTTGTGCAGCTCCACTAAAATCAGGCGAATCATCCCTGTTTGCAAAGATATCCAGTCAGTGTGATTACAATAATAGTGGAACTAGATGATGAAACATAACAGACATAAATAGAAGCCGATCACCTCTACGATCTCTCTTTAGGACTAACTTCTTGTGAGAGAAGATTAGGCACGGAGTTGGATGAGGAGGATAGCAAAACCAATCTCCCTTTCCGCAGTCCCACAGAAATGTAAAAACATTGCCCATGTGACATTTTGGCGGAACTGCACAAAACACTCTTCAGAAAAGTGATTTGTGCAGTTCACCAAAAGGTCACAATAGCAACGAGGTGAAAATGGATAGCCCTGTTTGCAAAAGGAGGTCGAAAGGAAACAATTACTGCCCAATAACACGAGTTGAAGACACATACGCCGACAAAAAAGAAGCATGTTCCATGTAAAAAGGGAAAGATAGCACATGGTGGTTTATCAAAAATGGTTTGAGGACGAGATTGCAAGATGGAAAGTACGTCGGCCGAGATACAATTTAAGCAAACAACCAAAGAAGATCCACATGCAGCAATGTGGGAAGATGGGCAGTGGAGCAAGGCCGGAGGAAGTTGTACCTGAGGGTCATCGGGATGTTACTAGGAGGGCGCCGGCGGCCGGGATCTGCCCATACTGCGGCAGCGAGCAAGTGGCGAAGGCCCTACCGCGCCGGAGCTTGGTCAGAGAGAACGACGGGTACCGCAGATCGGGACGAGCTGCCTCAACGCCGTCGAACGGAGAAACAATGCACATCCTCCCTTTCTGCCGGCGGACGGGATGCGGCCGGATCACTGACCAACGCTGAGAGAGAGAGGCCACGGCGGCCTTGTGTGAGATTGTGTGGCGAGACTCACAAGAGACAAACCCATTTTTCCATTTTCCCCACGGCAATCGTTTTATATTCTAGGCATGGTACCCGACCCTCCTTCGAGTAAACAACAGCTACACGCGTCAAATTATCACGTGGGCTGCCTTTTCATACAAAAGCGAACTCCACCGTGTACCCGCGCGGGTGTGGCCGGGAACGAGACGTGAGTACGTGCGTCCTACGTGCACTTCTTCTTTAGGTGCAGGTACGTACGTGGGTGGGTGTGAGAGAGATGGTTTGTGCGAAACAGAGGCAATGTGTTGATGATATCTCAATCAAAAAAACATAACATATGCAATGTGTGTGAAATGGAGTCATGGACGTGAGATATCGATAGAATTGAAAACAGGGATGAAGTGTGTGGCTGCGCGATCGATAAAGAGTGCCATCGAATTTGTGTTTGCCCACGTTAAAGATACAGGGCGGCTGGCCTACTGGACTTTGAGAGGGTAGAGGTGCAGTTCTTCTCTGTGGCATGGATACCTACCTACAACGTTCGACTATCAGTGTGTGTGTGGGGAGGTAGAGACCGGTCGACTAGTATATGTGTGGGGAAGGAGAGAGACCTAGCTATGTATTGATGGAGATCGATCGACATCCATGGATATGTGTAGCAGAGGAATAAGGTTGGGAAAAATACAAAGGTAGAGCGTCGGAGGGTTGGTGGTGGAGTGGCGTCTCACAAATGGTGGGAGAGGCCTGCTAGAAAAGCGGAGGGTATGAGTGCAATATCAATAAGAGAGGGTGGGGGATGTCTGTCTGTCTATGAACGTGCGTGTGAGAGACGGGTCGGGAGGTATTCAAGGATGATGAGGGGAGAATATATGGTTGTGGTAAGCATGCTTCACTACATAGGAAGATCAACCGTCGTGTGTCCGAGAAAAGGAGAGACATAACTAGCGAGGTAAGTGTATTGGTGCTTGGTGAAAATGAATTATAGTCAACCTGGCTATATGTAGGGAGATTAGTTCATATACACGCCTGCATGTGTTAGAAGCAAATAAGGTCCGAAGAGGCAGATAGGGGGAGAGGGTGTGGCTTGGAGGTGGTGCGAGAGGCCTACCATGTCGAGGGGGAGGAGTGTGTGAGCATGTGATTAATGAAAAGATGGGCGGGAGTGTGCACCTACGTGGAATCGTATTGGACATATGGGGGCATGGACGGTGAGAAGAGAAGAGGGGAAGTATATATGTGTTTGTTGTAGGCACACTTGGCTAGAGAGGTATATCGATCGGTGTGTGCCAGAAAGAAGGAGCCGGGGGCCTACACACACCGCTGGTGGACGACCTAAAGAGAAATAATGAACGTGCGCGATGGAGGGACGCTAAGGGTGTGTGAGGGGGGCGGGCGTGTGCATGCACGATAGAAAGTTAGCGCTAGCTAGCTACAAATAAAGAGGATCGTAAAGGTGTAAAAGACGAACAAAGATCATAATCCATTATAAAAAGGTGGATACAGATACTTGAAGAAGTTATCATAATGTAGAACATTGATTATAATTTGGGCTAATGTGTGGCTTTTGCAACTCAGGTCTAAATACTTGTCATAATGTAGGGGGCGGGGCACTATACTTTGTGTGATAAACATGGTGTACGTATGGAACATGGTTTAGATTATGAATATATAGTTAGTACATCAAATGTACTAATATTTGGAATCAACATCAAGTGTATTCAAAAAATAGAATTCGATTTCATGTAGTACACATAGTTCATATCTATCTCTATAGTAATCATGTGATGTGTTATTAAGGTAATACATGAATGATGGTTGAAGTTGGCAACAATCATGATTGTAGATTCTTATTGAAATAGAGAAACGAATTCAAATTTAGTTTGAATTGCAGCAGTAGTATAGACATTTGGAATGCACTAAAATGTTGGTATGAGTAGGTTACATGCATTATACAACAAGCGAAAAAAATTAATCAGACATAACACGGATTCATACTCCCTCCTTCCATCTATATAGGGCGTAATGAGATTTTTAAGACCGCCTTTGACTATTGACAAGGTTAATAGTACATGACATGCACAATGTAAAAATTATATCATTGAAAGAACCTTTCACGGACGAAGTTAACGGTCTGCTTTGTGTAAGTTGCATGTCATATATCATTGCTCTAATATTTGGTCAAAGTTAGCATCGAAAAACGCATTAGGCCCTATATAGATGGAAGGAGGGAGTAGCTTTGGATAGCATTTGTATAGTAAAATGGGGCAAGACTCTCTCTTTGTGTGGTGTGAATAGTTTTATTTTTCATTTTCTTTTTGGTTGAGGGAAGTGCGAATTGATTTGGTACGTACAAGTACAATATTACTACACGTTAGGCTTGTCCCTAAAATTCAACCCGCGTCTTGTTATATCCCAAAAATTCAGATATCGTTCTCCCAAAACTGGCGCCTTCACAACCCGCGCCTTGTTATCCCGAAATTACAACGCGTGCGAAAACTCCCTCCAGCTGCCAAATCCCGACACACGAAATCCCCTCTAACCCTGAGCTGAAAGGGCCGCTAGTTCAAATCGGTGGGGGGTACTTTTGTAACACACCCTACATTTTGGACAAGCGCCTCCTTAAGTCATGCTTCACCCCCTCCCATCGCCCCCTTTTCGCCATTCGAAATCCCAGGCCGCCATAACCTCTCCGCTCCAGCCACGAAACCCCACCCTCCTCCGTCCGCCACGTCACCTCTGCCCAGCCGGAGCCTCTTCCCCGACGACATCGTCCACCGCAACAGCTCGACGTCCCTCATCCACCTCCCCGGATGAGGATCCATCGTCCATCTCACCGTCCCGCCTGTTCAGCCGCCCCGTCCTCCACCTCCAAGGAGCTGCTCTGACGATCGCCTCGTCTATCGCGGTTGCTCCATCCCCACAGCGCCGCCTTAACCTGCTCCACCGGAACCGCAGCATCCTCACCGACTCCTCGGACGAAGCCGAGGCCTACTCGGCGCCACCAAAGAGGTTGTACACTCATCGCATCGCACCTTCTCCTTAACTCGACCTCCCGGCGCCGACGGTGCTCCATCCCGCACCCCCATGGAGCGGCTACCTTGAAGCCGGCGCTGCGGGCGACATCTCCACGGCGGCTCTCCCCCTGTGCGAGGCCCCTTTGGTGGCGGCGTCCATACCAGCCGGATCTGCTGCTGCTGCTCCGGCTCTCGCTCGCGCTAATGTTGCTGCTCCGGCTCTCGCTCGATCGCTCGCTCGCCCAGCTACTGCTGCTGCTCTCCCCCTCGCTCGTGTTGCTGCTCTGCTCCGATTAAGCCACACTTCAGTCGACTGAATCGACTTTTGGGTCAATCGATTTTCAGGGGTTGGGGGGCTCACCGGAGTTAAGGAAGAACCACCCGCAGCGGGGACGGGAGCTCGCCGGAGAGGTACCCCACTATATATCTTAGGGTTCAGGGTGGGGGCGGGGGGCCTAGAGGGCTAGCCGGGGCGGCGGTGGTGAGTTGTTTTGGGGCGGCGAGGCGGCGCTGGGGCCGGCGGTTCGGCCGGTGGTGGCAGTCGGCTCAGGGGGGGTGCAGGTTGAAGATGAACTGCAGGCCCTCCCTAAACTACATGTCAAGTGCCTCTCTGCTACCATTGCGTTCAGTTTCGACGATAGCATTCAGATTCCACAGTAAATTTTACTTTCGACAGTTAAGTTCATAGTCAATAATTTTTACCTCATCTATTGTAGTCAGGTGGCTTTTGGTGATGTTAATTTTACATCATCTATTGGAGATGCTATTAGAATCCCACTTGAGATTGATGATGTCTGTCTTGTGCTGCTTCAGCCTTGACGTCTTACGGCTCACCGTAGCTGCTCCAACGACAGAACGATCCATCACAACAGAGTAGTGCCCTGGACGCCGTCTACAGATTCCTCAGATCTCCGACTGCCACCTCTGCCTCAACTGCTTCAGCGACCAAACCAATGATGCTGAGGTCGACACGGCTACGACAAAGAGGTTGTACACTTGTTGCATCACTTATTACTATACATTGACGTCGATCCATTAGGGTTATTTTGGTTCAATGGAAAAACAAAGCAATAGGGAATTTTCCAATGGCACTCTACTATTCAATTATTCATGCATTTTGTTGAAAAGAATGAAGCAAAACATCCACCTGGACCTACTTTTCAAAATCATATGCATGAAAACAAGACCAAGTGCATTAGTGCCAGAATAACATTCTAACTGTACACGCTTTCATATGGTTTCTCTTTATTTTGGCCATGTTTCTTTGCATTCCTCTGCTCTTCCAATTCCTGTAAACCAAACACCCAAGTTGACAGAAATCCTATGTTTACAAATGCTCTATTTACCATGTGCATTTTCCTATCCTATTCCGGTGTTTTTCCTATCCCGGCGTTTTAAGAATCATGCAAGCCAAATGAGCCCTTACAGAATTACTTCAGTTACAGGTACGTGTCGAAGGGAACTTTGTGTGGTTTGTCCTGCTCCTGCCGCGTCGTCGTCCACCTCACCTGAGCTGCTCCATCGACAGAAGCATCCACCAAACCAGACATCACGACTCCTGACCGTCTTTCGCCGCCTCAGATCTCCTTCCCTGCCGCCGGCACCCACCCCAACGGCATCACCATCATCGACTCAGCAGATGAACCTAAGGAGTACACGGGTCCACAAGAGAGGTCGCACTCTTTTGTTTCTGCTTATGTTATGCATTGCTTAAACTTACCTGCTACTTTATCGTCCTGTTCAGCTCTTGGACTCCCAACTCAGGTCCAGATTAATGTTCAAACTTGAGTTCTAAATTAGTTGTGGGGCACATATCGAGGCAGCAATGAATAGTATGTCTGTCTAATATCTGGTTCACCTAGGGTATGCCTATGTTGTTCATCTTGGGTGGGAAACAAATAGTAAAGCAATCATCATCTGTCTTTTTATTAATTTAAAGCAATCATCAGCCTGCTATCATTATTTTTTGATCCATCCACTGGTTGTTACCATCACTCTAAATTTCTGCATGCTCTCCTTACATAATCTCACCATATTTTTTCGTATGCATGTCAGATATTGTACACAGTCATGCTGAACATGTAGAGAAAAAGAGAAGAGTTTTGCGCGGCAATACAATGTCATGCAGACATCGCTCCATGGTGAGTTCAATGGCAAACCCTCCCCACCCCTCTCCAGATTGTAATCCAGAGGAAGATATCTGTTCTGAGGCGGATTCAGACGCCGCTGACCACTCCTATTACCCCCCAAGGTGTTTGCTCTACCTTGGCATGATGATGTTAGTCATATCATGCATATGTTGCCTTGCAGTGCCTACTTTTGACATCATATATGTCATTTGCTTAGTTTAGACATGTTCTGTAATGCCACCTGTTTAGTTTCTATATCATATATGGGAATTATGTAGTCTCATGTCTTTTAGCCAGCCATAATATATGTGAAATGTGCAATGCCATCCTGTTTAACCAGGCATCATATATTTGAATGATATCTTGCCCATCCTTTTCTTCATTACATTTCCATTTGTCGACAATGTTTGTACATTAAACTACTCTTCCTGTGAATCAGCCATTTGGGTGGGAGATGGAAAAATCTTGAGTGAAAACAAGGCCTTCAGAGCAGACAGTGCTACCTGTCGAAGCAGATCTCTTGTTGGGTCCCGATGGCTCCTCGGAGATGGATTCAGAGACAGATGACCAGTCCTATTCCCCTACTGAGGTGTATGCTCTAACTTGGCACGGTTATACTGCTCATATCATGCATACGGTGTCTTGCATTGCATAGTTTAGACATCATATACACAATATTCAACAACATGTTTTTAGTTCAGACATCATATCGAATGCCCTCTGTTTAGCATATAAATCACATATTTGAATTAAATAATGCGATCCTGATTACTTAGATAACATGTAGGTGAATTATGTCATGCGATCCTGTTTAGTTATTCATCGTATCTTTGAATTATGTTATGCTATGCTATCCAGTTTAGATAGACATCATATATGTGAAATTATGTCATGCTATTCGTTTTAGTTAAACAATATACATGTGAACTATTTCATGCCCTCTTTTTTCCACACTATCTATTGCATCTGTCTCTCATACAATGTCTGTACATTCAACTATGTTTCCTGTTTATCAGCCATTTGAATTGGAGCAGGTGATGCCAGTATCTAGCGGAATAAAAACACGGTCCTCAAATAAAACAGTGCTACCTCTTGGTGGAGATAGCACCCCGGTTGTACATGCACAAGAACCAGCCCTACCACACATAACCCAAACTCTCGCAAATTGTACCCCTACTGCGATGGACAGAGAACTAGCTTCACCGAATCTAACCCCAACCCCAACCGATAGTAACCCGGTTCCTTTTGACACAGCACCATCTCCACCACAGAGCTCCCAAACAAGAGCAGTCAGTAAGGCAGCTCCAGTGCCCAAAGGGCCAGTACTATCACGACGAACCCCAACTCCACCAGTTAGTATGCCTATTCCTGTGGAGGAAGCACAACCAGCCAGTCGTAGTTTAGCATCTATCGCATTTGATGTTGTTAAATCGTATGTGCGTATCTTCCCATCTTGGAAATATTATACTGAAGATGAAGGAAAATGCCAGTTGCAGGTGTTTGTCCAGCAGTTATGTGTAAGTAATGTTATTCATGGCAATTACTTTGCTTCGTCCCATACATCCTACCTCCATGATGGTTATAATACAACAAATTTTCCCATTTTTCTCTATAGAGAAGGACCGATTTGGAAACTCAGGATGAGGTAACATGTGCTAATACCTCTGGTATCTTCAAGAATGCTTGGTGGTAGTATCGGAATTACCTGAAGAAAACGTACTTCACCGGCAAAGAAACTCATCAAATTCCCTTACGTTCTCCTGAGACACATTTACTGGACGATGACTGGGAACGCCTTGTTCTGTACTGGTCCCGAACCAAGAATGTGGTAAGGTCTATGAGCTCAATTTCTATTTTTAAGTATTATATTCTTGCGTCTTACTGTACTCTGTTCATGTAGAACAAGTGCCTAAACCTGGAGAACAACTGTTCTAATTTAAGATTCCATTGCTAACATAGTTCAAAAAATCGCTAGGCATTAATTGTGCGTTTTGCCACCGCCTTGCACTTTACTGACCAAAGCGCATGCTTATGCGCAGTTATGCACAGATTAAGCGTAGTTATGCACAATGCATTTTGCCAACGCCTAGAGCCTAGGCACACTTAAGCGCTTGCTTAGGCGTGCCTTTTTTAACTGTGATTGCTTTGCTCTTGTATCACTGTATTTACTGATACAAACTTATTTTTAAATTGAAGGATCCAATCGAAACTCCAATGGCACAGCAGGTATGTTCAGGCATGTTTCTTTAACAGGTTTGCTCTTATCAATAACTCTTTTGATTTCAATTTCAATTGTGTATACAGTTGACTTTCATATCATGCACATTACTAGCATCACAACAGAGCCAATAGTGTTGTTGTACATGTAGACCCGTGGTACCCATCTGAAATCTTGTTGTGCCGTGTAGTTTCCCACGCTTTGTATTCTTTCACTGCTGCTTTTTCTTGAACTGATATGATTTGAACCGTGTCTCTATTTTGATTTGGCAAGACAATGCAGTGACCATAGGACATAGATATATGTTTGTTTGATGCTTTTATTATGTACTAGTACTTGGCAATAGAAGACTTGGTAGTTTAATCCTGTCCACCTTAATAATGAACTGGTTCACCGAAATGAGTTTCATATACTAGTACATGCTAAACTTGTTATGTGTCTGCTTGTTTCCTCTTTTAGAATGCTGACAGAATATTGGGGAAGAGTGCCTTATTAAGCAATGGTAAAGGAAGTAATGCAGATAAGGTTCAGGATAGTGACACATCCTTGTTAGTCTCCAACAAAGCTGATAAAACAGCTAAGGAAGACTATCTTGAAGACAACGAGACAACCCCAAAGTCCTGTCTTAGTTTAGTGTTCGAGTTACTGGCCACTACCGCTTGCACAAGCTATTCAAACTCATTGTCTGAATCAGTTCGGTTTCTTGAGTCTCAACTACAAGCTGAAAGACATCGATCAGCTGTGCTGCGACAAGAAGCAGAAGGACTGCGGAAGTCCCTGGAGCATTCAGATGCATACTTTCTGGTGCAACAGCAAGCATTGGAGGATTTTAGCGCCAAACAAGACAAAGCTAATCAGCTTGCTAAGCTTATTGCCAGCATGGTGGATACTCAGGATAACATTTCTTGAGCTCTTCTGAAGTTGTTTCAGTTATGCTCTTGTTTTGCTGCCGCGTTTATTTGCACTGGTGGCCAATTTTGACGGCCAGTGTATGTAATATGCTGCTTTGTTCCCTATATTTGCACTGGTGGCGAACTTTGATGCCCAGTGGATGTAATATGTGTAATAGCGGTAATAGGCTAGCCTTAATTGCTTGCTTATTTATTTCCTTATTGTCTTGTTTAGTTGTTTGCTTGTAGTCACTGCAGTTCTTTTTCTGTGTTTTTCTAGTGGCCACAATAGCCTATTTTTGGTAACTAGGCCAAAATAATCATGGCAACACACGGACTGTTGTAACCATGGGCCTCCTGCAGGCCATATGATCCATGGGCCTTCGTTCAGCCATAGGACCATTGGCCTTCTATACGGGCCGTAGGATCCATCGGCCTTCTATACGGGCCTTAGGGATCAATGGGCCTTCTACGGGCCGTAGGGTCCATGGGCCTTCTACGGGCCGTATGATCCATGGGCCTCATATGGGTCGTACTATCCATGGGCCTCATATGGGCCGTAGGATCCATGGGCCTTCTACAGGGTGTATCATCATTTC
Source organism: Triticum dicoccoides (assembly GCF_002162155.2). Lineage (NCBI taxonomy): Eukaryota > Viridiplantae > Streptophyta > Magnoliopsida > Poales > Poaceae > Triticum > Triticum dicoccoides. The sequence continues at coordinate 391,508,206 of NC_041385.1, read as the reverse complement.
GCCAATCATGGGCCGTACTATTCGTGGACCATAACGGGCCGTTAATAGGCCGTATTTGATAACTCTATGAAAATAGCCCAATGGGTTTTTTTGACATGAAAAAGGCCCAACGTATTAACGTCCGCAAACGGGCCGACTGTAACGACGGGCTGAATTTGGCCCACAAGCAGAAAATGACAGTAACGGGCCGTATGTAACCGAATGCTACAAATGAGCCCAAGAATCAATGGGCCCTGAGAAGGCCGAAAGATAACTTGGGCTGGAAACGGGCCAATGGAATAACGGGGCGTTAATGGGTATAAAGTGATACACTATTCATTACGGGCCAGTTTCGCCACAGGCCGTTAATGGGCTAAGAGTTACAAAGGTCCTCATATGGGCCGAAAGAAGTCATGGGCCACACATGGGCCGGAAGTAAAAACGGGCTGAATCATATTGGTCGGCCCAGATGACGCTATTGGGCCTAATTCGGATAGGGCGTAACGGGCCCTGGGTTAGCGGGCTGTAAATGGGCTATACGCGAACAGGCCGTTAACAGGCTTTCCGTGGGCCGGCCCGCCACCTTTTGACCAAGTCAAACGGGGCAGCCTTTTCACAGGAATGGGCCTCTGTTGGGACGTGCCACATGTCGCTGTATCATAGGCGCCTCCGGTCCAATGAGCGGATGATATCTGTCCCAACGGTGAGCTGACACGTGTTTCCTCCAGCCAATGATGATTTTACACGTGGAAAATCCCCATTGGTCGGGGCTGTTAACGGGTTATCGGATCCAAAACCCGACCCGATAGCTTAACGACGTTCCGTTATGGTGGATGCCATGTGTCGGTCACCCTTGACGAAAGCACTTCTGTGACGCGCGATTTATCGTCAAGGAGTCCACTTCTGTGATGATAATTTTGGTAATGTCATGGAACACTTCTACGATAGCACATGTATGGTTATCTTGATTCTGTCATAAATTTGTCATGGATGTACATGCATGACAAAAAATGCGACCTACTATGACAAACATGTATCATCACGGAAGTGTATTTTTTTTGTAGTGTGTACTTTGATTGTAAAAACAATGATATTCTGATTATAAAGGCTGTGTTTATACTTTTGCCCATAAAAGTATTATAGTGCCTCCTGTGCGGCCATTTATGTATGTATGTATATAACCTGAAAGTTTGCAGTTGTCGGCTTCAGCCCCCACGCATATAATGCGGGGGTGTTCGGTAAAGCTCGTAATCACACTTGATCCAACGTCTTGGTCCATTAAGGAGGTGATAGCGCGGCGAACAAGGCAATCAGACTATATAGCTTTAACACTTTCACTTAGCCATAGGAATTTGACAGTGGGGCTACTATATAGCCGCTAGTAATTCCGCGTTCATCCAAATACTGTGCGCGTACGTACATGACCGGGAAACCGGTCCTTCGTTAATGCGGAGGAATCACAAAGATTCCGCTGAGTCATCGAGTGGTTGACCAGTCTCACGCTTTATCATGACAGTCAGTTTTCGGCTTTCTCTACTAAGGTGCTCATCCAGATGAACCAGGGCACAATCGCAGTAGTTCTCCTGGTGCCACCTTAGCCGATAGAGCGGAACGTAAGGTAGCAAAACACGGGAGCCGGGCAAACCCAACTATTGACCAAAGACATGATTCGGAGCTGATGCATATAAGGCCAAACTCGCGACGCCGAACACTCCCTAAGGTATTCAGACTTTACAACATATACTAGGCTGAGTAACGCCCTCTATAATGAGCCCTGAATTTCGAGGTACATGCATTAATGTGGCGTTATGGAATGCCAATAACGCCAGTATCCCTCTCGGTTGTGTTAAGTGCCCGGAGGGTGTCAAGCAACAAGAGACATTAAAAAACATTTACACAGGGTCTTAATCTAAAAAGAAACCTTTGAGCGGGGCTTGCTGCACGTCTGCACCTTTGTCTCCGTTGTGCCGTATCCTGGAAGGGTGTGGCACGATGATCATCTGCAAAAAGGAAAAACCCAGGTAAAAGAATCTAGTGTGATTGTGCGAAAAGTTGGTTATTCTTAATGAACCATGAGAATTCAATCTATTATTGTATTGATAGGGTCAAGCCGAACTATGGGCCTTTTTTACATGCAGGCAGCCCCTAGCACCACCTATGGGGGTATGTCCATCGACCCAAGCTTAGGTTTATCTTGGCTGCAACAAATAGTGCTGCGCCGGACATGTCTAACCGTGTCGGTGGTCTTGACGACCGATCATTTATTTTGGTTGGAGGGGCCGCTCATTGGTTCGGCTGCTAGATCCGCCACATATTCTTCCGCACGTAAGGAATGCTCTATATTTCCGCTAATTGTGATGACGCCGCATGGACCGGGCATCTTAAGTTTAAGATAAGCGTAATGCGGAACTGCATTGAAACGGGCAAAGGCCGTTCTTCCGAGTAGTGCATGGTAGCCGCTTTGGAATGAAGCGATGTCGAAGATTAGTTCTTCGCTTCGGAAGTTGTCGGGGGAGAACGGAATACAACCTCTAGTATTAGAGAGCCCGTGCAGCGGGCTTCTACGCCTGGTGTTACTCCTTTAAAGGTAGTATTACTTTGGCTGATTCTTGACGGGTCTATCCCCATCTTGCGGATAGTGTCCTGATATATCAGATTTAGACTACTACCGCCGTCCATGAGGACTCGGGTGAGATGGTATCCGTTAATTATTGGGTCGAGCACCAAGGTAGCCGATCCTCCATGTCGGATACTAGTCGGATGATCCCTGCGATCAAAAGTGATCGGGCAGGCCGACCAAGGGTTGAACTTGGGGGCGACGGGCTCTACAGCATATACATCTCGGAGTGCGTGTTTGCGCCTCCTCTTTGGTATATGAGGTGCGTAAATCATGTTTAGTGTTTTGACCTCTGGTGGAAATTTTTTCTGTCTCCCAGTGTTCGGCTGGCGAGGCTCACCCTCGTCTTCACTTGGCGTCTCCCTCCCCTTGTGTTCGGCGTTTAGTTTGCCAGCCTGCTTGAAGACCCAGCATTCTCTGTTGGTGTGGTTTGCAGGGTTTTCGGGGGTGCCATGAATCTGACATAATCTGTCTCGAATCTTGTTTAGGATGGACGGTCCATTTCTGCTGCCTTTAAATGGCTTTTTTCCGTTGACCGGGTCGAGAGCCCCTGAATCCGGCGTTGACCATTGTGTTGTCTGGGCTGTCTTCATTGCTTCGACGCTTGTTTTTATTGCGTCGCGGATTCCCATTGCCGTCCCTGATTTCGGATGTGCCTGGGTCATTGGTGCCTCTGCGGGCCAACCAACTGTCCTCGCCCATGCAAAAGCGGGTCATAAGGCTTATTAGGCCTCCATTGTCCTCGGCTTTTCCTGGCCGAGGTGTCTGGCGAGCCATTCGTCCCGGACACTATGCTTGAAAGCTGCTAGGGCTTTGGCATCAGGGCAATTGACGATTTGATTCTTCTTTGTGAGAAATCTGTTCCAAAGCTTATGGGCTGACTCTCCGGGTTGTTGAATTATGTGACTTAAATCGTCTGCATCCGGAGGTCGGACATAGGTCCCTTGAAAATTAGCCCTGAAAGCATCCTCAAGTTCTTGCCACCTTCCAATTGAGTTTTCGGGGAGGCTTTTCAACCAGTGCTGAGCTGGTCCTTTCAACTTGAGGGGCATGTATTTGATAGCGTGGAGATCATCTCCGCGAGCCATGTGGATTTGAAGAATAAAGTCCTCAATCCAGACTGCAGGGTCTGTCGTTCCGTCGTATGCCTCTATATTTACGGGTTTAAACCCCTCTGGAAATTCATGATCCAGCACCTCATCGGTGAAGCATAGGGGGTGTGCGGCACCCCTGTATTATGATGTGTCATGGCATGCCTCCGACGATTGTCGTGTTCGGTGTTGATTCCGAGCTGATATTCGATCAATATAGTTGTTTTGATGGCCGTGATCCTGCGCCGGAGCATGCTTCCTAGATCCATAGATGGACCTGGCCATACCAGCTTTTTTGTCCAAGTGCTCACATAAATCGTGTGTTGACTTGTGTGCGGTGTCATTAGTCGCCCTATCGCAGCCACGGGGTGGTCGGTCCGGCGGATCGGCCGTATTATTTTTTGGCGGAATGGGCTCTATAGCCTCGTCGTCGAATTCGGGCAGCAGCTTGCGCTTTGGGTAGCTCTTTGTATGGCGGTCGCCATCGTATTTTTCTTCAGTGTCGAGCACTTTATTCCATCTGCGGTTGAGCATATCCTGTGCAGCCTTGAGACTTTGCTTCTGCTTCTTCAAGCTCCTCGCGGTGGCGATAAGCCTTCTATGCAGGTTCTCTTGTTCCAAGTACCTTTCCGGGATGATGAGTGCATCGTCGTCCAGACTGTTCTCCTCTCCGGAGACAGGTTTATGAGTTTTATCTCCAACGTCGCTATGATCGGTGTGACGCCCGGATAGTTAAGCTACAGTAATCCCCCGCTAATGGTGCCATGTCATCACATTACTGTTGCTAACCCTCACTTGATCAAAATCATGATTCAAATTCAAACTCAAAATTTTAAAGTCAATAATTCAAATTTTCCAAACATGAAAACTAAAATGTTCAAATTGTGGAAAATAATCCCTGGATATTTTTCATGTTGGAACCAACCTCTTTTGGATTCCAAAAGTGCCCCTGGAAATTATTTAGTGATCCAGCAGCATTTAAACTTAGCCTTTTCAATTTCTAAAAATAGTTAGACAACTACTTTCGTCCTTAAACTTTTGTGACTCCTAGAATTAATGTGCTTGTTTTAGTTGACAAGACTCTTTTCTATCAAAACTCTTTTAGTCCTACAATTTGAAAGAAAACAAAAAGGGTTTAAGAAAAAGGAAAAGGCAAAGGGAGGGAAGAAAAGCCCTGACCTCCCCTCTCACTGGGCCTCGGCCCAGCTGGATCGCCAGGCCAGCCCACCATCTTCGGTCCCTCCCCTCTCCTCCTGTTTGTGCGACCGAGTCGCTACAGGGGCTTGGTCGCTGTCGCACCCTCTCACCGGTAGCGCCGAGAGGGGATAAGGGTGCCACGTCCCGACCCCTCGATCCCATCCCCCCACTCGCTCACCACTTCCCTCTCTCTCCGCCTCTTGCCCAGGCGCTCGTTCCCCTTCCCCAAATCCGTCGACGACCGCGCCCGTCGCCGCCCGGCTCACTCTGCCGTGGCCATCGGCCACCTATCGCCTCGCCACTGCGTCCACGAAGACCGTCGTCGTTCGCTGCATCCACTACGAAGACGAAAACGGGCCAGAACCCCCTCCTTCATTGGATCTGTGTCGTCCGCTTTGGTCGCCGGCCATCTCCGTCAACTCCGACCGCCCTGGAGCTACTAAGCCGTCACCGGGCCCTCTTGCGCCTCCCTGGTGAGCTTCGCCTGCCTTCCCGTTTTCTTCGTCACCTTGCCGCGTGTGTAGCCGCCATCCTTGCCATGGCCGAACCCACCACCACTGACGAGCTCACCGCCGTAGTCATCGTCACCGTAGCTCGCTCCCGAGGTGGTAACTGAGCTCCTGGGGCTCGTGCGGGTCCAACGCCACTGCCCGCATCGACTACCATGCCCCATATCACCATAGCCACCAACGCCCGCCACCACCTAATGTCGTCGTGCTCGCTATGACCCCTGCCTGCTCGCGCTCCCATGTCGTGCCCCCTTGCTGCCTCCAACGGTCGCCTCTGGCCGCCCTGCTGGCTGCCGAATCCCTACCACCCGCTTGTCGCAGCGCCTCTACCTGCCGCTGACATCTGGCCGCCTCAACCCGCCGTCGGCCGCGCCGCCTCGGCTCACGACCGCGGCCGCGACCCCGACTGCCCACTCGCGCCAGGCTCCCCCACCGTGTTGCTCGCCCCCACGCGCTTCCGCCGGAGCCCCCCAGCTCACCAACGTCGCTGCGCCGCCCAGCGGGCTTCCCCATCGCCGGTGGCCTCTCCCTGCGCTCGGGCGCAGCGCCCCTTAGGCACGGGCTCCCGCACCCATTAACACCCGCCCCGCTGGGTTGGCCTGGTGCCACTGCCAGCAGGCCCACGCCCTGCCCTTTAAAGAAAAAGGTTTCAAAAAATATATTAATAAAATTAATTAATTAATTAACTAATTAATTAGTTACTAATTAATTATTTTAATTTAATTAACTCTATTTAACTACCCTAGTTAACTAGGTTGCTCAATTAGGTCTGTTTATTTAAGTTGGGTCAATGACATGTGGCCCCGAGTCAAACTTTTTGACCGGTCAATAGTTGACTGTTGACTGCTGACTCAGCAGTCAACAGGGCCCAGTGCCAGCCTTTGTACTGCTCTGTTGTGTACACTTGTGTGTGCATGTAGCAATTTAGTCTTTTTCTAAATTAATATTTAATCCAATAATTTCAGAATATTGTTAAATCTTTGAAAAATCATAGAAATTAAACCGTAGCTCGGATGAAAAAGTTTTATACATGAAAGTTGCTCAGAATTTCGAGACGAATCCGGATTCGTGGTTCGTTCGTCTGCCACACGTCCCTAGCATAGCAAACATGCCAACTTTACCCTCCGGTTCATCTGTCTAATAGACGTCCGAAACCGGGAAAACTTTCCGGGATGTTCCCCCCTTCGCCAGTATTGCCTAACGCTGCGTTAGAACACCTCTAGCATCACTTATTGTCTTGGTATGCATATGTTTGCATGTATTTACTGCTTCTTCCCCATCTTCTCTCCGGTAGACCCCGAGACCGCTGCTGATGTCGCTGTGATCGACTACATCGACAATGACCCCTCCTTCTCGCCTGAGCAACTAGGCAAGCCCCCCTTTGATCATCCCGATATCGCCCACTCCATTCTCTCATGCTTGCATTAGATTTTGCTACTATTATTGTTTGCTCCTATTTTGATGCATAGCCTGCTTTTGTAACCTGCTGTTGTACCTTACCTACTTATCCTAAACTGCTTAGTATAGGTTGGTAGTGATCCATCAGTGACCCCCACTTGTCCTTGTTTCCCCTGCTTCATCATCGACGACTCGATCAGCGTGATTGACGACCAGAGCCCGACACCTCACATCACATCACGCCCCTTTTCTTGCTTGACTCTGTAGAGCTACTATCGAGTGCCTAGGGTGATCCCTCATAACGCACCCCTGATGATAATTCTGTAGTGTACCTACTCGGTCGTGGTCATCGAGGGTGATTTCCTCTTTCACCATTCCCGATACGGCTCTGTTGTTCAACACCTCAAGTGTGAACCTCGAGGGTGGTCCCTCTTACGTTCACCTTGATGATTACATTGAGTGGAATCCATGGGGGGTGATTCCTCGGGTTTTCCCCTTGATGTTTGGACACACGGTTACCTTGACTTTACTTGAGACCTTGGTGAAAGTCGGGCGGGCCCGGAGAGCACCCGCAAGATGGTTACGTGGCACGGCCGAGCATTCTAGGCCCTTGTCGTAAGTCCACGAGACGGGGCGACGGGGTCACTTTCGATCCACTACAAAAAAAAGACACATACGTGACATTTTGGGCTGAACGAAAAAAATTTCTGTCATACATATGAAACTTCTATGACGATAATTGTGAAAAAACCCGGTATCATCATAGATATGGTGGGCTCCTACTTCTATGACAAAAAATCATGACAGAAAATGGGCTTTTCGTCCTGGGCGGGCCGGAAATGCAGCTGCATGACATTCTTTGGGCCGTCCATGACGGAAAAAACCGTGGTAGAAGCGAGGGGGAGGAAAATTTCGGGGAGTTGCCGGTTACGGTGGGAGGTCGGGGGTGGAGCGATGCGCGTTTCTCTCGTACGTACGCGCGTGTGTGCGAGGCGTTGGCTCTAATTGAACCCAAGCGAGGCGTTGGGCTCTAACTGAACCCGAGCGATTGCACTGCAGGCTATGCGTTACTGAACCCGAGCGATCGATCGATGGCTGTTAACTGAACCCGATGGAGTGATTCCTTCGCTACTGCTGCTAACTAAAGTCGATCGATGCTGCCTCTGGGATGAACA
>NC_041385.1:391487738-391499596 GCF_002162155.2 Triticum dicoccoides | reverse complement strand
CGTAGCACTCCAACACAAGTCCGTTTCGTCCGTTTTGCGGTACGCCACACCCCTCCCGATCAACAGGACCCCCGTTTCGACCGTAGGAGGTCCATTTCCTCCGTTTTGCGGTACGCCAGGCCCCTCCCGATCAACAGGACCCCGTTTCGAACGTGGCCGGTCGAACACAAGGTCGTCTCCTCCGTTGTGTGGTACGCTAGGCCTTGTTTCCATCGCCTGTTCCGTCCAAGCCCTCCTGATGAACATGACCACGCATTCCGTTCTGACCCAGCCGGTTGGCTCCCACGCGTTCCGTTGCCTCCCGATGAACACGATGCATTTCGTTGCCTCCCCATGAACATGACGACGATGTTGTTTCTCCGTTCCGAACCAGCCATGTACGTATGCGTGAGTAGGCGTTCGAGACCCTGCCCATATGTACGTACGTGGCCGTATTTTCTTTCTTGCACCCTCGCCGTTGTACGTACATGTACGTGTGCGCCTCTACTACGACTAGTATGTACATACACGTTCGCGACTAGAATGACAACGCTACGTACGCTTCGACCAGGTGGGTCCCGACTGTCAGGCACTTCCTTGCCTGTGAAGATGTAGCTGGTGGGTCCCAGCAGTCAGGGGGGCGAATCGTTTTGGGTTTTTTTTGCCCGAACGCACTTCCTTGCATGCAAAGATGTAGCTGGTGGGTCCTAGCAGTTAGGGGGGCGAATCGTTTTTTTCGGACGCACTTCCTTGCGAGCGAAGATGTAGCTGGTGGGTCCCAGCAGACAGGGGGAAACGTTTTTTTTTCACAAAATACGGTGGCCCATCCGGTGGGTCCCCGCTGTGAGGTGGAGGAATAATTATTTTGCGCGTAATAAGGAGGCACTTCCTTGCTACGGCCATGGACCCAGCTGTCAGCCTCTCCACGTACAGTCCACGTCCGATGGAAGCCGTTCCTTGACCACGTTGACCACACCGCACCGAGAGCACCAGGGCGGTTGACGACGGCGAGGCCTAGGAAGGGGACGACGGCGAGGCCTAGGAAGACGTGGCAGTGGATGCCCACGCGTAGAGGAGTACGAGGGTTCACTGGTTCGCTGCAGTGTGAGGCTGTCGTCGCCGCAGAATAACAGGGGGTGTGGGTGAGTAGAGGGATGGCCTGGCCAGCGGTGGGAGTAGTAGGGGGCGGTGAGGCCTCAGCCGCATCGCAGCGGGCCACGGGAGGCAGGAGCACGAAGCACGACCGGCGCTGGTTTGGGCGGTTGGAGCAAGAAGACCAGAGGTTGAAGAAGCACTACGGCCGTTGGATGGACATCGTACGGTCACTGGAGCTAGAATCGTGCATATTGACTAAGTTGACAAAGCCCTCCGTCCCCGTCAACTTAGTAGGCCCACAAGTCAGTCTGCCACTATACTCGGTCCCAGCTAACAAGGGGAGTATTCATTTTTTTGTGCGTAATAAGGAGGCACTTCCTTGCGTACGAAGATATAACGGGTGGGTCCGAGCTGTCAGAGCCGGCCACGGGGAGGAGGGAGCAGGCAGTCCCGCCGGCGCTTGTTTGAGCGGCTGGAGCAGGAAGAGCAGAGATTGAAGAAGCACGACGGCCGTTGGATGGCCATCCAACAGTCACTGCTTGTGCATCAACCTTTTTTTAGGAAAGCCTCAAATCTATGAAAAACAGCATACAGCCCATCTGCCATTATTTTTAATAATTTACAGCCGATTTGCTAATTCTTAAGGTTTTTTTTGGATCCCATATTCTGTTTGTTAGCATTACAGCCCATATTGTGGCCATGGTTAAAAACTTATACAAAATTTTGCATATTTCGGTGCGGTCCGAACTGTTTTTAATCCCGAAATTTCGACTCACATTCAAACTGATTTTAAAAATAAATGTATATCAATATAAAATCCAACAAATTCTCCATGCATAAAAATTAATGTAATTTAAAATCTCGAAATGAAAAAAAAGATATTTGAAACTAACTGCCGGTTTGATGTGTTTTAAAAATGTACAACCCATTTCTCATTACTGATAGGCCATTTTCTCGGCCAGCCGAATGAAAGCTCTCCTCGTCTTGAAAGATTTGCAGCCCAACAGGCCTGACAAAGTGACTTACTTGGCAAATCACAAAAAAACTGGGATGTGGCCGTGGACCCAGCTGTCAGCCTCTACACGTCCAGTACTCTCCCGATGGAATGTCGTTGACCACATTGACCACGCCGCACCGAGAGCACCAAGGCGATGGACGATGGCGAGGCCTAGGAAGGGGACGACGCGGAGCCAGGGAAGACGCGGCAGTGGATGCCCACGCGGAGAGGAGTACCAGGGTTCACTGGTTTGGCTGCGGTGTGAGGCTGCCATCACCGCAGGGCCTGGCTAGCGATGGGAGTAGTAGGGGGCGATGAGGCCTCAACGGCAGCACAGCCGGCCACTGGAGGCAGGAGCAGGCGGTCTCCCCGGCGCTGGTTTGGGCGGCCGGTGCAAGAAGAGCAGCGATTGAAGAAGCAGCAGGACCGTTCGATTCAAATCCAATGGTTACTGCTGCTAGAATCATTTGTTGACTAAGTTAACAAGCCCTGCGTACGCGTCAACATAGTAGGCTCACAGGTCAGCCTCCCAACCGGTGCGCCCCAGATGTCAGTGTGAGGAATCATTTTTTTTCGCGTAATAAGGAGGCAGTTGATTGCGTGCGGCCAGGCCAGCGGAGGGAGTAGGGTGGGCTGAGGAAGCCTGCGCGACATCACAGCAGGCCACAAGAGGAGGGAGCAGGCAGTCCCGCCGGCGCTAGTTTAGGCGGCTGAAGCAGGAAGGTCAGAGATTGAAGAAGCACGGCGGCTAGAATCGTGTGTTCACTGACAAAGCCTTGCGTAAACAAGTCAGACTCGAAATTTGTGGCGTGTACAGCCCATTTGCTATCAGTTTTTATAACTTTTACTCATTTTATAATTCATATGGAATTTATTAAAGCCCGTTTTCCAGTTTTAGAATTGTCGGCCATTTTCTGGTCAGTACCAGGGTCAAAAAATTAACTAAATATGTGGGAAATTTTTGCTGGGGAACGAAATATTCTTAATACAAAAATTAATAGCCATACTAAAACAAATTTAAAAATAAGTTAGTACTATGTCATGTTAAATCCAATGAAATACGTATAAGATATCAGTGAAGAACAAAATTCAAAAAAAAAACTAATATCCCATTTGCTCGTCTTGAAAGATTTGCAGCCTAGTAATTCGAAGAAAATAAATAGGCCTAGCTTGGGTGTTTTTCAAAAAGAAATACTGGGCTACCTATTTCCCAAAGAACTGGTGCATGAGCATTTAGCTTTATTTATTTATTTACTTATTTATGTTTAGGTGACCATGAGCATGTACCTGGGCCGGATTCATGTGAGAGCGTCCCTTCCAGTTAATTATGGGCTTCTCTATTGGGCCTTCATCAGTGGGTTGCATGTTATCAACAAGTGGAAAATGTGTACCGTATGAAAAAAACATGAGCTACGTACGGTACGGGGCACTAAAGGATCGAACCATGCAATGACTTCCAAAACATTGTGTTTGTCGTTCTAACAACACATTTATATTCAACCAACAGACGAAATATACTACTGATTGTACATTGAAAATAGCAGCAACAACAACCAGGGCTGGGGGTGCAACAGAAGCAGTAAGCAGGCCAGAAGAGTGAAGACGCAGCTCTCTCTTCCAAACCAAACATCAGCCATCATTACAAAAGGGGAAAAAGAACAAGTGTATGCATCAAACTAAATAAAGATCCTACTACACCAAGTGTACGCATCTAAATAACTGGCTCAGTTAGATGTTACTATTTATTAAGCTATGGAGATTGGCTGACGGCTTGAACCAGATGGGTGCCTGACAGGGGAAAACTCCAGCCAGCAGGTCGAAGTCTGATACTTGCGACCCTCTCTCCTACTTTGGGCTGCAGAGCGTGGCGGCACATATCAGGGTATGGTGCATGCAGAGACGCATGGTACGCTGTGTACACACATTTTTGCCTGATGAACGAAACCACGCTGCCATCATGATCCTTGCTGTCGGTTATCTCCTGGTTAATCGGATAATTCAGTCCGACAAACAGAGAGCGTGTGCCAAGGCTACTTACCAGCCTCCAGTCAAAAATTCCTGAAGGCCCAGAGAAGCTGGGATCCTGCTCAAAGACCTTGCAATGACTGTGATTGTATTCCGCAAAACAACACGTCCGGTACGTGCGAACGATCATCAATCTTTCGTCGTCGTCTGATCGAGCCAGGAACCACCTGCAACTGCCATGCCGCTTTTCTTTGAAAGGTTTTGGGATTAGGAAGGGTAGGGACACCAGGCGGCCTACAACATCACATCAAGTTGGAGTCAAATAAAAAAGGGCTCTTGATTTAGTCAATCTTAAGAACAGCATGTTATGAGCATGAATATTTTTTCAGTAAATGTTGACAGTAATATAAGCAAGCCATCATGATATCATAAGATAGTAGCATACTGCTGCAACAGCCATTTGTAGCGATGACTGGAGTAGGCCAGCAATACGTCCAGCCATAGAAGGAGTCGACAGCGTAAATGAAGCCCTTGTGTTCAATGGCATCAGAGAACCATGGAGGATGTATGATCCTGCGATGGACGTGCAGATTTATCCACTTACCACAATGACCTGTCAGATAGGCGAGACCGCGGTTGAAGAACGCAATTAGCCTGAAATCTTTATAATTCCCAGATCTTATGGGCACTTGGCAGATTACAACCTTGAGCAAATCAAACTTGGTATCATGTTGGCTACTGTAAGATTCCGAGTATTCTGGGTCGCGGTGCCAAAGCAGTGCAGTGTTAATCGAAGGAAGGGGGATCAATCACCGGGTGTAGACCTCCACGAGCATCCAGCTGCCGCGACCGTCGACGAGCACCATCCAAGACGTGTTCATGCCGACCCAGTACATACCGTTAATGTAGCTGAGGTTGATGGGGATCGGATCGCAGTGAAGGGGGTTGCTGCTCGCCACCCTACGATCGTTGTGCTGCGTGACACGCCGTTTCTGAAGATCAGGCGGCATCAGCAAGCAAGGAACCGGCTTAAAAAGCACCGGCCTGAGGGCTTTGAGTAAACGGTACAGCGCCGACGAGCACGCGGCGAGCGGCATGGTACTGAGATTGTCCACACGCAAAACAATGAGCTTGATTACCTCTGTGGGGAGCGAATTCTAGCCACTCTTTCGGCGGATGCTACTCGGTTCTGCCATTGTTAGTGCTTGGGTTTCGGACGAGGGGGGAGGCGCCTTAGCGGGGATGGAAGCTTGGACGATATTATGTGCGGACAAAGATGGAGAAGCGAATATGTGCTGCGGGAAGTGGACAGGTGATGATGACTACAACACGCCGCTTGACTTACGAGACACATACCAGCAGCGTAGGGTCATATCGATGCCAAACAACTTGCTTGAGTGATCACAGTACTGGTACTCCCTACAGTACCTACTATAGTAATATGCTCTAGCTTGCTAGAGTAGAGTAGTAGAGTAGGACTCTGCTCTACTACTAGCACCGGAGGAGTAGTATATTCTAATCTAAAATGGTTAAACTTCGATGCCCGATCGTGGAACGACTATGAACCGTGCTCAAAGACCGTGTCTACGTGGTGTTTGGACCTATATGCAAAAAAATAGCAAGATGCCCGTGCATTGCATGGCACACCATCATCACCAACTCGGTTTTCTATAAGAGTAGATATATATAGATATAGATAGATAGAGACTAGGGAGTACTAGTAAGGACACCATCTACTGCTTCGTGTGCTACTCCTGCGCTCCATTCGGCGGCCGCAACGCCCCCCCCCCCCTACATCCACTCCCTCCCGCGCTCCATTCGGCGGGCGCTGTTGAAATCTGGGGAGCGCACTCTCGCAACTGCTGGCAGCCACGACTTCACCGACGACGACTTCTTCCCCAACCTCGGCAACCTCTTCCTCAACGACATGGGCGACAACCTCAACACAAACGGTGCTGCTCTCGTTGCACCGTATGTGTTTCTGTCCTTCCTGTTCGAAATCGTGGTAGAATTCATGTTTCTACTCTGTATCCTACTACTATGCTAGTCCACATGATTAGTTTCATCTCTGTTATAGCCGTCATGATTTATTTTGTGCTTATTTGGATTAAATCTCGTAGTAACTTGCTCACATATTCAACTGGCGCAACGTCCCCTACAGCCACTCCCGTTTCATGGATGGCCTGGTCAATGCCTCCAAGGAGCCCTTCGTCCACTGCTATGAGTGCTCGATGCCGTTTTGTGGCTTGCCGGCAGACATGGTGCATCACCTCACGGATGGGTGCAGCGGTCACTGCTGGCCCTTGGCGGAGAACATCAAGTACGACACGTGCTACCGGTTCACCATGCTGGAGTCGCTGGAGGATCACCGCCGCCTGCTAGTCTCGAAGGAGGATGGCAGCGTCTTCCTCTTGATCGTGGGCACCGGCGAGGCCCGCGCAGGCCACCGCCCCGTCTTTGTAGCGTGCGTCAGGGGTGTCGCCGCTGATGCTGACACTGACACGAGGCAGATGTACGGGTGCAAGGTCAATGTTACTACCCCTCCGGGTCACATGGGCGGCGAAACCGGCCTCATCGGACAGACTTGGAATCTGAGGAGCTAGGACTATCCTGCCAATGTGGACTTGGAAAACCCATGGCATCCGTTCTATCCTTTACCTGCCGACTCGGTGCACGGGGACTCCAAGGAGGTTCACCTGGACATACGCATTATCAAGTGCACTTAGAAAACATGTAGTGTGTGTGTGGGCGCTTATGGCGCGTGTCTTTGCCGCTTTTGATTCTGTAAGCTTGTCGTTAAACTTGAGTGGCTTTCGCTGCAGTCCTTCCTTTGAACTGCTCCTCTCAGTGAGCTGATGTAAGACACTTTGGGTTTCATTTGATAATGGAACCGGGGAGGAGCCTCCCTATTCTTCTAAAAACATATGCATTATCAAGTTAAATGTTGATCATTAGTCTTTGCTCAATGTAATCCGCTGTCTAAGCATGTGGAGACTTCCATGCAAGATCTTGCTCTATTGGAGTATCATGCATGAATAAAAGTGTATCCGTTTATGGTTTAGTCTAGAATCTTCCATGTATGAATTTTTACTACAGTAATGGTGAAAGACTTATGATGAACCATTTCTTACATCTCCTCTGCCCCCTTGCAAGTCATCATGATTTAATCCCTCCGTCTAGGTGTATAAGGGCATGGTTAATATTACTTAATAGTATAGCCAACTGTTGACTATAAGAAAGTGCCATGTCATCTGTAGCCAACATGTATAACATTCTTAAGGATCATTTCTTGCAAAGCACAATAAGTGTTATTTCTTCTCAAGTTTTGGATGCAGGTTGAACAGTTGAACGCTTTTGTTTGCAAAAGATACCTTTTTATCTATTTCACCAGGATGTTTGTGAGCTCTAGAGATGAGATAATATTCGAAGAAACCTATCGATACCCGTTACACATGAGATGACCCCCACATCCTTTGTCAAAATAAACAACTCCCCGATCAATGCATTTCACTCTTCGGTGCAACGCACGGGCACCTTACTACTATAGATTAGTTCGACCAAAAATTGAACTAACATTATATATAGTACGATAAATACTGATGCATGTCACCTAAAATTATATCATTCAAAACTATGTTCAAATACGAATCCAACGATATAGTTTTTGTTGACATGCACTAACATTTTGTCAGTTAAATCTTCAGTCAAATTCAATGGGGGACTAATAAACCACGACCGATGTAGTACAAGTGTAGAGGGCGGCACTGCATGGGAGTCTCACCTCTCACCCCGCTTGTGGCGCGGCAGTAAAGCCGTCATATCACAAAACCCAACCACTCCCAGTAATAAATGGCCTGGTAAAATAAACGGACAAGAAACCATCACATCCCTCCGTCTTTTTTGCATTTCATCTCTCTGCATTTACTTTCTCCGAGTCATCTCCCACGCTCAATCCGTAGCTACTACTCCTAGGGCCAGTTCTTTTGGCGGCTTCCCCAGCTTTTCCCACAAGATTAGTCAAAGTGGAGAGTAACAATAAGGCGCCTCACTCATTTATTTGGGCTTCTAAACTACTACTCCGTCCTGGTTTATTCCTCACCATTGTAATTTGTGCTAAATTTTGACCAAAGATTAACTGATAAAATGTTACTCAAAACACTTAGGCGCGGTGCATCTAGGTGTGTAAGTCATCTTACGAAAACCAAATAATCCGAAAACACTTAGGCGCGGTGCATTAACTTCTACCTCGTTTCTTGTTTCTTGACATATCAACCAATAAGAGATAAAGAGTGTGCATGCTTTTAATGACTTGAGATATCAAACACGACATGCAGTGGTTAGTTCATTGCATGCAATACTATTAACTAGCAAATAAACATTAATGTTTCTAGTTTTCTCCTCCTCCTTGGCCACAGTGCACAGAGAAATAACCACAGAGAAGGAAGCTAAAAGTAAACAATCAAACGAGCATTTTTGCATTTGTTTTGCATTGAATCGTTTCACAAGCTTGACTAGTGTTGTTTTTCCACTTTTACAAAAACCGCATCGTAATGTTCAAACGTGCATTTGCACGTACATAAGTAATAGTAGTACTCCCTCCGTCTAGGTGTACAAGTCTTCTCTCCTTCTTGGTCACCGTGCACAACCAAAGACGACTTATTGACCTGGACGGAGGGAGTAGCACAGTCTGCAAGCATATATCGAGAGAGACGTGTAGTCCGATAGTATATAGTAAAGTTTGTGCTATATGCACGTACTTGCAAAATGCGTAATAATACACAATGTTTCCAAACTTTCCCTTTTATTACATACTTAATTAAGGAGGCTAAAAATTCCTGAACGTTCGGGATTTATCATTTGCGTCCCAAAACTAATGAGATCGCCTTACGAAACAAAAATTATACTCCTCCTAAAATCCACGGCGCTCGCAGGAGCGCTTACGGCGCGCCACGAGTGCCCTGGTGTGCGGCCGTTTCCCAGCGCGCCGACACAACGCCTCTTCCTCAGCCTCGCAACTCGCGAGGTGATGATTGGCGGCTTGCCGACGGGCGAGCGCGATCTCACCGGTGTGGTGATCCGGCGCCAACAGGTACTCCTCCTGGCTGGAAGCGTGCACCCGGTCCATGTACCGCCAAGCGTAGATGAGGCGCTTGGGCCCGACTGCATTCAGGGCGTCGGCACGGGCGTCCTCCGCCACCCTCACGGCCCTCGCACGAGCCTTCTGCCAAAGAACCAATTGCTTGACTATCTCGAACGCGACATAGATCTCCCAGAAAGCTTGTTGCGCGGTGCGCTTCTCTTCCTCGGCCTTCTTCTCTGCCTCTATTTTGGCGCGCTCTACTGGAGGCAAAGCCTCCCACAAGGTGACATCCATTTCTTTCCAAAGCTCCTCAAGGCTGGGGGGGCTCAGCGGGCGGCGCGGCGTTCTCCTCGTAGCGGAGAGCCGACGCATCCTCCATCGCGTGTGCCGGTGAGATTGAGAACGCCGACGCGTCCACCTCGACGCGTCGTGACGAGGAGCGGAACGCCGACGTGTCCTCCTCGACTAGTGGCCGCAAGGAACGGAACGGCGACGCATCGCGTCGCGGCGAGGAGCGGAACGCCGACGCGTCCTCCTCGACTAGTGGTGGCAAGGAACGAAACGGCGATGCGTCGCATAGCGGCGAGGAGCGGAACGCCGATGCGTCCTCCTCGACTAGTGGCGGCGAGGAACGGAAAGGCGATGCGTGACCATCCGTGCGGTGCAGCGAGGGGCTCCTAGGGCTTGGGAGGGGAGATGCCATGGTGGTCGACGTGAGAGGGAGGGGGAGGAGAGGGGGAGGAGATAGCGATGTCATGGGAGGTGCAGTATTTATAGCGAGCAATGGCACACCTACGTAAGATATGGACTGAGCTGCACTGACTTAACTGCAGGTCCAGTTGCGTCACTGACATGTGGGCCAGTACACTGTTGGGCCCGTATGTCAGTGACCCAATGCACCTGAAGTTAAGTAAAATCTACGTGGGCATATTTGTTGGAGTAAATTACGGGGGAGTGAAGGGGTGGAAATATTGCTGGTCACAACGGATTGGATGAGCGTGGGGGGAGGAGAGTCGTGCATGCAGATTTTTTTCACACGGGGTGGAGTGGTGGGACCGCCGGAGGGAGAAGGAGAGTTTGGCAGGCATATTGTTTCCACACATGGAGAGGAAAAGATCTGGAGAGGAACGGGCTTCCTACAGGTATGGGGAACGGTGCATAATAAGTCATCTTGCATGCCGGGCTAGGTATAGTCTCAAGTCATTAAAAATATACACGCCCCACACATGTTCATATTTCAAGGTGCACTAAATTATTGCATGCGATGATTAAGGCTGGCCATCGTGGTGGTATCTTAGCTGATACACGGGAATAGCAAACATGCTGATGTGGCAAAGAATTAAAGAATAGAGGGGGGTTAGACTAACTAGTGTTCATGCATGCATTGGTAAACATATTTTTTGTGAAGAACGACAGCATTAGTTGAGTACTTTTGGAGACTTCAAAAACTATTCCACCGCCTCTACTATCTTGCTAAGAGTAGGTGAAATTGTTGAGTCGAGCCCTTTAAACTAGAAGGGAGGTAGTGGTACTCTAATAGCTAGGTGCGTAAGTCATCTTACGAAAACCAAATAATCCCAAAACACGTAGGCGCGGTGCATTAACTTCTACCTTGTTTCTTGTTTCTTCACATATCAACCAATAAGAGATGAGGGTGTGCATGCTTTTAATGACCTGAGACTATCAAACACGACATGCAGTGGTTAGTTCATTGCATGCAATACTATTAATTAGCTAATAAACATTAACATTTCTCATTTTCTCCTCCTCCTTGGCCACGGTGCACAGAGAAATAACCACAGAGAAGGAAGCTAAAAGTAAACAATCAAACGAGCATTTTTGCATTTGTTTTGCATTGAATCGTTTCACAAGCTTGACTAGTGTTGTTTTTCCACTTTTACAAAAACCGCATCGTAATGTTCAAACGTGCATTTGCACGTACATAATTAATAATAGTACTCCCTCCATCTAGGTGTACAAGTCTTCCCTCCTTCTTGGTCACCGTGCACAACCAAAGATGACTTATTGACCTGGACGGAGGGAGTAGCACAGTCTGCAAGCATATATCGAGAGAGACGTGTCGTCCGATAGTATATAGTAAAGTTTGTGCTATATGCACGTACTTGCAAAATGCGTAATAATACACAACGTTTCCAAACTTTCCATTTTACATACTTAATTAAGGACGCTAAAAATTCCCGTACGTTCGGGATTTATCATTTGCGTCCCAAAACTAATGAGATCGCCTTACGAAACAAAAATTATACTCCTCCTAAAAGCCACGGCGCTCGCAGGAGCGCTTGCGGCGCACCACGAGTGCCCTGGTGCACGGCCGTTTCCCAGCGCGCCGACACAACGCCTCTTCCTCAGCCTCGCAACTCGCGAGGTGATGATTGGCAGCTTGCCGGCGGGCGAGCGCGATCTCACCGGTGTGGTGATTCGGCGCCAACAGGTACTCCTCCTGGCTGGAAGCGTGCACCCGGTCCACGTATCGCAAAGCGTAGATGAGGCGCATGGGCCCGACTGCATTCAAGGCGTCGGCACGGGCGTCCTCCGCCACCCTCACGGCCCTCGCACGAGCCTTCTGCCAAAGAACCAATTGCTTGACTATCTCGGACGCGACATAGATCTCCCAGGAAGCTTGTTGCGCGGTGCGCTTCTCTTCCTTGGCCTTCTCCTCCGCCTCTATTTTGGCGCGCTCTGCTGGAGGCAAAACCTCCCACAAGGCGACATCCATGTCTT
>NC_041385.1:391475482-391487283 GCF_002162155.2 Triticum dicoccoides | reverse complement strand
CGCGTCCTTCGACGCACGTTTCGGCGAGATTGAGAATGCTGACACGTCCACCTCGACGCGTCGCGGCGAGGAGCGGAACGCCGACGCATCCTCCTCGACTAGTGGTGGCAAGGAACGGAACAGCGATGCGTCGTGTCGCGGCGAGGAGCGGAACGCCGACGCGTCCTCCTCGACTAGTGGTGGCGAGGAATGGAACGGTGACGCATCGCGTAGCAGCAAGGAGCGGAACACCGATGCGTCCTCCTCGACTAGTGGCGGCGAGGAACGGAAAGGCGACACGTGACCGTCCGCGCGGTGCAGCGAGGGGCTCCTAGGGCTTGGGAGGGGAGATGCCATGGTGGTCGACGTGAGAGGGAGGGGGAGGAGAGGGGGAGGAGATAGCGATGTCGTGGGAGGCGCAGTATTTATAGCGAGCAATGGCACACCTACGTAAGATATGGACTGAGTTGCACTGACTTAACTGCAGGTCCAGTTGCGTCACTGACATGTGGGCCAGTACACTGCTGGGCCCGTATGTCAGTGACCCAATGCACCTGAAGTTATGTAAAAGCTACGTGGGCATATTTGTTGGAGTAAATTACGGGGGAGCGAAGGGGTGGAAATATTGCTGGTCACAACGGATTGGACGAGCGTGGGGGAGGAGAGTCATGCATGCAGATTTTTTCACATGATGTGGAGTGGTGGGACCGCCGGAGGGAGAAGGAGAGTTTGGCAGGCATATTGTTTCCACACATGGAGAGGAAAAGATTTGGAGACAAACGGGCTTCCTGCAGGTATGGGGAACAGTGCATAATAAATCATCTTGCATGCCGGGCTAGGTATAGTCTCAAGTCATTAAAAACATACACGCCCCACACATGTTCATATTTCAAGGTGCACTAAATTATTGCATGCGATGATTAAGGCTGGCCATCGTGGTGGTATCTTAGCTGGTACACGGGAATAGCAAACATGCTGATGTGGCAAAGAATTAAAGAAGAGATGGGGGTTAGACTAACTAGTGTTCATGCATGCATTGGTAAACACATTTTTTTGTGAAGAAGGACAGCATTAGTTGAGTACTTTTGCAGACTTCAAAAACTATTCCACCGCCTCTACTATCTTGCTAAGAGTAGGTGAAATTTTTGAGTCGAGCCCTTTAAACTAGAAGGGGGGTAGTGGTACTCTAATAGCTAGGTGTGTAATTCATCTTACGAAAACCAAATAATCCCAAAACACGTAGGCGCGGTGCATTAACTTCTACCTTGTTTCTTGTTTCTTGACATATCAACCAATAAGAGATGAGGGTGTGCATGCTTTTAATGACCTGAGACTATCAAACATGACATGCAGTGGTTAGTTCATTGCATGCAATACTATTTAATTAGCAAATAAACATTAATGTCTCTCATTTTCCCCTCCTCCTTGGTCACGGTGCACGGCCTAAGATGACTTACTCACCTAGACGGAGGGAGTATCAGCATTCACAATGTCAAATCAATATTTTTACACTCATTATAAAACATAGTTCTTATACTCATTATAATCAGTATTGTAGATATTGATATTTTTAGTATAAATTTGGTCGTGGGATTTCATTGATGCCTGTCAAAGCGTGGAGGAAGTGGAGCTTAGGGCTTGCATTGCCGGTCTCTACATAGGTATTTCTCTTCATAATCCTGTAATTTTAGAGACTGATTGCGCTTTTGTGGTAGCGTCTCTTGCATCGGGGGACTATGACAGGTCTGCGATGCGTGACCTGAAGATGAAAGCGTTGAGCATCTCAAAGTTGATCAACACTCTTCAATTGTCAAAGATTAGCTGTTCGGCCAATAAGGTGGCACACTTAATCGCTAAGTATAGCTTTGACAATAGATTAGATGGTATTCTTGTAAATAGCGTACCGCCCTGTGTGGTGAATATTGTATCGAATGAGTGTACTGGTGTGGCTGGTTAATTAATATAAGGTGGTGTTTAAAAAATTATATATTTGGTCAAACACTTTGCAAAGGGTTGACGGGAGTAAAAAGGACTAGAGGGAGTATCATGCATGCGGAGTAGGCAAAAAAATTGCTCATTTTTAGCCGGTCGAAGTCCCAAAGGGCGCGACCGCGCGACGGAGGCAAAGGTTGTGGGAGGCGCGACGGTTGACGGAATTAAGTGAAGTTACATCCACGCGCCGGCATGGCATGCGAACAGGCAGAAGCTATACCGTCAGGCCTACGATATGGGTCTAGTAGACATGACATCTAGTGGGTCCCGCATAGTTCTCGAGAACTCTTTGGGGGCTTTCAGCCATTTATCCACCGGGCAAGCCAGCAACCCCACGCCGTTCGCACGCCCTACTTGTCCCCGTCTTCTACCTCACAACAGTTCGCTCCTAGTCGTCCCGTCCTTCCACATTAGTTCGCTCCCAGTTTTTGCGGGGTACAACAGTTCAACGTCTCCTAACCCTCCTCCAAAATCCATGGCCTCCCAAATCTCCATGGTCGCTGCTGAGTACCGGGTTAGAGCCATCACCGGCGATCAGTTCATCGTCATCTACACACGTGGATCCACGACGGTGAAAGCATGGCTTGCTCGCTTCCTACGCATGTTCAACAGTTCAACGGATGAGTGGGTCGTTGGGCTAGATGTTGAGTACACCACAGTCGTGGGACGAGAGAAGGATCTAAAGGACGAAGAGAGGAAGAAGCCCGCCGTGATCCAGGTTTGCGTACATAATGTTTGCTTGGTCTACCACATATGTCATGCCGACATTGAGTGCCAGGATTTTAAGAACTTCCTCAAGGACAAAAGAGTGAAATTCGTTACTGTAGGCTTTAAGAACGACAAAGAAGTCCTATGTCGGATAGGTCTCGTTGTAGGCCAGCCCTTCGATCTCCAGAAGGCAAGCCTGGTGTCCTCCTCTCAACCTTCAATGCTGACCCTGGCAGCAGCCATGATTGATCCTTTGTACGCTAAACTGAAGAAACCTCGTCACAAGTTTCATCATGCATGGGAGTCGAAGACATTAGATGAAGATCACGTCATGTACGCAACAATGGATGCCTACCTTTGTTTAAATATCTACATGGGTTGGATGAAGAAGCAGAGCCCAGTGTCCGGTTCAAGCAAAGAAGCGTCGGCGAAGAGGAAGAGGAAGAGGGACGAGGACGAAGTCGAGGACGTGGACTCGGACTCCGAGTAGGTGGCAGTGCCGTCGCTCATGCTGGTTCTACTGCAGTGTCAAGCTGACTAGTTTCTTAGTTTATTTTCAAGGGTGTGTTGCGCTGAGGCCCCAGCAGAACTATGTTTATGTTCTTTCTTGTTATTTGAACTGTTTAGTACGTAGAGTAGTACTAGTACTATGTCTTACTACTGTTCTTCTTGCAGTTGGTACTACTGCTCGTACCTTTGTGTTCCCACTGTACTTAATACGTTTGTACAAGTAGTATAATTTGGGTCAGTCGATTTGTGAAAGAAGTTCGACGGAGCGAAGGAAGAAGACGGCAGAAGAGGTGGAAGAAGCCCTTCTAGCCATCCATGTTGCATCAAACGGCTCACATGAGTCGACTGACCCAAATTGCTCCTTCAGATTGCAGGATCCACATGGCATTCAAGTTCTCGAAGGTAGATTCCGCGTCCGCACCCGGTTTGCGGGCTCGACGCGTGCGCGACCGGCTTCCGCCGCGACAGCCACCATGCGCGCCTCCTCCGCGCGGGCGGAGACGACAATGACATGCTAGTTCCTCCTCGCCGGCGTGCTGGAGCACGCGCTCGTCCTCCTCTTCGTACGCTGCATGCATAGACGCAGCTCCACCAGCTACTCCCATGCTTGGCAGCGCGGCGGCATGGCGAGGAGGGACTGCACACGACGTGAGCGGGCGAGCCTTCGGCTTCATGGCACAGGGATGGCGGCGACACGGCGGTGATGGGCAAGAAATTGTTGGCCGGAGCAGGCGGGCGCCGGCATGCACAACGGCGGCGGCGGCATATTGATGAGTGCGCGTATGGGAGCTTACTTTAGTTTTATATGAGGTTGGTCAAACTTAAAAGAAAACCGTACTAGTACACGTAAACATTAGACTTAGGCAGCACTTTTATTTTTTATTTTTTTTGAAGTTAGTACCACAGCCATGATACGGAATCCTATGCAAGCGCGTGAAACACAGCCGCGCGGTCGATCGAATGGTGCGTCACCGTGTCATGCTCGAAGGACATCCACCGAACCTTTTTGTGTGTGTGAAAACAATCCTCGAATATTACTCAAATTTTTTTTCCTGGGAAAGTTCTTGACGCTGCAATATTTCCATATATTTGAATTTAGCTCCAGTTTGTGTTTATTTGGATTTGGACGTTTTAGGTTTGCCCTAGTTTTTTTTAATACTTATTTTGTGTGTGTGACTGAGAGAGAACGTGTGTATGTGTCCATATGTGTGTTGTGGCGGAAGGGCAATGTGGAGACGGTGTGCGTGTGATACAGACATAAAGAGGTGTGAATGTGCAAACGATCATGCATGAGTGAGACATAGACAGATGCCGATACGTTGTGTATACATGAGAGAACGGTCTTCTAGTTCACTTGCGTGTGTGTGTGTGTGTGTGTGTGTGTGTGAGAGAGAGGGGGGGAGCATCTGTAACACAACAACCATCCCTCTCGATTCGTTCGTCCCTTGCACAATCGCATGCAACATATGCATCAACGCGCACATTTTGACACCCTCACTCGGCCCCTGCCCACCTAAGGGCCCGCGCAATCTCTTCGTGAATACCCATTTCTCTCCTTAGGTTTGTTTTCGCTCAATATCTGACACACACACACACACACACACACACACACACACACACACACACGCAACACAACACACACACACACACACACACACACTCCCCCGAGCACACAATTCATCCCCATCCAAGGTTATAGGGAAACCACTCTCGCTGGTGCTTCTTTGCACCCCAACATGCACAACACCTCAATCTTCAAAGAGGGCATGGAGCAGATCGAAGACGGCGACCACACCGCGCTAGAGAATGCGGGGTCATTTGGAAGCCGGGTGATGCGACGACGGCTGACTGACTCCTCCCCCCACCCTCTCTCTCTCTCTCTCTTGCACAAAATTACCAATCCCTCTCTCCCATGCACAAAATTGTCAATCCCTCAACCCATGAGATCCTTCCCCTCTCGTCCATATTTTTCCAGCTCTCTCATCAAACATGTTGTCTCTTCTCCTTCCACGTATACAGAATCACGTATATTACATGTCTCCATCTTTCTCACAGACCTAACTTCTTCCTCTCTCTCTCTTTCTCTCTCTCGGTGTGTGTGTGTGTGTCTCGTTAAGTTTGTCTCTTACTCTCTCGTCCACATACATACAATCTTTCCCGCCCTATCTGCTCCATCTTCAAAAGCTCTCTCTGTACGTTTCATTCACACAATGGGATATGTCAAAATGTTGCTTCAATAATGGCTGATGTAGAGTTTTGGTTGTTTTTGTTGCATCCTACAAAGTAATAACTATGAAATGCATTTAGATTCTCATTGACTGGGATTATGTGAGT
Organism: Triticum dicoccoides; assembly: GCF_002162155.2. Taxonomy (NCBI): domain Eukaryota; kingdom Viridiplantae; phylum Streptophyta; class Magnoliopsida; order Poales; family Poaceae; genus Triticum; species Triticum dicoccoides. The sequence goes on along the minus strand of NC_041385.1, from coordinate 391,481,760 downwards.
TTGAGCATGTTGTGAAGTACTATAGACCTTGTATACATCTTGGGATTCGACAATGATTGTAACTATTGAATTATATAGACCATTACATTCAAAGTCAATAGCCTAATATATTTATTTCACAATTTCAACAAATGATTAGTTCACTACAAACTAAGAAAACAAATGTGTACTCCCTCCGTTTTTATTTAAGTCCACGTATTAGCATTGGTCAAAGTCAAGTTTTGTAAACTCTCAAAAAGCTTATAACAAAAAATATTAACATATACAATAACAAATAAATACCATTAGATTCATTATTGAATGTACTTCCACATCATACATATTTGTTGTGGTAAATGTTTATATTTTTATATAAACTTGGTCAAACTTTAGGAATCCGAGACGCCTATCGCGAGGACAAGCGTAGGCGAAAAGCGAACGCTCAATTCAACATGAGGCTAGGAGCAGCGTCGCCCTGGGAATCCGACGATGATCGGTATCTTCACGCCTACAGTCAGACGTCGGAGGAGGACATCACCGAGGAGCAGTCGGACGACGAGGAGTAGTTGAATTATCTTTTTTGTATCTATCTATGCTGAGAACTATCCTCTACTCTCTAGTATCTACTTCTCGATCTCAGCACTGTAAACGCTTTTTTAAAGCGCCACGCATTGCGATTCTGTTGGAGATGCTCTAACATGGCAGACGAGTGCTTTAATGTTGCCCACAAGATGCGCGAGTATTACTAGTAGTATTTTTCTTGCCATGTTGAGATTTTGAAACCACGAGTGTGAACATGCAGAGGAGCAATGAAGACCAAACACGGGATATTCGGGACATCTTCAAGGAGCATGGCTAGTTAAAGAGGAGCTGCACCGAACCTGTAAAACGAGCTTTGGTAAGTAACACCCTTTCAATTACTTTCGTTTAGCCTCATGTTCTTCGATATGTATATGTTGTAGTTTCTGTTTCTCTTAAGCGTGGTGTTCTTCGATGTGTAATAAGAAGAGTCTTAATCGTCCTAATGCTTTCGTTTTTAACTTGATGTAGGAAGTGGGTGTTCTCACCGTGTAGTCTGTTTTTATATTTCTTTTCCTTTTGAATTCACTTCTCCGAGTTCTGTTTATCTGGCTTCTACTAAATGGATCTAGGTTTCTCTGAGTATTGATCTAAAAAAGAAGTAACTTCATGTCAGGATGCAGTTCTTGCGAGGAGGGAAGTATGGTCAACCTCGAGATCATGTTTCCAAAATGAGGCTGGATTACACACAAGGTGCCAGTTCCCTAATGATGCTGGATTAGACACAAGGTGCAAATTCCCAGATGATGTTGGATTACACACAAGCCAGGTGGAGTCATCAGTTGTTCGTGTCCTCGTGGCATTAGTAAAGGCTGAAAGAAAGCGTGCAGCAGCCCTTAAGAATGTAGGTGAGTTCCTGAAGAAGCGAAAAGAGCAATCAGATGCTCTCTTCACCCAAGCCAAAGAAGAGATGGAAGAAGCCAGAAATAAGCTAGCAGAGGTAGAGCAGGCTAGGCGTCTCCTACTATCTAAAACTGTTGTCAATACAAAATTTCCTTCATAATAGCTAGGTTCAAATGTTTATCCAGTCAGCATGCCTGTTGTGATGTCTGTGCATCTACTGATGTGGCACAAAATGTTTTTTTGGGGTCATGTAACAGCAATTACTTTCCAAACAATAACAGACGAAGCATTGGACATGGTATAGTTCACGCACAAGCCCAACATTCCAAGTCCAACTTCCACATCAAACTCATGTTCACAGATATTTGCACATTCATACATAATGTCCACAACCATGATTCACATCAAAGCCAAAAAAAAATGTGACGAGAGTTATAAATAAAGAAAAACCTCTACTAGTTCCTGCTACCAGTGCGAGCACAACAAGTTAAGACCATGCGTAAATTAATTATATTTTAGTCATTTTTGTGTTCTAAAATGCCTGCCGGCTCGCGGAAGGACGTGTTGCCGGCACACGTGCGGATTCAATGAAGGTAGGCAGGGCAGTCTTAAGCTGGTTGCATGCGGCGAGGAGGCGTGCTCAGCCGGGCCTACAGCGAGTGCGGCCCTCTTGGCCGGCGCGCCGATTCAATGCCTACGCTATGAGAGGTCGCGTCTATGTTAGAGCAATCACTCCCTCCAGTCCTTTTTTGTTTGGGTATAACAAAATCTCGTTTTCCATTCACATTTTACAAGTAAAATTCGTGGACAAACTTTGACCCAAAGTACGATGGGGACTAGTAAACCAGAATGGAGGTAGTAGTTTTTTTAATCAAAGAAGGGTTTCCCCTTCCGATTACTGAAAACCATCATCTAAATCTAAACCATAGTATTTGCCCTAGAACTACCAGGTTCAACATCTCGTAACATAAACCCATACAGCCATACGCCAAGGAGGTACATAGTACTATGAATTCCATTTTCGCTCCATACCAATCGTTCTAAAAACTACTTGCTACTTATAACGTGCCATTTAAAATCGGAACTCTAACCCCGCTAAAAACGATATTTTAAATGTGGCTACTCGGTCTGTGGCAACTGGCGAGCCACCACGCTCCAAGTCGTTCACCTGTGGTCCCGACCATCAACTCCTACAAAGGTGCTCCACCACGTACCCAGTACCCGCGAATGCAGCAATCATGCACCTAGGGTTTTAGGGTTTATTTGTTAACGTCGCCTTTACGTAACACTCATGTGTGCGAGACAGCGAGAGGCCGACTGCGTGCGTGCACCTCTTCTCTTTGTATATGTACTCCACCGTTTTTCTGGTGTCCAAAAAATTATAATAACTACTAGCAATGTGCCAATGTGTTACCATACGATCAAAGTAGATTAATACATATTCACCGATTTGATAGAAAAAAAAGTCTAGTTTTGAAATACGTATATCACTAAAAATATGTTATGTTTCACTCAAAATATATTCCTTTGGCGGTTTTGATGAGATAAGGGAGGCATGTTGTTGGTTTCAAGATTCGAGAAGTGGTATATGTCTAATTTCTACTCTTACTAGCAAGATGCCCGTGCGTTGCACGGAACATCAAAACCTCGTGGGAGAAAAGGATGAACGAGGGAAGGCCTTATCTGCAAATGTGGTGAAGAGTGTGGGTAAATTGCCATATTTTCCTTCCTATCCGTCAGATATAAATCGGACGACCTACATTGCAGGATGGCAGGCCCACCATCATCACCAACTCTATTTTTTATCCCTACTCTTATAAAAAGCATTGTCGGTGATGATCATGTGCCTGCCATCCTGCAATACAGGCCATCCGATCTATATCTGAAGGATAGGAAGGAAACTATGGCAATTTTGCAAAAAGATACCCACACCCCTCTCCACATTTGCAAATAAGGTCTTCCCTCGTTCATCCTTTTCCCCCACAAGATAAACTACTCATACAAATGCATCTTGATGTTCCGTGCAACGCATGGCATCTTCCTAGTTGTTGCAAAAAGCCCATGTGTGTGTGAGAGAGAGGGAGAGTGGAGGAGGACGGAGTGCATGTGTGACAAAGACACAAGTAGTGTGTGTGCGATAGGTATCAGCTTAAAATGAGGCGATAGTGTGTGTGTGCACGATCAAGAGGGCGTGTCTCAAGAAGAGAAGAAAAAGCTACATAGATACAAGGAGCGAGAGAGACACATGTATGCGATGGTGGAAGCATGAGTGTGCGGGTGTATAAACCTATCTAGAGGCTAGCTAGTCGATAAATGCTTGTGAGAGAAATACGAGTCGGGGTGCGAAAGCGAGAGTTTTGTGTGTGAGAGAGAGAGAGACGGTAATCGGGAAGGGGGGTGGAAGCTGGAGTTGTGTGTGTGTGTGTCTGTGAGAGAGAGAGAGGAGACAGTAGTCGGGGTTGTCTGATCGGTGTCAGTCTGTGATGGAGACAAAAAGGAGACCGCAACAAATGTTGTGTCTACAGGAGAGAGAGAGAGAGAGAGAGAGAGAGTAATTTTAGTGGTATGAGTCATATGTAGAGACATATAGGGTGTGTGAGAGAATCCCATAGAGAGAAAGACAAAGTGAAAGACGAGTGGAGACTGTGTGTGTGGCGATGAAAAAGAAAGCTTAGGTACCGAGTGATACTAGAGAATAGTAGAGACGTGAGAGATAAAGAAAACCGTGTAATGTATAATGATAGGGAGAGTGTGACACTTCTCAAGGGAGATGTCGAGAGACCATGTTTGCGAGGATAGGAGAAACATGAAGTGAGCGTGCGGGTGAGCTGGAGAAAAGAGAGTGATGGCTACCTGAAGGAGCATGCATGCGAGAGAGATGGGCGTGAAAGGAGTGAACAAAAAAGGGATTCTAATATTTGAATTCGAGATGATGATACATGTAATCCATACTCGAACCAAAATTGATCTATCAAACATGCATACTCATATGAATTCACGCACATCTATGTTATTTAATATGTAGATATTACTGATCCATACATTTTAGTGAAACATAATTTGGTTAAATTTTTTAGAATTCAACCTTAAGATTTCGAAATCGTTGTATTTGTAAATCATATTATACATATAAAGGAGCAGAATTCTTTGTTGTGCTTTTGAAAGTATATATGTAAAAAAAATGATGTATATAGAATGTAATTCCAATTGAAAATGGATCCCGCCCGAAAAAAAATAGTAGAATACAAACGGGATTCGAATTGAGTTGGCACGGTAAACGTGCACTGTGCAGAATTTGAACGAAGCGAGGAAAGTCACAGTAACCGCCCGAAACCAAAATCTGTGAGATGGAAATCACTACTGCCTATCCCTGCCGCGCAAAGCCTATCTGCTGGATTTCTATAGGTTTTGATAGGGGTAGGTTTGTAATTTCACCCATACGTGACGTAACCGCCTCTCACCCGGATTCATACACGGTGGGCGCCAAAACACAGTGTGCCCTCGGCCGAAATCGACTCCCTCCCCGATTCATATTCATACATGGTGGGCACCAAAAACAAACTCTCGTCAGCAAATATTCAGTGTATGCTAGATTACAGTCCTATCCCCAACCGACTAATGTTCTGTGATGTAGTAGAAATTTGAAACGGGGGCTAAGTTTGTAAATTTCCTCGCATTTGAGACAAGCGCGCCCTGACTACATGGTTCCCCCCCTTCCTCTCTACCTCCCTTTTCCCCATTCGTACTCCGTGGGCACCAAAACACCCTCTCCACCCCACCCTCCTCCGTCCACCGCTGTCCGCCACCCCATCCATCACTGTCCTCCTCCACCATGCCGGAGCTGATACCCCGATGCCGCCGTCCATTACAAGAGATCGACCTCTCTCATCCACGCCTTCGGACCGGGATCTTTGCATCCCGTCCTCTCGCTTCATCCCCGCCATCGTCCACCTTGCTGGCGCCACCCCTACGACCATCTCGTCCACCGCGCCCCACCGCCACCGTCTACCCTTGTGACGCCCCCGATTCAATCGTACACTAATCATGCACGCAAATGTGTACGATCAAGATCAGGGACTCACGGGAAGATATCACAACACAACTCTACAAATAAAATAAGTCATACAAGCATCATAATACAAGCCAGGGGCCTCGAGGGCTCGAATACAAGCGCTCGATCATAGACGAGTCAGCGGAAGCAACAATATCTGAGTACAGACATAAGTTAAACAAGTTTGCCTTAAGAAGGCTAGCACAAACTGGGATACAGATCGAAAGAGGCGCAGGCCTCCTGCCTGGGATCCTCCTAACTACTCCTGGTCGTCGTCAGCGGGCTGCACGTAGTAGTAGGCACCTTCGGTGTAGTAGGGGGTCGTCGTCGATGGTGGCGTCTGGCTTCAGGGCTCCAGCATCTGGTTGCGACAACCAGGTAGAAGGGAAGGGGGAAAAGAGGGAGAAAAGCAACCGTGAGTACTCATCCAAAGTACTCGCAAGCAAGGAACTACACTACATATGCATGGGTATATGTGTAAGGAGGCCATATCAGTGGACTGAACTGCAGAATGCCAGAATAAGAGGGGGATAGCTAATCCTGTCGAAGACTACGCTTCTGGCAGCCTCCGTCTTGCAGCATGTAGAAGAGAGTAGATTGAAGTCCTCCAAGTAGCATCTCCAAGTAGCATATCCAGGTAGCATCTCCAAGCGCATCTCCAGTCGCATCGCATAGCATAATCCTACCCGGCGATCCTCTCCTCGTCGCCCTGTAGAAAAGTGATCACCGGGTTGTCTGTGGAACTTGGAAGGGTGTGTTTTATTAAGTATCCGGTTCTAGTTGTCATAAGGTCAAGGTACAACTCCAAGTCGTCCTGTTACCGAAG
>NC_041385.1:391466278-391473690 GCF_002162155.2 Triticum dicoccoides | reverse complement strand
AGTGCGTGGTGGTAGTGGGGGGGGACCGGTTAGGGTTTCTCCCCTGGTGGGGGGCTATGGAGGGGAGGGGGTGGGCCAGCTGGGCCTGGGGGTTGGCCCAGTTGGGCCACGGCCCAGAGGGGGGGGCTTCTCCTTTGTTTTAGTTTAGTAACAGTTTTCTATTTTCGTATTTTCTTTTATTTATTTATTCTCTTGTTTCTGTTTTCTTTTACTTATGTAATATTTTATAGTTTTACAAAAAGTGAAACCCACACCTAAAAATAGAGTTACAATTTATAACTACTGCCACAAAAGGTTTTAACCCTGGACAAAATAGTATAGTATTTTATAAAATCCAAAATGCATTTATTTAATTGTTTTACCTACTACTTTAATTACTTAAGTGCATTTAAACCTTTTATAAAAATGTGGTTTCTCCACCATAATTACCTATGCATTATTTGACACAACCCAAACAATTTAGTTTTAATATTTCAAAACTTTTGTCGTTTGTCTTTATTTTAAATTTTAATTTGACGCGGTTTGAACTAACGGACGCTTAGCATCGGTAATCGGGATGACGTGGCTTGATTAGCGTGGCATTATTTTAGCAAGATTATCCGGGTGTCATAATTCTCCTCCACTACAAGAAATCTCGTCCCGAGATTTAAGGGCGGGAGAAAGGGAGAAGGGATCTGGTTACGTAACTCTAACGATTCTTCTCGGTCATAGTTGCTCTTCTCGAAGAGGTCGATCCATTACATTGATGTCTTCAGTTCTCTGCTTTAGGTCATCATGATGAGTCATCATCCTTTCTTCGGAAATTTCATCGTACTAACGAAAGATTAAGGGGGTATACCGAAGAATGGATCTCTGCAGGGTAGATTATCTGGTAGACAACAACGAGGAAGGTGGCGGAAAGTAACTCTCGAATTGAAATTTAAGACAATATCGAGAGCAAAGCAAGAAGGTGCAAAATAGAAGTTTCAAGCGCATAGGCAATCGTTCGTTGCCTGAAGCGAAGTGTGAAAGGGGTTCAGAGCAATGGGAATAAGTATTGCGTCTGATACCAGATTGATGATCTCATCGGAAGGTGGCTCGTGAATTACACACGAGGCCACGCGTGAGGAATAACTTTGGGAACAGGTGGTGTACAGGAGAGTCAGATTTCGATCCTGTGGAACTGTGGGTTATGGGCCCACCATGTGGGTTAAAAATAGGAGCGGTGACATCTCGCACGGTCACAATAGCAAGGCATGTCAAAGGGTAGCCTATCAGTTATGTCGGCACAATGTCGGTACCAGGGGCGAGGGACGAAGAGAACCATTTTCCTGCTCGTTGAACGAGGCGGACCAATAGGCAAAGTTCTCGTCCATCGGTGGTGACCGGAATGCTATCGACAATTTCAACAGGGTCTTACTGACAGAGTTGTACACCGAGGTGTTTACATAAGCAGGAGAATTACCACTGCTCGATTAGGTAGTTTACAAGAAAGTTTGAACAAAACAACGGGAAGGAAAATGTGCTTAAACACGTATATCAGGGGTATATCCTTCCCAAGGACAAGCAGAGCATGATATCCATGACAGGATATTATGTAGAAAACTCCTTAGGTAGGGGAGAGAAATTTCATGACATTACCCATACAACGGTGCTTGGATAATTGAGCAAGAAACATTTAGCATTGGGCTTCGAATGTTCTTATTGAAAATCGGAGTACCACAGGCATGCTTCGAGATAGCATTGACATGGTCATTAGGTGAAGATCAGACTTTGGGGACACAAAGGATCCATCAGGAACAACTTATAGAATAAGTCTTCCAATTTCCTCACGGAAGAATGACTAACACTGCTAAAAGGAAGAACTATAACAATAGGCCCTCCGGGCAGGTGTGTTAGGATGACATCACCTTATCGGGTTAAAGACCAATGAATATGTTCAAACCATCACATCTGACCAAGGTTCAGGTATGATTGGTGTCAGGATACCTCGGGCTCAGGATGCCTGAGAAGAAAGGTGCAACACAAATTGATGGGATAACACTGTAAGATTCTCGGGAAATGAACCATGAAGTGATTTCCGTTAACAAGAGTTCATCATTATCCCAAGGAGAGGACAAGGAGGTGGATGATGAACTCAACGACAATTCTTCAAGATTTCCAAAAGATGGATTTCCACAATTAGGTGAACAAGGAGATAACATTTGTCAGATCAAATGATATAAGGAAGTAAGCTCGAGGAAAACATACACAATTAAACATTGGTTGAAAGGTGCACCCGAGATATGGGTTGGGTTGCACGACCAATGTGAGAATGGTGATTCAATAATCAACAGTCTAAGAATGAACGACCGACCATTAACTTCAAAGCAATAGGGTTGCTAGAAGTTTTGGGATTACACATCACAGTCTATTTGTCGATGTTTAGAAATAACACGGTGACCAGGAAAAGAATGGTGATGGTGATAAGTATCACTTGTATCAAGAATTCTCAAGAGGTGGTGAAATTCTCACAACATTGAGGACATAAGAGATGTTAATGTTCCAAGGTAAATAAGAACAATTGCAGGATAGCAAGGAACTCAAGGTATAACACCAAACATGAACAAGCTTGTGTTGGTGGGAAGGCAATAAAGTGGTCGATGATAATACAATTCATCGAGGGCAAGGATGGTATTTCTCATCATGAATTCAATTGATATCCTGGATGAACTCAGAACATTGATGATCACGACACCGTTGTCGCGAGAGTTCATGAAGATGTAATCGATCGGCGACGACATCAAGTCAAAGTAATGATGAAGTGAAAGGTTATTGGAACCAAGGGTACAACACAAACTCGAAATCAAGCTTGATGTTCAAAGCGAAATGATATGACAAGGAAGATCGACGTAAGTCTAGCTCATCATCGAAAGTTGTGCTCCGGAAGAAGGACCGGGTAGCACAGTTAAAATTAGCTCGATAATGATATAGCCGATCAGGCTAGGAACGACTTGAAGGATTAATAAATTTGTAAGCAGTGTTGGGTTCAATTACTTGTTGAATCGCAATGCGAACTCGATTCAGTTATCGGTGTCTTTGAGTTTTTAATAACTCAGAGCCCGTGAAAAATTTGAATCAGTGAGAAGGTAGTACTTGATGAACTCATAAAAATTTAGGCAGTTCCATAATAATCTCGAGATACCATGGGGTAATACTCGACGACAGATCGAAGTAGAGGTTGGACTGGAGCATTGCTCTGCAGAAGACAAGTGCTTAAACTTGCACGAGAAATGGTATTTAAAGGAGAACATGGTCGGAACCAAGATTGCAAAAAGGCCAGATCCCAGATATAAGATGATCTTATATCAATGGAATAATTAATTTTAAAAGAAGCTTCGATGAGAAGATCTACATCGTGTCTATGGGCATGAACACAAAGTTCAAGGTCGACTCCCACTTCTTCAATGTATAACCTTTCATTCCTGCTCTAGATAAAATGATTCCAGTGTCAAAACCTACCTGGTGAATTACCAGAGCAGTATGACCCGTGAAAACTTTCGAGTTCACACCGATTAAGGAAGGCATCGGTTCAACCCATTGGGGCATTTAAGGAACATATGCTACAAACTTCCAAGGTAAATAACACAAGCTCGAAAGCAGAGCAAGGTTAAAAAAAGGAGAGGATACAATTTACCAAAGGCATTATGTATCAGAGAAAGAACTCACAAGGTGATTAATTATGAAGGACACTATCGGATAATAATCCAACAGTGGATATGGCGATCCACAACGGGGCTGATGTGAGTATCGGTACTCAACCAGAAGAAGAAGAATGCAAGGAGATCAGAAGATAGAAACAACTGACTAATTCAAAGCTTAATTGCAAAGGAATTATGAATTCCATGTCAAGGGATCAGAAGCAATGCTCTGATTAGGAATGGATAAGTTGAATAGCCTTAGGGTACAATCAACGACAATTGGATTGGTCGAGAACCAATTCCAGTTAAAAGAATTGCAGCTCAGCCGGAAAGGTAATTTATAAGGATCAATGATGATTGCGTGTATTCGCAATCATATTGAGTCAACAGACTGAAAATGATAATGACAAGGAATGTCAAGAAGACTACGAGACTTATGGGATTTACCATAATGCAAGCAAGCAAGAATTTCAAGAGCCAAAGGCTCCATAGGATTTTCGGAAGATCGAATAGTATTTTGAAGACTTTTGTGAAACACATGAACAACTGGGGGTGAGCGGATACTCGACAAGTGCGAGGATTTATTTGAAGGGGTATTCATGTGGCAAAGAACTGCTAGTCAGTAGGCACAACGTATTCTCGGAACAATAGAGAAAACTTCGGGGTATCTTGTAATAACAAGATCAATGGGGGAGGATCGTATGAATGGCAAGTGTAAGTAGTTATCCATAAGGGTTTATCGGTGGTCGAGAATTGCAAAAGCAACGGGCACAAGGTCTCGAGAGAAAATCGGAGAGTATCTTCGAAATCTTCTGGTGTAGCAGGCGGTCATCGGTAACAAATGGCTCTCCGGGAGAAAGTACTTGCGAGAACCTATAGTTAGTTTTAGCAAAAATCATTTAACCCGAATAGAAGAGAAATAAGAGTCCCAGAGTATAGGTCGAGGAATAAAAGATCCTAATACCACCCGATGGCGACGTGGGCCCGTAAGGCACACAGCCAAGTTAGTAAAAGTTTTGCAATGACTAGACTCAACTTCGGCCAAGGAATTGGAAAGGGGGATTCCTACAGGCAGTCGGCTCTGATACCAACTTGTGACGCCCCCGATTCAATCGTACACTAATCATGCACGCAAATGTGTACGATCAAGATCAGGGACTCACGGGAAGATATCACAACACAACTCTACAAATAAAATAAGTCATACAAGCATCATAATACAAGCCAGGGGCCTCGAGGGCTCGAATACAAGCGCTCGATCATAGACGAGTCAGCGGAAGCAACAATATCTGAGTACAGACATAAGTTAAACAAGTTTGCCTTAAGAAGGCTAGCACAAACTGGGATACAGATCGAAAGAGGCGCAGGCCTCCTGCCTGGGATCCTCCTAACTACTCCTGGTCGTCGTCAGCGGGCTGCACGTAGTAGTAGGCACCTCCGGTGTAGTAGGGGGTCGTCGTCGATGGTGGCGTCTGGCTTCAGGGCTCCAGCATCTGGTTGCGACAACCAGGTAGAAGGGAAGGGGGAAAAGAGGGAGAAAAGCAACCGTGAGTACTCATCCAAAGTACTCGCAAGCAAGGAACTACACTACATATGCATGGGTATATGTGTAAGGAGGCCATATCAGTGGACTGAACTGCAGAATGCCAGAATAAGAGGGGGATAGCTAATCCTGTCGAAGACTACGCTTCTGGCAGCCTCCGTCTTGCAGCATGTAGAAGAGAGTAGATTGAAGTCCTCCAAGTAGCATCTCCAAGTAGCATATCCAGGTAGCATCTCCAAGCGCATCTCCAGTCGCATCGCATAGCATAATCCTACCCGGCGATCCTCTCCTCGTCGCCCTGTAGAAAAGTGATCACCGGGTTGTCTGTGGAACTTGGAAGGGTGTGTTTTATTAAGTATCCGGTTCTAGTTGTCATAAGGTCAAGGTACAACTCCAAGTCGTCCTGTTACCGAAGATCACGGCTATTCGAATAGATTAACTTCCCTACAGGGGTGCACCACATAACCCAACACGCTCGATCCCATTTGGCCGGACGCACTTTCCTGGGTCATGCCCGGCCTCGGAAGATCAACACGTCGCAGCCCCACCTAGGCAAAACAGAGAGGCCAGCACGCCGGTCTAAACCTAAGCGCACAGGGGTCTGGGCCCATCGCCCATAGCACACCTGCACGTTGCGAGGGCGGCCGAAAGCGGACCTAGCCTAGTGGCGTTCCAGTCCAATTCGGCGCGCGCCGCTCCGTCGCTAACGTCTGAAGTGCTTCGGCTGATACCATGACGTCGGGATACCCATAACTACTCCCACGTAGATGGTTAGTGCGTATAGGCTCGTAGCCGACTCAGATCAAATACCAAGATCTCGTTAAGCGTGTTAAGTATCCGCGAACGCCGAACAGGGCCAGGCCCACCTGTCTCCTAGGTGGTCTCAACCTGCCCTGTCGCTCCACCACAAAGTAACAGTCGAGGCCCGTCGGGAACCCAGGCCCACCTCTACCGGGATGGAACCACCTGTCCTTTCAGCCCCCTCGTCAGAATCACTTGCGGGTACTCAATGAGCTGACCCGACTTTAGTCACCATCTGTATAGTATGTATGTATGTATAGTATATACCCGTGATCACCTCCCAAGTGATCACGGCCCGATAGTATAGCAAGGCAGACTGACAAGAATGTAGGGCCAATGATGATAAACTAGCATCCTATACTAAGCATTTAGGATTGCGGGTAAGGTATCAATGACTGTAGCAGCAATGACAGGCTATGCAGCAGAATAGGATTAACGGAAAGCAGTAACATGCTACGCTACTCTAATGCAAGCAGTATAGAGAAGAGTAGGCGATATCTGGTGATCAAGGGGGGGGGCTTGCCTGGTTGCTCAGACAAGAAGGAGGGGTCGTCGATGACGTAGTCGTCCACAGGGGCATCAGCATCGTCACGGGGGCTACCGGAGAGAAGAGGGGGGAGAAACAGTAAATACATAGCAAGCAAGTGCATAACAGGTCAACAAGCAGAGCTAGACGTGTTCTAACGCGGTATGAGGTGATGCTGGCGAAGGGGGAAATCGTCCGGGAAAGTATTCCCGGTGTTCCGTGTTTTCGGGCAGAGGAGTCGGAGGGGGAAAGTTGCGAGTTTGATATGTTAGGGGTGTGTGGCGGACGAACGGGTTGCGTATCCGGATTCGTCTCGTCGTTCTGAGCAACTTTCATGTTGAAATTAATTTAATCCGAGTTACGGATTAAAAGTTATGATTTTCTAAAGATTTTATTAATTTCTGGAATTTAATTAATTAATTAATTAATTCAAAAAATGGATTTATGACGTCAGCATGATGTCATGCTGACGTCAGCAGTCAACAGAGTTGACTTGGTCAACCTGACATGTGGGTCCGGGGGGACCCACCTGTCATCCTCTAATTAGGTTAATTAGGGTTTAGGTTAATCTAATTACAGTTTAATTAAACTTAACTGGTTAATTAATTTAATTAAACCGGATTAATTAACTTAATTAATTCATTAGTTAATTAATTAATAATTAATTTTATTAATCATTTTTATTTTTATTTAATAATTTTATTTTTAATTCCTTTTTTTAACCGTTCTGGGGTGTGGGCCCCCGTTGTCATAGGGCCACTAGGCCTTAGCGGATCGGGTGCGCCCGATCGGGAGGTGCGGGCGAAGGGGCACCCGCACGCGAGGCCACCAGGAGCGAGGCGGGGCGCCAGAATCCGGCGGGGGTAGGGGGGAAGGGGCCGGC
>NC_041385.1:391455540-391465748 GCF_002162155.2 Triticum dicoccoides | reverse complement strand
ATCTGGATCGGGGGAGTGGGGCGGGGGGGGAGGGGGGGCGAGCGAGTGGTGGGGGAAGTGCGTGGTGGTAGTGGGGGGGACCGGTTAGGGTTTCTCCCCTGGTGGGGGGCTATGGAGGGGAGGGGGTGGGCCAGCTGGGCCTGGGGGTTGGCCCAGTTGGGCCACGGCCCAGAGGGGGGGGGGCTTCTCCTTTGTTTTAGTTTAGTAACAGTTTTCTATTTTCGTATTTTCTTTTATTTATTTATTCTCTTGTTTCTGTTTTCTTTTACTTATGTAATATTTTATAGTTTTACAAAAAGTGAAACCCACGCCTAAAAATAGAGTTACAATTTATAACTACTGCCACAAAAGGTTTTAACCCTGGACAAAATAGTATAGTATTTTATAAAATCCAAAATGCATTTATTTAATTGTTTTACCTACTACTTTAATTACTTAAGTGCATTTAAACCTTTTATAAAAATGTGGTTTCTCCACCATAATTACCTATGCATTATTTGACACAACCCAAACAATTTAGTTTTAATATTTCAAAACTTTTGTCGTTTGTCTTTATTTTAAATTTTAATTTGACGCGGTTTGAACTAACGGACGCTTAGCATCGGTAATCGGGATGACGTGGCTTGATTAGCGTGGGATTATTTTAGCAAGATTATCCGGGTGTGACAACCCTCCTAGATCTGCTTCCACGCCGCCGACAGCCATCGCTACCGCAGCACCATCAAATTCTCACCAGATGCGTAAACGGCGCCGTACCAGAGGCGGTACTCTTTCGTATCTACACAACTTATTTATAGCAGCAAGAAAATAGATCACCACTGCTTTACTCTTATTTCTTGTCTTGGTTGCGAAGTTGCCTTTGTCCGGTTTGCACCTTCAGATCCGCCATGGCACGCTCAACACTATACTCCCAATGCTTATGGTTTTCCCCTTTTATATTCCACACTAGTTAAATCACAGTAGACTAAATTTCAAAATTGGGTCAGTCGATTTTTCGGGTGGTTGTGGGGCCTCGCCGAACGAAGAAAACTCGGCGCGGGTGGGGGGTGGGGGTGGCGGAGGAACACAGGCGGTGGGGGTCGGTGGTCCGGTCGGCGGCCCGTGCGATGTTCTGTATGGGAAGAATCACAGACGAGGAAGAAGAAGGGTTAGGAGACATAGGATATTCATCCAACCGCCTGAAATGGTCGAGAGACAGCTGGGAGTTGCATTCTTAATGCGCTCTGGTTCATCATGTGTGGGCACTGCGCAACCAACATTTTATTATCCAAAATCTGCTTGCTCTTCTTTACCATGTTCGATAGAGCTATGACACAAAACGTAGGACCGACTCCAGCAGACTGTACCCATACTTCCCTGGCCACACCACTAGCCCCACCACACAGGACCTGCACTCCGGAAAAAGGTATACCGATTTCATTTGCCATAGCACCAGCTGTACCACAGAAAAATCCCACTCTAGCAAAAAGTATAGCAAGTCCACCGGCCGAAGACCTATCCCAACTGCAGAGACGACTAATTCCTGCAGATTGGAACCCCATTCCATTTATTTCCAGTTTAAAAGACAATGCTTTGAATGTTGTTAGGGACTACGTGCATATATTCCCATCATGGGAAGATTATTGTGAAGACAAACACCATTTTCACATCTTCCTATCCAACTTACGTGTAAGTGCTATTATTCATGATTATTATTTTCCTGTTTTCTACTGATTGAACACATCAATGATTTACATTACATTGTTGTAACTAGGCGAGGGTCAATCTGGATAGTCATGACGAGGAAAGCTTGCTTGTGCTTTTCAAGGAAGCATTGCAGCAGTATCGGTGTTACCTGAGGAAATCACACTTTGGTGGCAAATCTATAAACGGATTTCTAGTGAAGTCTCCTGTGCTAAATTTAGAAGACATTGAATGGAAAAACATTGTTATGCACTGATCTCATTCCCAGGATGAGGTACTGTCTATGAAATCACATGACAATTTGAACTTCTACTTTTCCGCACGTGCCTTACGGATCTTGTTTGCAGGAAATCTGCTCGAAGAAGAATTCGGGTTTGAAAAGAACGACAGGATATCGCAAATATGATGCCCGCTGCTTTGCTCTTGTTAGTAGCTGTTGTCATGTATCACTGTACTTGCATACATACCTGGTTCATTATGTGACAGCAGTATGCATGATAGTTTGCTTATCAATTGTTCGCTCCAAATTCTTCAGTATCCAATGCCAATGTTTTTTAGCTCTTCATTGTTCTTATAAGTACATGCTGTCCTTTATCAGTGTACTTATAATGACAGGTAGTTGTTCATGTACCATCACTCTGCAACTTATTTTCCTTTGCCCTCCATTTTCTACACATCAGATCTATATTTACTCTTACCATAAGGTTGGTACTGAAGAAGTTTAGCTGTGCATTGCTCTTGGTTGTACCTTTTTCCTGTATCGCTGCACTTACATTTATAGCTACTTGGTTATGTAGCATCACTCTTCATCTTATCTTAAATATTCTCCATTTTTTCGTATATTATCACATCTATATTTACTCTTAACAAAATGTAGAATAAAGGCAATGCTTATGAAGAAGATTTTGTGGTAAACTTCTTGAATTGCCCCCTCCCCATCAGCATGGACAAGGCCTTTATAGAGCCTGTCTTCACCAATAATGTAAGTTTGTCCATCACAAGCCTTCAAACTTTGTTGTATATATTTGGTTAGGCATGACTGCAACAGCTGTTTATTTTTGATGTTTGCATCAAATTGCATGTTTAAAGTTTATTATGTACTCCCTCCGTTCCAAAATAGATGACCCAATTTTTTACTGAAGTTAGTATAAAGTTGGGTCATCTATTTTAGAACGGAGGGAGTAGTTCATAAACAAAAGTTTGTCCTTTCTCAATTTAAGTTTTCAGTTGTACAACCAAGTTCCTTATTCATACCATGTAGATTAAAGTATACAGAGCAAGTGATCTTCTTTTGCACTGCATGTATGCTTCTATTCTTCATCCGTAATCCAGTGGTGTGGTGAACCTACCCACTACAGCACAATGTCATATTCTGCAATGTCTTAACTATGAACAATGTCATATCATTCTACTACTCCCTCTGTCCGAAAATACTTGTCATTGAAATGGATGTATCTAGATGTATTTTAGTTCTAGACACATCCATTTTGATGACAAGTAATTCCGGACGGAGGGAGTATTATTTAAACCGTCTCTTTATTTGCCAATCTGAAATGGGATAAATTGACAGCACACTAACTATTGATACTTATGAGTTCTTGATCTGTAATCCAGTGGTGTCGTGAAGCTGCCAACTCCTTCACAATGTCATTTCCTGCCATGTCTTGACCTGAATAATACCAAATTGTGTTAATGCAATTTTAAACTGTGTCACTTTATTCATCAGTAAGAAATGTGATGAATTGTCAGCACTGATACTTTTATGTGCAAAACCTGTCATCTGTCTGCTTGTTTATCTTTCAGAGTGAGGAAGATTTAAGTGTTGAACAAGCGCAGTCTTATCATCTTGCTCAGCTGCTTGCGCTGCAGCTCCCCAGCAGGGCTAACCTTTCTTGAACTCTATTGAAGTGCTGTCGGTTTTGTATATTATTTTGTCGGCGTGTTTATTTGCACTGGTGGCGATCTTTGATGCCCAGTATATGTAAGCTGCTGTCTGCTTGTGCTTTATTATCATAGTGGCGAACTTTGATGCCCAGTGGATGTAATATGATGTAATTTCTTTATTGTATAGTCTAGGTTTTTTCTTATTCACGATGCTGCAGTTATTTTACTGTCTTCACAGTAAACCGGCCAAACCGTAAAATTACAGTACATAATCGGGCCGTCATGCAATCATGATGTAGGTTGGGCCTGAAACGTGCCGAACAGCTAACGGGCCGGCAGCAGCCCAAAATGAACCCTGGCCCATGATTGTGCGAATCAAATCACGGGCTTTTAACAGGCCAAAATTGTCTCAGTCCTTCTTTGGCCCAATCAGATATCGGCTGCGAGCAGGCCAGATGCAAACCGGGCTGTAGTTAGGCCCAACTATATGACGGGCATTTAACAGGCCGAAATTAATATAGGGCCGAAATGTTAAACAGGTCCTTAAGAGGCCAAAACTAATGTCAGGCCGAATTACTAAGTGGGCCTCTAGCAAGTGGGCCCAAAAGCATAGTGTCCAGTTGACGGGCCGAATCTGATATGGGCCATAATTGAGCCCATAGCCTCTTAAAGGGCCGTACCTGATCTGGGCCGTAATTTGGCCTAGAACGTGGTAGGCTTTTAATGGGCCGGATCTCATACGGGCCACTATTAGGCCCGGAACGTGGCAGGCCATTAATGGACCGGATCAAATATGGGCCGGCATTTGGCCCAAAACATGGCAGCCAGTTAATGGGCCGGCCTACTAGTGCCCTCAAATTCTTGTGGGCCTACAGCTGAACCGGCCCGTTAATGTCGGCGAAATCTCGTGGGCCTTTAGCCGGGCCGGCCCATTATGATCCGCATGAATCTTGTGGGCCTTTACCTGGGCCGGCCCATTATGGCAAACAAAAATCTTGTGGGGCTTTACCTGGGCCAGCCCATTATGGCCCGCGAAATCTTGTGGGCCGTAGCTAGGCCAGCCCATTATGGCCCACAAAATCTCGTGGGCCCTTAGCTGGGTCGGCCCATTATGGTCCGCAAAATCTTCTGGGCCTTTAGTTGGGCCGGCCCATTTAAACTTGATGGGTCGGTCGGCGTGTCAACATATCATAGGCGCGTCTCGCCCATTGGATGAGTGACACATGTGCCAGCGCGGACCTAACACGTGTCTCCTCCAGCCAATGATGATTTTACACGTGGAAAATCCCCATTGGTCGGGGCTGTTAACGGGTTATCGGATCCAAAACCCGACCTGATAGCTTAACGGCATTCCATTACGGTGGATGCCACGTGTCGGTCACCCTTGACGAAAGCACTTCTGTGACGCGCGATTTATCGTCATGGAAGTGGACACTTCCGTGATGATAATTTTGGTAATGTCATGGAACACTTCTACGACAGCACAGGTATGACTATCTTGATTCTGTCATAAATTTGTCATGGATGTACATGCATGACAAAAAACGCGACCTACTGTGACAAACACGTATCATCACGGAAGTGTATTTTTTTTGTAGTGATCGTGAGTCTCTGCTCATCTCCGCAAGCTAATAATACACTATGGTTTGGGTACTTGTTCTGAGTTGGCCTTTGGCCTTTATGCACCAACCACCACGTGAGAATAGTTATGGGCCTCGACGATGTAGTATCAGCCGAAGCTTTGTCAGACGTCCAGTTCAGCAGTGTGGCACGGACCGGCACCATCCTGTAGTGGTGGAGCCTGGACCCGCCCTGCGCGCAACGATCCGGAGTGCAACACGCGATGGGCCCAGACCCCAGAGTGGTTAGGTTGTAGACCGGCGGGGACCTCTCTGTTGAGCCTAGGTAGGGCTATAACGTGTTGATTTTCCGAGGCCGGGCATTGACCCAAAAAAGTGTGTCCGGCCAGAGTAATCAAGCATGTTGGAAAACATGGTGCACCCCTGCAGGGAAGATTATCTATTAATAGTCGTGTTCACGGTAACGGACATTCAGACTTATATCCTGATCTTATACAACTACAAATGGATACTTAAGATATGTGGCTCCGGGATTGCTTTCTCACAGGGAGTCGAGGAAGGATCTCTGGGCATTAATGTTACAACATGTTTGTTAATTAAACTGCTATTCTTTACTCTTCTACTTGCTGCAAGATGCTTGGAGCTACTTGAAGATGCTAGTCTTCGATAGGCTAGGCCTTCCCTCTATTCTGGCTTTCTGCAGTTCAGTCCACAGTTACAAACCTTCCATTTGATACCAGTGCATACTTAGTATAGATCTGATGCTTGCGAGTACTTTGGATGAGTACTCACGGTTGCTTTGCTACCCCCTTTTCCCCCTTCCTTCTTCTTTCCGGTTGATGCAACCAGATAGTGGATCCCTGGAGCCAGATGCCACCGCCGATGGATGCTACTACGTAGTAGTTAGGAGGTCCTAGGCAGGAGGCCTTGCCTCTTCGATCGTTGTTGCTTTTGTGCTAGCCTTCTTAAGGCATCCTTGTTTAACTTATGTCTGTACTCATATATTGTTGCTTCCGCTGACTCTTGTATTTGAGCCCTCGAGGCCCCTGGCTTGTAATATAAATCTTGTATTATTTTGATTTGTGTCTAGAGTTGTGTTGTGATATCTTCCCGTGAGTCCCTGATCTTTATCGTACACATTTGCGTGTATGATTAGTGTATGATTGAATCGGGGGCGTCACAAGTTGGTATCAGAGCCGACTGCCTGTAGGATCCCCCCTTTCCAACTCCTTGGCCGAAGTTGAGTCTAGTCTTTGAAAAACTGTTTTACTAACATGTCTGTGTGGCTTACGGGCCCACATCGCCAATTGGGTGGTATTAGGATCTTTTACTCCTCATCTATACTCTGGGAATATGATCTCTATTCTATTCTGGTTAAACGATTTTGCTAACAACTCTAGATTCTCGTAAATGCTTTCTCCCGGAGAGCCCCCTCACTCCAGATGATTGCTTGGTGCACTAGAAGATTCTGAAGATACTCTCTGATGTTTTACCGAGTCCCTTGTACCCTTCGCCGTTGCGATCCCTACCACCGATAAATTCTTAGGTGTAACTATATACAGTGTCGTTCATACAGTCATCCCCTGTTGATCTTGTTATTACATTATACCCTAAATTTCTCCTTATTGTTCCGAGAATACTTTGTGCCTACTAACTTGTAGTTCTTTGCCACCTGCATACCCCTACGGTAATTCCTCACACCTATCGAGGATTTGCTCATTCCTAGTTGATTAAGTGATTCACAAGATACTCTGAAATACTACCCGATCTTCTGATAACCCTCTCCAACTATTGATCTACAAATACTTGTCTTCTTGCATTATGGATACTTTCCCTACGTCTGACAATATTGATAGTATCCTTTGTCATCGTTATTTTTGAACATTTGATTCGATATGTTTTTGAATGCTTGCAATCATCCATCTCAATTGGAATTCTTCCCTTCGGCTCAGACGTCACTCCTGACATGAGCTAGTGCTCGACAAATCAAACCTTGATTGGTTGTCGATCTATGTCTATTCAACTTTCTTGTCTTTGATCAGAGCCTCTTCTTCTGATCCCCTGATTTGGGACTCATAATTCTGTTACATTTGAGCCTTGAATTGGTAAGTTGTTTCTATAACATGATCTCCTTGCATCCTTTCTTCTTTTGGTTGAGTGTCGTTGCTCACATCAGATCCCTTGTGGACCACTAGATCCTTTGTTGGGTTCTATCTGACAGCGTCCTTCATATTCAGTAACCTTGTGAACTTTTCCTCGGATACATAATGCCCTTGGTAAATTGTATCCCCCGCTCCTGTCAACCATACTCTGCTTCCGGACTTGAGTTTTTACTCGTGAATTTTGTGGTATATGTTCCTAAGATGCCTAGTGGTTTGAATCTATGTCTTCCCTAAATCCATGAGGACACAAAAGTTATGCGGGTTATACTCTACTGGCTTTTCGTCAGGTAAATTTCAATGCTACAACTTCTTCGAAAATGAGAAGTGAATGAAAGGTTATGCATTGAACAAGTGGGAGTCGACCTTGAACTTTGTGTTAATGCCCATGAACACGATGTAGATCCTATCGTGGAAGCTTCTTGTTATAATAATAATCCCCTTGTGATAAGTTTATCTCGTATCTATATTTGGTCCTTTGCAACCGTGGTTCCGACCATATTGTTCTTCTTTGATCCCCTTTCTCGGCCAAGTTGAAGTACTTGTCTTCTGCAGATCATTTCACCTGTCCAACCTCTATCATGTTCTACCTTCGAGTATTACACTCTGTTATCTCGAGAATATCATGGAACTACATAACTTCTTATGAGTTCTTCATCAACTATTATTTCTCGCTGATTCTAATTTTCCACGGGTTCGGAGTTGCTGGACACTCGTTAACACCGATAACGGATTTGAGTCTACACTTTCCTTTCCATTGTTTTGTTTAGCCTTTCTTGTAACCTAACATATCTGAGCAGTGATAAATCCCTGCTTATGTATACACCTCGGTGTACAAGCTCTGTCAGTAAGACCTTGTTACTACTGTTTATGACATTCCGATAGCCACCGATGGATGAGAACTTTGCCTATTGGTCCGCCTCGTCTTAACGAGCAGGAAAATAGTTCTCTTCGTCCCTCGCCCTTGGTACCAACGTTGTTGCCAACATAACTGACAGGCTATCCTATGACTTGCCTTGCTATCATGACCGTACACAATGTTAGCATCCTTCCTGCTTTTAACCCACATGGTGGGCCCATAACCCATAGTTCCACAGGATCGAAACCTGACTCCTGTACATCCCTATTTTCCAAAGTTGTCCCTCGCTCTTGGCTTCGTATGTACATCATGAGCGACCTACCTAGTGATATATTCTTGTATTACACACAATACTTATTCGCATTGCTCTGAACCCCTTTTACTCACTGTTTTAGGCAACGAACAATTGCCTACCCGGTTGAAGCTTCTTATTGCACCTTCTTGCCTTGCTCTCGATGACTTTCTTGAATTTCAACTCGAGATATGCCGATATGCCACATTCACTGAGATAGCCCCAGGTACCTATCTTGTGTTGAGCTTCGTCCTTCTCGAGTCTTTCCCCCTTACTTCACCCCTTAAATCTCGGGACGAGATTTCTTGTAGTGGAGGAGAATTGTGACGCCCGAATAATTTAGCTATAGTAATCCCCCGCTAATGGTGCCATGTCATCACATTACTGTTGCTAACCCTCACTTGATCCAAATCATGATTCAAATTCAAACTCAAAATTTTAAAGTCAATAATTCAAATTTGCCAAACATGAAAACTAAAATGTTCAAAGTGTGGAAAATAATCCCTGGATATTTTTCATGTTGGAACCAACCTCTTTCGGATTCCGAAAGTGCCCCTGGAAATTATTTAGTGATCCAGCACCATTTAAACTTGGCCTTTTCAATTTCTAAAAATAGTTAGACAACAACTTTCGGCCTTAAACGTTTTGTGACTCCTAGAATTAATGTGCTTGTTTTAGTTGACAAGACTCTTTTCTATCAAAACTCTTTTAGTCCTACAATTTAAAAGAAAACAAAAAGGGTTTAAGAAAAATAAAAAGGCAAAGGTAGGGAAGAAAAGCCCTGACCTCCCCTCTCACTGGGCCTCGACCCAGCTGGATCGCCATGCCAGCCCATCATCTCCGATCCCTCCTCTCTCCTCCTGTTCGTGCGACCGAGTCGCTACAGGGGCTTGGTCGCCGTCGCACCCTCTCGCCGGCAGCGCCGGGAGGGGATAAGGGTGCCACACCCCGACCCATCAATCCCATCCTCTCACTCGCTCACCACTTCCCTCTCTCTCTCCGCCTCTCGCCAAGGCACTCGTTCCCCTTCTCCAGATCCGTCGATGAGCGCGGCTGTCGCCGCCCGGCTCTCGCCTCGCCATTGCGTCCACGAAGACCGTCGTCGTCTGCTGCATCCACTACGGAGAGGAAAACGGGCCAGAACCCCCTCCTTCGTTGGATCCGTGCCGCCCGCTTCGGTCGCCGGCCATCTCCGTCAACTCCGACCGCCCTGCAGCTACTAAGCCGTCACCGGGCCCTCTTGCGCCTCCCCGGTGAGCTTTGCCTGCCTTCCCGTTTTCTTCGTCACCTCTCCGCATGTGTAGCCGCCGTCCTTGCCATGGCCGAACCCACCGCCACTGACGAGCTCACCGCTGTAGTCATCGTCACCGTAGCTCGCTCCCGAGTTGGTAACCGAGCTCCTGGGGCTCGGGCTGGTCCAACGCTGCTGCCCACATCGACTACCATCCCCCACATCACCGTAGCCACCAACGCCCGCCACCACCTAATGTCGTCGTGCTCGCCGTGACCCAGGCCTGCTCGCGCTCCCAGGCCGTTCCCCCTTGCTGCCTCCGACGGTCGCCTCTGGCCGCCCTGCTGGCCGCCGAATCCCCGCCACCCGTTTGCCGTAGCGCCTCTGCCTGCCGCTGTCGTCTGGCCGCCTCAACCCGCTGTCGGCCACGCCTTGGCCTCGGCTCGCGACCGTGGCCGCGCCCCCGACTGCCCGCTCGCGCCAGGCTCCCCCATCGCGCTGCTCACCCCCACGCGCTTCC
>NC_041385.1:391434872-391455216 GCF_002162155.2 Triticum dicoccoides | reverse complement strand
CGCTCGGGCGCAGCGTCCCTCGGGCACGGGCTCCCGCACTCGTTAACACCCGCCCCGCTAGGCTGGCCTGGTGGCACTGCCAGCGGGCCCCACACCCTGCCCTCTAAAGAAAAAGGTTTTAAAAAATATATTAATAAAATCAATTAACTAATTAACTAATTAATTAGTTAGTAATTAATTATTTAATTTAATTAACTCTGTTTAACTACCCTAATTAACTAGGTTGCTTAATTAGGTCTGTTTATTTAAGTTGGGTCAATGACAGGTGGCCCCGAGTCAAACGTTTTGACCGGTCAACAGTTGACTGTTGACTGCTGACTCAGCAGTCAACAGGACCCAGTGCCAGCCTCTGTACTGCTCTACTGTGTACACTTGTGTGTGCATGTAGCAATTTAGTCTTTTTTGAATTAATATTTAATCCAATAATTTCAGAATATTGTTAAATCTTTGAAAATCATTGAAATTAAACCGTAGCTCGGATGAAAAAGTTTTATACATGAAAGTTGCTCAAAATTTCGAGACGAATCCGGATATGAGGTTTGTTCGTCTGCCACACATCCCTAGCATAGCAAACATGCAAACTTTCCCCTTCGGTTCATATGTCTGACAGATGTCCGGAACCGGGAAAACTTTCCCGGATGTTTCCCCCTTCGCCAGTATCGCCTAACCCTGTGTTAGAACACCTCTAGCATTTCTTATTGTCTTGTTATGCATATGTTTGCGTGTATTTACTGTTTCTTCCCCCTCTTCTCTCTGGTAGACCCTGAGACCGTTGCTGATGTCCCTGTGATCGACTACGTCGATGACGACCCCTCCTTCTCGCCTGAGCAACCAGGCAAGCCCCCCCTTTGATCATCCTGATATCGCCCATTCCATTCTCTCCTGGTTGCATTAGATTTTGCTACTGTTATTGTTTGCTCCTATTCTGATGCATAGCCTGCTTTTGTAACCTGCTGTTGTACCTTACCTGCTTATCCTAAACTGCTTAGTATAGGTTGGTTAGTGATCCATCAGTGACCCCCACTTGTCCTTGGTGCCGCTACTTCATCATCGACGACTCGATCAGCGTGATCGACGACCAGAGCCCAACACCTCTCATCACATCACGCCCCTTTTGTTGCTCGACTCTCTAGAGCTACTATCGAGTGCCGAGGGTGATCCCTCCTAACGCATTCCTAATGATAATTCTGTAGTGTAGCTATTCGGTCGTGTTCATCGAGGGTGATTTCCTCTTTCACCATTCCCGATACAGCTCTATCATTCAACACCTCAAGTGTGAACCTCGAGGGTGGTCCCTCTTACGTTCACCTTGATGATTACATTGAGTGGAATCCACCGGGGGTGATTCCTCGGGTTTTCCCCTTGATGTTCGGACACACAGTTACCTTGACTTTACTTGAGACCTTGGTGAAAGTCGGGAGAGCACCCGCAAGATGGTTACATGGCATGGCCGGGCATTCTAGGCCCTTGTCGTAAGTCCACGAGACGGGGCGACGGGGTCACTTTCTATCGTGAGTCTCTGCTCATCTCCGCAAGTTAATAATACACTATGGTTTGGGTATTTGATTTGAGTTGGCCTTTGGCCTTTACGCACCAACCACCATGTGAGAATAGTTATGGGCCTTGACGACGTAGTATCAGCCGAAGCTTTGTCAGACGTCCAGTTCAGTAGTGCGGCACGGCTGGGCCGGCACCATCCTGTAGTGGTGGAGCCTGGACCCGCCCTGCGCGCAATGATCTGGAGTGCAATGGGCGATGGGCCCAGACCCCGGAGTGCTTAGGTTGTAGACCGGCGGGGACCTCTCTGCTGAGCCTAGGTAGGGCTACGGCGTGTTGATTTTCTGAGGCCGGGCATTGACTCAAAAAAGTGTGTCCGGTCAGAGTAATCAAGCGTGTTGGAAAACGTGGTGCACCCCTGCAGGGAAGATTATCTATTAATAGCCGTGTCCATGGTAACAGACGTTCAGACTTATATCCTGATCTTATACAACTACAAATGGATACTTAAGATATGTGGCTCCGGGATTGCTTTCTCGCAGGGAGTCGAGGAAGGATCTCTGGGCATTAATGTTACAACATGTTTGTTAAATAAACTGCTATTCTTTACTCTTCTACTTGCTGCAAGATGCTTGGAGCTGCTTGAAGATGCTAGTCTTCGATAGGCTAGGCCTTCCTTCTACTCTGGTTTTCTGCAGTTCAGTCCACAGATACAAACCTTCCATTTGATACCAGTGCATACTTAGTATAGATCTGATGCTTGCGAGTACTTTGGATGAGTACTCACGGTTGCTTTGCTACCCCCTTTTCCCCCTTCCTTCTTCTTTCCGGTTGATGCAACCAGATGGTGGATCACTGGAGCCAGATGCCACCGCTGATGGATGCTACTACGTGACGACCGCCTACGACCAGGAGTAGTTAGGAGGTCTGAGGCAGGAGGCCTTGCCTCTTCGATCGTTGTTGCTTTTGTGCTAGCCTTCTTAAGGCATTCTTGTTTAACTTATGTCTGTACTCGGATATTGTTGCTTCCGCTGACTCTTGTGTTTTGTGCTTGTATTCGAGCCCTCAAGCCCCCTGGCTTGTAATATAAAGCTTGTATTATTTTGATTTGTGTCTAGAGTTGTGTTGTGATATCTTCCCGTGAGTCCCTGATCTTGATCGTACACATTTGCGTGTATGATTAGTGTACGATTGAATCGGGGGCGTCACAATCGGACAGCGGCCCCGGACTATGTTGGTCGTCCCCTGGCTCATCCTGCTCCATCATTGGGTTCATGGGGTCGTCGTTGCCTTTGAAGTCAACCGGGGTTTTGTTCTTTCTTGCGATGTTATCCCTGTTTTTACTGTGGCAGGATTTAGAGCGTCGCCGACGTCATCGCTTTGGTTGCTTCTCAAGAGGATTATCCTCCGTTGCATCCTTCCGTTCCTCGCCGTTGTTTTCTTTGGGTGTGTCCACCATGTATATATCATATGATGAGGTGGCTGTCCAGCGCCCTGTGGGCGGTGGTTCCAGTTCTTCTCCAGCATCGTCGTCCAGACCGTCGATGTCTTCAGAGTCGAAATCAAGCATGTCAGTTAAGTCGTCGATAGTGGCAATTAAGTGGGTGGTGGGTGGGGAACAAATTTCTTCATCGTCCGCTTCCCACTCAAGCCGGACATAGTTCGGCCAAGAGTCTCCTCACAAGGAGAGAGATTTCAGTGAATTTAGCACGTCGCCCAAGGGCGAGTGCTGAAAGATATCAGCGGAGGTAAACTTCATGATCGGTGCCCTATCAGATTCAATAGGCACGGATGCGCGTGGTTTGGAACCTATGACCGGAGACGCGTCCGAGGGTCTGATGACACAGATCTCTTTGGAGGTGAAGTCTGTGTTTGGCTCTAGCGCCAATGAGTGTGCAGCCTCTGTGGCGGGGTCTATCCACCCGTCCTCGGATGGCGCGATCTGCTCCGAATCTAAGGCCAGGGCAGCTGCAGGTGCGTTCTCCTGAACATCGTCTGATGGCAGATCTAAGTCATGCTCATCGTGACTGTACAGCACACCTGTCATGGGCTCGAATCTGTCAAAGATCGAGTTTCCGCGGATGTCGGCAGTGTAGTTCAAGCTTCCAAACCTGACCTAATGGCCAGGGGCGTTGCTATCGATCTGCTCCAGATGGCCAAGCGAGTTGGCACACAGTATGAAGCTGCCGAATATGAAGACCTGTCCGGGAAGGAAAACCTCACCCTGGATCACATCGTTGTAGATGATTGAAGGAGCCATCAAGCCTTGCCATGACGACAAAGTGGAACACTCAATGAAAGCACCAATGTCGGTGTCAAAACCGGCGGATCTCGGGTAGGGGGTCCCGAACTATGCGTCTAAGGCTAATGGTAATAGGAGGCGGGGACACAATGTTTACCCAGGTTCAGGCTCTCTCGATGGAGGTAATACCCTACTTCCTGCTTGATTGATCTTGATGATATGAGTATTATAAGAGTTGATCTATCACGAGATCGCAGAGGCTAAACCCTAGAAGCTAGCCTATGATTATGATTGTTCATGTCCTACGGACTAAGCCCTCCGATTTATATAGACACCGGAGGGGGCTAGGGTTACACAGAGTTGGTTATAGAGAAGGAGATCTACATATCCGAATTGCCAAGCTTGCATTCCACGCAAAGGAGAGTCCCACCCGGACACTGGACGAAGTCTTCAATCTTGTATCTTCATAGTCTAGCAGTCTGGGCAAAGTATATAGTCCGGCTGTCCGAGGACCCCCTAATCCAGGACTCCCTCAGTAGCCCCTGAACCAGGCTTCAATGACGACGAGTCTGGTGCGCAGATTGTCTTCGGCATTGCAAGGCGGGTTCCTTCTTCGAATACTCCATAGAAAATTTTGAACACAAGGATCGTGTCCGGCTCTACAAAACAAATTCCACATACCACCGTAGAGAGCACAATATTCCATAAATCTAATCTGCCGACAACTTTTCATAGCATGACATCACGCCGCGGCCTGGTCATTACGAACCGTTTTTCCCAGCCTGCTACTGGACGTATTGCGAGGCGATTTTATTGGCACATCTTGTCGAAGCAGAGATCGTGTCCCCTTATCACGGGATTCTCATCAATACGGGTGTGGGTAACCCAACCGCGCTTGTTAGTATGACTCCTCGATTTTAGGCAAGTTCCAAATGGCCATGCGAAGGACGCTTAATATTCACCCTCTTTATAAAGGGGCCAAGACCTGTCCTTTTCTTTCCACGCTCGATCCTTCCCTTCCCCTACCTCGAGTTCCAACACCCAAGGTTCAGGCTATGCACTTGGACCTTCAACCATGTCCGGGTCCAACCTTCAAGGCCGGTGGATGGCCTCCTCCGTCACAGAGGAGGACATCAAGAAGCTCAGGGAGGCTAGGTATCTGACCGCTAAAATCCCCCACAGGCTACCTGCTCAAGGGCAGGTTATCCCCACTCCCGAACCCAACAAGAGTGTTGTATTTGTTTCCCACTTCCTCCGAGGGCTAGGCTTTAGTATTGATCCCTTCGTAAGAGGGCTCATGTTCTATTACGGGCTAGATTTACATGATCTAGCTCCAAATTCCATCCTTCACATCTCATCGTTTATCCTCGTGTGTGAGGCTTTCCTCCACATTACCCCACACTTCGGCTTATGGCTCAAGACCTTTAATGTGAAGCCAAAGATGATCGACGGGCGACACGCGGAGTGCGGAGGCGCTATAATAAGCAAAGGTGCCGGCGCCCTATGGCCAAAGGGCTCCTTCCTGGAGGTGTCAGACTTATGGCAACGGGAGTGGTTCTACATCACAGCACCCCGAGGTACAAAGCGGGCGGCCGCCCCAGGCTTCCGCCCGGGCCCTCCTCCCCAACTGGCGTCATGGGTCAACAAAGGGCTGGACTGGGGCCAGTAAATGACGTGCCAACATTGCAAAGCCGCATTCGAGACCTCCTCAAGAGGAATGTCAGTCTCGTCAAAGTGATGCAAGTAATGCTAGTTCATCTGGTCCTGCATGCCAACGCCGATCTCTCCGTATGTGGAAGTTCAACCCGGAAGGACCGCGAACTATTCAGCACTTCTTCGGCGTGACGCTCGAAGGGACATATGGATTGTTCTTTGGATCACGAATAAAGTGTCTGGACACCATCGAGGATGCGGGTCTCAACTGCAACCGCCCAGATACCCAAGTAAGTAATTCCACGACCAAACATGTTGTCTTTACATTTGTCACAACATCATTCTAAAAAATTGCCCTCACCCAGGACTGGATAAGAAAGGCGGAGAGGATCAGGTGGTCGGCCCCTCTTCCCGAAGGTTCGCCGGATCCTGTACTAACTAGGATGCTGGCTCACGCACCCTATCAAGTGCCATCGGGAGAGGACGAGGGGAGGAATAGAGAAGCCGAAAGCTGTCTTCATACATTACCCATCAAAAACGGGGGAATTAGTGCCTCCATGAAGGAGGAGGATCGGGGAGGCGAATCTAGAATCCCCTCTCCCTGCGGGAAGAAAAGGGGTGCTCCTGAATATTTGGACGTGGAGGCTTCCAAACGAGGGAAGAAACCTTCGCCAGGGGGCCCTGCCCCGGAGGGCGTTCTTACCGTACAGCACTCGCAAGGGGGCCAGCCATCAACCGAGTTGTAAGTGAACCAAAGCACTTTGGTAAATATATCCTGCTTTATCTCTGAGAACAATGACCGAGACATATATTTTGCAGTCCGGCTCGTAGCCCTTCTCGACAAAGTTTGTCTTCGGGGATCTTCTTCCGGAGATGATGGAGAGCGAAACGCCTCCTCCTGCCTCCCCGCCTCATGGGGCGGACGACCCCGAGGTGTCATCGCGGAGAATTTCTCCTGATCCACAAAGGCCAGAAGGTAACTCTTCGGCCGCCCGAAGTCCGGAGTATTCAGCTCCTAAGGAGGGCAACAAAAAGAGCCCGGGCTTGTCCGGTGTAAAACCGGACACATTGATGGATCTTCTGGAGCAAGCGGCTATCTTAGAGGCACATCGTACCGTAATGGGTACGGTGGTTGAGAGGATCTCATCCGCCAAAAGCGGGTTGAATGAGGCTTTTACGAGCCTGTTAAGAGGCTTTGAGGTACGCAAAGTAATATAGATATATTTGATTGTACCGCACACGCTAGGTGTGCTCTGTATAGATAGTTGGCAAACAGAGGATCATAGTCCCAGGTAATGATCGCGTTGCTTTCATGTGCAGGCGGCTGTGGGTCCGGCGGCTGACCAGACTGCTGATTTTGCCGAATTGAGGTGGCAGCTTGACGTGGCAGATGCCGACATCACGCTTGTGAACAAGCGGCTTGACGAGGCACAGGGTATGAACATTCTGGTGGTCAGTAAATATTAAGAGGAGCATGATGCTAGTATCTATAATATTCTTTGACTGCAGATGGAGCTGCCGCTGTGGAGACCCTTCGAGAGGAACTTGCCTGAGCCAAGGAACAAGCCAGGAGAAGTGATGCAACCGCCCTGAAGGCGGCCGAAAAGTTAAAAGCCGAACAGGCCGCTCATCGCTAGAGCGAAGATAAAATAGCCAACATGGCTCTTGAGCTCCAAAATGCCGCCAGCCGGTGTGATCTCCTCGAAAGGGAAAGCCAAGCAAAAGCGGCTGACTTGAAGAAGGCTTTGGAAGCAGCCAAGGAAACGCGTTCTGAAATCAGAGCTGCGCGGGAGGAGCTTCGTCAAGTCGGAGATATCACGGCTGGGAGGCCCTTTTTATTGCAGACGAAGTTCGACGATCCAAAGTATGCCCCTCTTGATCAATTATGGAGTTATGCAGACGCATACTTGGATTTAGCAAAGAGTGTTGCTGATGCAACTGAGTATTTCAAAGATCAAAAAGCTCATGAGGTGGAAAAATTGTTCTGGTCGCAGTTCAGCGCTCCAAAGCGTCCGCTGCTGTTGAATGAGCAAATGGCTGAGTGGGCCGAGCTCCATAGGTTGTCTGGGCTTGCCATGAGGTCTATCGTGGAACATCTTTAGCCGAAGGAACCAAGTCCGGATAGTTATTTTAGCTTAGTGCAACGATTTCTTCGTGTTGTGCCGCATATCGACACTGTAAAAAGGTCAACATGCATAGAGGGTGCGCGGATGGCTCTTGCCCGTGTTAAGACATACTGGGCAGGGATGGAGGCCACCGCAATTGCAACCAGGGGTTCGACCGGAGGCCAGGACTCGCCCGAGCACTATTTTGAAGAAGTCCTAGAAGACGCCCGTTTAATAGAGGCTCAGTGCTCGAAGATTACCATGTTCGAGTGACATGTACTTTGATTGTAAAAACAATGCTATTCTGATTATAAATGCTGCGTTTATACTTTTGCCCATAAAGTTTATAGTGCCTCCTGTGCGGCCGTTTATGTATGTATGTATATAACCTGAAAGTTTGCAGTCGTCGGCTTCAGCCCCCATGCATATAATGCGGGGGTGTTCGGTAAAGCACGTAATCACACTTGATCCAACATCTTGGTCCATTAAGGAGGTGATAGCGCAGCGAACAAGGCAATCGGACTATATAGCTTTAACACTTTCACTTAGCCATAGGAGTTCGACAGTGGGGCTACTATATAGCCCCTGGTACTTCCGCGTTCATCCGAATATGGTGCGCGTACGTACATGACCAGGAAACCGGTCCTTCGTTAATGCGGAGGAATCGCGAAGATTCCGCTGAGTCATCGAGTGGTTGACCAGTCTCACGCTTTATCATGACAGTCAGTTTTCGGCTTTCTCTACTGAGGTGCTCATCCAGATGAACCAGGGCACAATCATAGTAGTTCTCCCGGTGCCACCTTAGCCGATAGAGCGGAACGTAAGGTAGCAAAACACGGGAGCCGGGCAAACCCAACTATTGACCAAAGACATGATTCGGAGCTGATGCATATAAGGCCAAACTCGCGACGCCGAACACTCCCTAAGGTATTCGGACTTTACAACATATACTGGGCTGAGTAATGCCCTCGATAATGAGCCCTGAATTTCCAGGTACATGCATTAATCTGGCGTGACGAAATGCCAATAACGCCAGTATCCCTCTCGGTTGTGTTAAGTGCCCGGAGGGTGTCAAGCAACAAGAGACATTAAAAAAGGTTTACACAGGGTCTTAATCTAAAAAGAAACCTTTGAGCGGGGCCCTGCCGCACGTCTGCGCCTTTGTCTCGGTTGTGCCGTATCCTAGAAGGGTGTGGCATGATGATCATCTGCAAAAAGGAAAAACCCAGGTGAAAGAATCTGGTGTGATCGTGCGAAAAGTTGGTTATTCTTAATGAACCATGAGAATTCAATCTATTATTGTATTGATAGGGTCAAGCTGAACTATGGGCCTTTTTTACATGCAGGCAGCCCCTAGCACCACCTATGGGGGTATGTCCATCGACCCAAGCTCAGGTTTATCTGGGCTGCTACAAATAGTGCTACGCCGGACACGTCTAACCGTGTCGGTGGTCTTGACGACCAATCATTTATTCTGGTTGGAGGGGCCACTCAGTGGTTCGGCTGTTAGAGCCGCCACATATTCTTCCGCACGTAAGTAACGCTCTGTATTTCCGCTAATTGTGATGATGCCGCGTGGACCGGGCATCTTAAGTTTAAGATAAGCGTAATGCGGAACTGCATTGAAACGGGCGAAGGCCGTTCTTCCTAGTAGCGCTTCGGAAGTTGTTGGGGGCAAACCGAATACAACCTCTAGTATTAGAGAGCCCGTGCAGCGGGCTTCTATGCCTGGTGTTACTCCTTTAAAGGTAGTATTACTTTGGCTGATTCTTGACGGGTCTATCCCCATCTTGCGGACAGTGTCTTGATATATCAAATTCAGACTACTAACGCCATCCATGAGGACTCGGGTGAGATGGTATCCGTTAATTATTGGGTCGAGCACCAAGGCAGCCGATCCTCCGTGCCGGATACTAGTCGGATGATCCCTGCGATCAAAAGTGATCGGGCAGGCCGACCAAGGGTTGAACTTGGGGGCGACGGGCTCTACAGTGTATATGTCTCGGAGTGCGTGTTTACGCCTCCTCTTTGGTATATGAGTTGCGTAAATCATGTTCACTGTTTTGACCTCTGGTGGAAAAAATTTCTATCTCCTAGTGTTCGGCTAGCGAGACTCATCCCCGTCTTCACTTGGCGTCTCCCTCCCCTTGTGTTCGGCGTTTAGTTTGCCGGCCTGCTTGAAGACCCAGCATTGTTTGTTGGTGTGGTTTGCAAGTTTTTCGGGGGTGCCATGAATCTGACATAATCTGTCTAGAATCTTGTTTAGGCTGGACGGTCCATCTCTGCTGCCTTTAAATGGCTTTTTCCGTTAACCGGGTCGAGAGCCCCTAAATCCGGCGTTGACCGCCGTTTTGTCTGGGCTGTCTTCATTGCTTCGACGCTTGTTTTTATTGCGTCGCGGCTTCCCATTGCCGTCCCTAATTTCGGATGTGCCTGGGTCATTTGTGCCTCTATGGGCCAACCAACTGTCCTCGCCCATGCAAAAGCGGGTCATAAGGCTTGTTAGGGCTGCCATTGTCCTCGGCTTTTCCTAGCCGAGGTGTCTGGCGATCCATTCGCCCCGGACACTATGCTTGAAAGCTGCTACAGCTTCGGCATCAGGGCAATCGACGATTTGATTCTTCTTTGTGAGAAATCTGTTCCAAAGCTTATGGGCTGACTCTCCGGGTTGTTGAATTATGTGACTTAAATCGTCTACATCCGGAGGTCGGACATAGGTCCCTTGAAAATTAGCCCTGAAAGCATCCTCAAGTTCCTCCCAACTTCCAATTGAGTTTTCGGGGAGGCTTTTCAACCAGTGCCGAGTTGGTCCTTTCAACTTGAGGGGCAGGTATTTGATGGCGTGGAGATCATCTCCGCGAGCCATGTGGATGTGAAGAATAAAGTCCTCAATCCAGACCACAGGGTCTGTCGTTCCGTCGTATGCCTCTATATTTATGGGTTTAAACCCCTCTGGAAATTCATGATCCAGCACCTCATCGGTGAAGCACAGGGGGTGTGCGGCACCCCTGTATTTGGATGTGTCATGGCATGCCTCCGACGGTTGTCGTGTTCGGTGTTGATTCCGAGCTGATATTCGATCAGTATAGTCATTTTGGTAGCCCTGATCCTGCGCCGGAGCATGCTTCCTAGATCCATAGATGGACCTGGCCATACCGGCTTTTTTGTCCAAGTGTTCATGTAAATTGTGTGTTGACTTGTGTGCGGCGTCATTAGCCGCCCTATCGCGGCCACATGGTGGTCGGTCCGGCGGATCGGCCGTATTATTTTTCGGCGGAATGGGCTCTATAGCCTCGTTGTCGAATTCGGGCAGCAGCTTGCGCTTTGGGTAGCTCTTTGTGTGGCGATCGCCACCATATTTTTCTTCCATGTCGAGCACTTTATTCCATCTGCGGTTGAGCGTATCCTGTGCGGCCTTGAGCCTTTGCTTCTGCTTCTTCAAGCTCCTCACGGTGGCGATAAGCCTTCTATGGAGGTTCTCTTGTTCCAAGTGCCTTTCCGGGATGATGAGTGCATCGTCGTCCGGACTGTTCTCCTCTCCGGAGACAGGTATATGAGTTTTATCTCTGCCATCGCTATGATCGGACAGCGGCCCTGGACTATGTTCGCCGTCCCCTCGCCCATCCTGCTCCATCACTGGGTTCATTGGGTCGTCGTTGCCTTCGAAGTCAACCAGGGTGTTATTCTTTGTTGTGCTGTTATCGCTATTTTTTCTGTGGCGGGAATTATAGCGTCGCCAACGTCGTCGCTTTGGTTGCTTCTCAAGAGGATTATCCTCCATTGCATCCTTCCGTTCATCGCCATTGTTTTCTTTGGGTGTATCCACCATGTATATTTCATATGATGAGGTGGCTGTCCAGCGCCCTGTGGGCGGTGGTTCCAGTTCTTCTCCAGCATCGTCGTCCAGACCGTCGATATCTTCGGAGTCAAAATCAAGCATGTCAGTTAAGTCGTCGACAGTGGCTATTAAGTGGGTGGTGGGTGGGGAACAAATTTCTTCATCGTCCGCTTCCCACTCAAGTCGGACATAGTTCAGCCAAGAGTCTCCTAACAGGGAGAGAGATTTCAGTGAATTTAGCACATCGCCCAAGGGTGAGTGCTGAAAGATATCAGCGGAGGTAAAGTCCATGATTGGTGCCCAATCAGATTCGATAGGCACGGATGTGCATGGTTCAGAACATATGACCGGAGACGAGTCCGAGGGTCCGATGACACAAATCTCTTTGGAGTGAAGTCTGTGTTCGGCTCTAGCGCCGATGAGTGTGCAGCCTCCGTGGCGGGGTCTATCCACCTGTCCTCGGATGGCGCGATCTTCTCCGGATCTAAGGCTAGGGCAGCTGCATGTGCATTCTCCTGAACACCGTCTGATGGCAGATCCAAGTCATGCTCATCGTGATTGTACGGCGCACCTGTCATGGGCTCAAATCCGTCGAAGATCGAGTTTCCGCGGATGTTGGCAGTGTAGTTCAAGCTTTCAAACCTGACCTGATGGCCAGGGGCGTTGCTATCGATCTGCTCCAGATGGCCAAGCGAGTTGGCCCGCAGTATGAAGCCGCCTAATACGAAGACCTGTCCGGGAAGGAAAACCTCACCCTCGATCACATCGTTGTAGATGATTGAAGGAGCCATCAAGCCTTGTTGTGATGACACAGTGGAACTCTCAATGAAAGCACCAATGTCGGTGTCAAAACCGGCGGATCTTAGGTAGGGGGTCCCGAATTGTGCGTCTAAGGCTAATGGTAACAGGAAGCAGGGGACACAATGTTTACCCAGGTTCGGGCCCTCTCGATGGAGGTAATACCCTACTTCCTGCTTGATTGATCTTGATGATATGAGTATTACAAGAGTTGATCTACCACGAGATCGCAGAGGCTAAACCCTAGAAGCTAGCCTATGATTATGATTGTTCCTGTCCTACGGACTAAGCCCTCCGGTTTATATAGACACCGGAGGGGGCTAGGGTTACACAGAGTCGGTTACAGAGAAGGAGATCTACATATCCAAATTGCCAAGCTTGCCTTCCACACAAAGTAGAGTCCCACCCGGACACGGGACGAAGTCTTCAATCTTGTATCTTCATAGTCCAACAGTCCGGCCAAAGTATATAGTCCGGCTGTCCGAGGACCCCCTAATCCAGGACTCCCTCAATGATCGTTAGCAAAGACCACCTGAGTATTCCCTTGTACGTCCAAGCCCCTAGCTTTCTTGGTGTATCCGTCCCATGATGGGTCCGGTGATCAGGTTTATCAGAAAAAGCCTTCAGAGGAGAGACAACCTGAAAGAAAGAGAAAAAGTGAAGGTATTCGGATCCAGGAGCGGTTGAGCTGCGTTGTGGACCGAGGTCTAGTTGTGCCTCCGTCCATGCCCATGGTATTTTAAGTGCATAGTTGTGTACGCGCGGCACGACTTTCACCGCTTTATTGGGGCTGGGACGAAGGCCGAATTGCTAGCTGAGCTCTGGACGAGCCGGGCGGTCCTGTTACAGAGTAGCTCAGACTCGCTTGACGGTGTCCGAGGGCTTTATTGCCGAATTGAGGTTTTGCCTAAGAAGTCTATTCTGTACTTCTGCTGCAAGGGCCGCGGTGTGCTCCTCGGTACGGAGGGAGCGCTCCGTATTTCCATTGACTGTTATGACACCGCGAGGTCCGGGCATCTTGAGCTTAAGGTAGGCATAGTGGGGCACCGCATTGCAACGAGCAAATGCGGTTCGTCCGAGCAGTGCGTGATTACCACTGCGGAAGGGGACGATGTCGAAGAGTAATTCTTCGCTTCTGAAATGGGATCCAAAGACCACTTCTAGTGTGATTGAGCCCATACAGCATGCCTCTACACCTGGTATGACACCTTTAAAGGTGGTTTTTGTGGGCTTGATCCTTGAGGGATCAATACCCATTTTGTGCACTGTATCCTGATAGAGCAGGTTCAGGCTGCTACCACCGTCCATGAGGATGCGTGTGAGGTGGAATCTGTCAATGATAGGGTCTAGTACCAGTGCGACTGAACCGCCATGACGGATACTATTCGGATGGTCCCTTCGATCAAAAGTGATCGAACAGGAGGACCACGGGTTGTATTTTGGGGTGACTGGCTCCATCACGTAGACGTCCCTTAGTGCGCGCTTCCACTCCCTTTTGGGGATATGGGTAGCATATATCATATTCACCGTTTTAACTTGGGGAGGAAACTTCTTATGTCCCCCTGTGTTCCGTGGTCGGGGTTCCTCGTCGTCGTCGCTTTGTGATCCCTTTTCCTTGTTTACGACATTTAATTTGCCAGCCAGTTTAAAGACCCAACATTCTCTGTTGGTATGATTGGCTGGTTTATCGGGGGTGTCGTGGATTTTACATGGACGATCGAGTATGCAGTCCAGACTGGATGGACCCGGATTATTTCTCTTAGATGGCTTTTTTCGCTGACCGGACTTGGAGCCACTGAATCTGGCATTGACGGCCATGTCTTCGGTGTTATCGTCATTATTTTGATGCTTGTGCCTGTTTCGTCGGGGCTTGCCGTTGCTATCTCTAGCTTCAGAAGTGTCGGGTTTACTTGAGGTGTTGTTGCTAGGAGCTAGCCAGCTATCCTCGCCCGCACAAAAGCGGGTCATGGCATCGTAAGGGCTTCCATGGACTTCGGCTTCTCTTGCCCGAGGTGTCGGGCGAGCCACTCGTCGCGGATGTTATGCTTAAAGGCCGTCAGGGCTTCAGCCTCCGGACAGTCGACGATTTGGTTCTTTTTAGTTAAGAACCGAGTCCAGAATTTCCTAGCTGACTCTCTGGGATGTTGGGTTATATGACTTAAGTCATCGGCATCCGGAGGTCGGACATAAGTGCCTTGGAAGTTGTCAAGGAATGCATCTTCCAGGTTCTCCCAACTGTCAATGGAGTTTTCGGGCAGACTGTTCAACCAGTGCCTAGTTGGTCCCTTTAGTTTTAGCGGGAGATACTTGATGGCATGGAGGTCATCGTTGCGGGCCATATGTATATGGAGAAGGAAGTCCTCGATCCATACCGCGGGATCTATTGTTCCATCATATGATTCAATATTTACAGGTTTAAACCTGTAAAGGGAATTCATGCTCCATTACCTCATCAGTGAAGCATAGCGGGTGTGCGGCGCCTCTGTGTCGGGCTACGTCGGGACGCAGCTCGGATGGAGCCGGTCTGCGGTATTCGGCCCGGACAGGTGTGTATTTGTTATATCCAGTGTGGTGGCTGTCTTTGTGCGTCGGGGCGCACCCCCGCGATCTGTAGATCGATCTGGTTTGTCCTGCTTTGTTTTCCACGTCGTTCCGCAGGTCATGTGTGTATCCCCGAGCTGTTGTGTTTCTATTTGTTCGGCAAGGCAGTGCTGGCTAGTGCTCGGGCTGAATTGCGGTTTTATCTTGGCCACGCGATGGTCGATCAGCCGCATTATGTGCTGGTAGTACTGGGTCCAGCGCCTCGTCATCGAATTGAGGTAGCAATTTGCGCTTCGAATAACTTTTGGTTGGGCGTTCGAGTCTGTATTCCTCGGCTGTTAGGACCTCAGCCCATTTATCAGTGAGCAGATCTTGATCAGCTCGAAGCTGCTGCTGCTTCTTCTTCAGGCTCTTTGCAGTGACTATAAGCCGGCGCTTAAAATGCTCCTGCTCGACGGATCCTCTGGCACGATAAATTTTTTGTCGCCGAGGCTCACCTCATCCTCGGAGACAGGCATGTAATTGTTGTCTTCCGCCAATGCTCTTTGCTTGTTACCCACAAAGATGATATCCTTCATCAGTTTACCTTCGTTGCGTTGGAGGCGCAGTCGTCTTTCACATTGGTGCAATTTTATCACACAATTGGCTATGAACCAAATGTTTCCTCGAAGAAGCATCGACGTTGGTACTAAGAGTTTTGTATTGATTTCTAAGCCTTCTCACAAATTTGTCTTCAGCTCCCCTGTAATTTTATTTGTCCAACTATTAACTAAATATATGATCAGACTTTGATCAAAAATATGGTGTGGACTAAAAACCTGGATGGACGTAGTAGCCCTCCATTTTTTATTTACTCTGCATATTAGATTTGTGTGAAGTCAAATTTCATAAAGTTTGACTAAGTTTAAGCCGAACACAACAAACCATAATTATTGAGAGGGCAAACTACACATACTCTCAAACCTTTCCGATAATTGAAATTAAAATTCTTTATTTGTACACACTCTCACACCTTTCTGATAATTTGGCGCGTGTGTGGTTGTTCACTTAACGGAGGGTAGTGTACTGCACGTGAAGGACAGGAAGTGCGGCCAGGACGCGTGGATCATTAGTTCATCGTAAGTAGTTTTCTTCACTGGTACGTTAAATAAAGAGTTTTGTTTCGTACTTACACAATTTAAAACGATTGTTATGGAGAGAAAAAGAAAACCACTCCACTATATATTAGCAGTATACACGAGTACTATATAAGTACTATATAAGCTGGAGCGTCAGTGCTTGTTCGCTAGGGTTTGCACTCTCCACACTCTCGTCGCACTACATATATATATACACACATTGGAGGCTCAGTGTTCCTTTGCTAGGGTTTGCTATATTCATAGTCTCTCACCCTCTTCACCAGATCTAAACAGGACTACGTTGGCCTTTATCTCTCTCCCTCCTCATAGCTGGTGAAGGAGCCATCTGGATCCCGTCGCACAGGGAAGGGGACGAGGTGCAGCGTTCACTCTATCACCTTCGACGAGGGAGGTAATCCACTGCCGGCTGCGTTGTTCTCTTTCACCCAGTGCCTGTGCGGGAGGGCCACCGACCCCTTCTTCCTCACTGTCGTACATAGTGTGGGCAGATCCGGCCTCCCGCCGCATGCCTAGCCACATCCCGACGACCCTAAGGTATAACTTTCTTTGAAACCGTCATTGCTCTAGCTGCATCCGAATCTTTTTCGATTTTGTAGTCAAATCTAGACCTTGGTTCAAAGAGGAAAGAATGGTGCGGTGGGGTGGAGCATGAACCTAGGACGTGGTTCAATGAGGAAAGGAGGGAGGGAAAGTAGTATAGACTGGCTATCTAGCCGCTTTGTTGGTCGAAAAGGGAAAAAGGGGGTAACCCCGTACACACATCTGTAAGGAACCTATCTCTTTGTTGAAAAAGGAAATAAACTGGGGGTCGGTAGTTTGTCCAGGACTAGATTTGTTGCCCTCACATAGGAAAAAGGTTCAAAGAGAACAAATATGGGACCAAAGCAGATATGCTGCTTGGCAACATGCTCTGCATCACCCATTTATACGTGTGGAGGCACATGGTGTTGATTTGTCCCATGTTCCATACAACTATTTTGCTCTTGTAAATCTAAGAATGCCACTGGAAAATTGAAGCACTGCCACTGTTAAAAGTAAATTACATTTTTAACGAATGTTATTTTAAGAGAATTTCTCTATCAATATGAATCCATGCAGCCATTTTAGAAATGCTATTGTCCTATACTTTGTTTTCCATCCAGATAAGGTAGATGCTTCTTTTTGTGGCCGCATGTTTCATCCTCCTTTATTGGCCAGTAATTGTTTCCTTTTTTGCCTCTGTTAAAACATGGATATCTATTCAACTTGTTGCTATTGCGACATTTTGCTTTGCTATGCTTAACACTTTTGCTTTAAGAGTGTTTTGTGCAGTTCAACTTGAATGGCACACCGGGGACTTTGCTTAATTTTGTTGGAACTGCACAAAAGGAGATCGGTTTTCCATATATGTGTTGAGATTTCTTTCAAATCCTCCTCGCGAGTTGTTTCAAATCTTGGTCAAGAAAAGTCAGTACCGACTTTCATCCACATGATGGTGCGGTGTGCTTTGAGATGTTGTGCTACTTGTATTGGTACTATTTTGGGTAAATGTTGAATTGAAGCTATTGAACTGCTGTCTTTTACCACTTAAGTGAGCAAAAATTGTTCCAACCCAGACATGATGCTTGTTTCTTTGTTACAACAAAACTCTGCATCACCCCCTTTATAAGTAGATGGAAGCACATGGTGTTGTTGCGCCCACTCTCCCCTCGAATTGTTTATGCTTTTTGTTAATCTAATGCCGCTGGTAAAATTAAGCAATGCCACTCTCAGAATTAACTACTAAATCTTAGTTCAAAACTGCAACACTTGTTAGGGATCAGCGGGAGTGCCATTTTTGTTAGGGATCGGCCGGAGTACATGTTTAAAAAAGTATTGTTGAGATAATGTCTCTATTATTATATATCAGTTACAGTGTTTTACAAATGGTACTATCCTGCTTTGTAGTTCTTTCTACATGTTTAACCAAGATATTGTTAAGATAATGTCTCTGTTAATATGAATCAGCCGCATTGTTTTAGGAATGGTACTTTTCTGCTTTATCGTTCTTTATACATGTTGAAACAAGGCATTGTTAAGATAATGTCTCAGTTAATATGAATGAATCACACTGATTGAGAATTGCTACTCTCCTGCTTTGTTTCCCATTAAGATAAGGTGGATCAATAGATGTTTTTCTTCTGGGAATATAAGTCATCAACCGTTATTTCTTAGTAATTGTTTCCCTTATACCTATTGTTGATACAGGGATATCAAAACTTCTACTCGGTTTTATTTCGACTTTGATTTTAGTTGAACTGCACAAAAGGAGCCAATGTGTTTAAGGCAAACTGTTGCATTATTGGGTCCAGTTGGTCTTACCACTTTGCAGAAAGAAGCAATCACTGTTTGCGCTACATTACAGAAGGAATGATCGAGAACCTTTAGAGTATTGTAGACGATGGTGACATGACTAGTCTACAGACCAAGGAAAACTCAAGTCAACAGCATGTTTTGGGGTGCAAAATTCACTCCATAAGGAAAGATATGACCAAGTCAGTCGTCGACGCAGCTGTAACAAACGAGGTTAGTATCGGCCTTCATCCACATGATCGTGCTTTGTTATGTTGTGCTGATTATATTGTTGTATTGTTTTGAATAAATGTTTAATTCAAGCTATTGTATTGCTATCTTTTCCTGTTAAGA
The DNA here is from genome assembly GCF_002162155.2 of Triticum dicoccoides. Lineage (NCBI taxonomy): Eukaryota > Viridiplantae > Streptophyta > Magnoliopsida > Poales > Poaceae > Triticum > Triticum dicoccoides. The sequence continues at coordinate 391,436,739 of NC_041385.1, read as the reverse complement.
TAATGAAGATGATTAAAGTTGTAAGTGTATGTTTAATCAACTAGTACCACTATTATATTCATCACGCTTTTTCTGTATTTATGCAGATAGGGATGCTCGTCTTGATTTTACTTCAACTGCACAAAATGTTCAGATGGTTCGTGTCCTCCATAATACTTCATCATGCACAATACATCGAATGGTTCTCCAATCGTTGTTTGATTTCAGTGGTACTGCACAAAAAGATACGCTAGTTAATCCATCTCCCATGTACCATTACAATGTGCAAACTGATGACAAACCATGCCCGTCTGAATGGAGCTACCAACGTCTTCAAGGCAGAAGAATTCCCCCAAGTTCAGGGAAAAGAACTCTATCCAGCAGAATACTACCTTTAAGAAGGGTAAGAAGAAAGACAAAAAGAGAGATTGTTGCTTTACTTGTGGTTCATAGGAACACTGGGCAAACAAGTGCCCAAACAAGTACAAGAAGCCAGTACAGGACTCCAAGTCTGTCAATGTCACTCTAAGCAACAATGATGGGGCATCTGGGTATGGTAATCTGTTTACCGTACTTTCAGTTTGTCAGTCCACCAGTTGGTGGGTTGACACTAGGGCCAATATTCATGTGTGTGCTGATGTGTCTTTATTTTCTTGCAGCATATAAATACGAAATCCACGGGGATGCTCAGCTTGATTTTAGTGGAACTGCACAAAATGTTTAGATCGTTTGTGTCCTCCATAATACTTCATCATGCACAATATATCGAATGGTTCTCTAATCATTCATCGTCACCTTGAGCCATCGGACTATCAGATGACAAACTGATGAAAACCTGCTCATTCCACAATCATAGGCATTACATATTTTGAATGGGAAAAGCTTGTCAAAGTTTAATCACTGATGTTAGCTAGAAGACATTAGTTTAATATATTGGAATTGGAAAACCTTGTCAAATTTTGCTCACTGATGTTAGCCAGAAGACATGCATTTGATATTTTTGAGTGGGACGCCCTTTGATGTGAGCAGTGTCGATCGTTTTCCTATTCCTGTGTTCAGTTTAGAAGTAAATATTTACTCTGCTGAGATGCATAGTCACATGAATGTTGACTTATGTAAGGTATTTTAATAGTTTGTTCTCTATGTTGTGTAATCTCAAATTTTCAATTTGGAATGTTATACATTAGATCATCATTGCATATCAAATTTTATTGCTTTTGGCCTGATCCAGAAATTCTACGCAACCCAAGGACCCACAGAGAGAGTTGGCGATTTCGTTATTTTCATATTTGAGTTTTCTCAAATTTTGAAAACAGGATCATTTGGTTTTATTTATTTTATCTTCAATTATTTCTGTTATAAAAAAATGAGAGCGGGAATAAAATGGCTTTCCTAAAAATAAAGAAATATTGAGGATTTAATAAAAAAATCAAATAAGATTTTTTATTTCAGAGTTTTTGGTTTTTATTTGAATTTAGGAAAATTGCACGTTTTTCAAAACTGCATTTTAGGGCCAAGAAAATGTTCATCTCGTTCTAAATATTTTATTTAGACGGTGAAAACTTATTTTGGCACTTTTAGAATTTTATTTTATTTTCTAGAATTTTTCTTAGTTTCGGCGGAATTTATTTAAAAAAAATGCCGCGCACCCGACTAGGCCGAAGGCCCAGCGCCGCCACCGTCTCCCGCTCCGGCTCGGGACCGGAGTCCCGAGCGAAGCCGCCACGGCCACCCGAGTCTGGGAGGAGCACGCCTCCCGAGGCGCCCCCTCCCCCTAGCCAGGACGCCCCCCCCCCATAAATACGCCGCCGCCCTCCTCATCCCGCCACCGCCACCCTGACCCGCCCAGCCTCCCGCCGCCGCCGTTCGCCGCTGCCGCCGCCGCCAG
>NC_041385.1:391426622-391434763 GCF_002162155.2 Triticum dicoccoides | reverse complement strand
GCCGCCAGCCGCCGTCGCCTCGCCACCGGAGCCCCACCGCCCACCGGACCCCGCCGGAGCCGCCGGACCTCACCGGAGCCCCGACGAGGTAGCCGCCCGCCGCCGCCCCGGTTTTCTAAAGAAAACTGTTTTTTTAGGAAACCCAAGGTTTTTTTATATATAGATCGGTTTTTTTATCGAGTTCACTTATTTAGCGAGCGTTCGCTCGTTCATTCGTTTTAACAGACGAGTTCAACGTTTAGTTGCAGTTAACAAACGTCCATCCGTTAAACCATTCGTCAAATTTTCTTTTTCTCGGATCTTCCGCGATTATTTCTGATCGTGATTTCTGATCCGATTTTCGTTCTAGTATAACTTTTCGCTTGTTTATCGGAATCAGGCGATTCAAGCGCCTAGAGTTTCGTCTCGAAACCCTCTTTCCGTTTAACCAACTCAAACAAGTTTTGCTTCTGTAAAACTTGACTTAGGTCAAGATTAGTAGACGAAGCTTGTTTCTTTCGTCGTTTGACTTTCGTTGCTTCGTTTGATTTGATTCTTTTTGCAAACCGGAGTTCTTAAGTTGAACTTTCTGGTTAGATTCTTATTTGAGTTTTACCCATGCATTAGATGAGTACTTATTGTATGCTTATTTGTTGTGATAGAGTACCCGGAGTGCGCTGCTTGCTACTTCGAATCGTTAGGTTTCACGGATCATCAGCAAGGCAAGTAACACTTTGATCATACCTCTTTACTACCAAGTTTTATTGCATTGGATCAATCCTCAAACAATTGCATGGTTAGGATCTGATTAATATGTGGGTTTTGGGAAGTAGATGAGGTAGTACCTAATACCTGTTTTATTATCAAACCCTTGGGAGTTACTTCTATGTTTGCTTATAATGCCATGCTATGCTAGTAGACGTGGATTGGGTGAGTGTATCCATGACAGATGTGAGATTGTTATTTAATGGTTTATTTAAGGTGGCAACTTTAACACACATCTGGGTGGACTAAGGCACCTGGGTATTCCGGTGATTGCTTGTTTTCTTTATGGACCGCCACCCAGGCTCAAAGGGATCATGAGATTATTCATGCTAGAAACTTCCTTGTGCAGCCACAAGCTACTATGGGCTCTAGCATAGTTGATTAAGTCGTGCGAACTCTTAAGATGGTAGACTAGCAGATGTAGGGGAAAGTAGGTGTAACTGTCTACCCGATCGTAAGGTGCTAGCGCTTCTGAAAGACTATGTCTCGGTCATCCATTTCTCAAACACCACGTAGTGCGAGAAATCCATGGAGGAGATCGAGTCTTGTGGGGAAAAGTGCGCAAACCTCTGCAGAGTGTATAAACTAATCATGGTTAGCCGTGTCCCCGGTTATGGACGTTTTGAGTATCTAGTTCTTGGATTATCATGTGAATCTCATCATGTTTCTTTAATTTAATTTGTTGGGTTTAATGATAATGTTTAATTGGGATTGATAGGATGTCTATCTTCTCAATGTTTAACAACCACCATGATAGTTAAATAAAATTTATTCCTTTGCAGTAGGGAAAATTTGGCTTTCTGCAAAACTGTAACCATAGAGCTTTCCACCAGCCATATATGCATGTAGTATAGCATATTTCTGTTCATTACTCTCTATGTGTTACATTGCCAGCATATTCCATGTGCTGACCCGTTTTTGGGCTACAACGTTCATGTTGCAGACTTTTCAGATGACGAGTAAGGTGCCTTAGGTCGTGGTCTTATACTGAGTGATGCCGTTGGAGTTGATGGACTCACTTATCTTCCAAGACTTCCGCTGTTATCGTTATTAGATGGTCTTAAGCCATATTTATTGTAATAAGTTCTCTTTTGAGACATTCGATGTAATACGTGTGTGATTGCTACTCTATTATAAATCCTTCAAGTACTGTGCGTGTCAGCATTACTGATCCAGGGATGACACTAAAGCACAGAGATCAGATTGTTTGAGGTCTGGTCGCTACAAGATGGTATCAGAGCACACGCTGTCTATAGGACACGACCACTAAGCTAAAAGCCCTAGATCACTACTCACTCTTATCATTTCTGACTCCTCATCTTTTCTACTCTTTTAGGATGGCGGATGCAAGGAACAAGTTCACGCAACTGGATGAAGATACACCTTTTGGACGCCACTTGAAGGAAGTCACTAGATACCTGAACATCGGAGTACCAAGCTTCACCGGGACCTACAACACCACTTTACCAGAAGAGGAGCATTGGATGATTCAAGTTCAAGTTCCAGGAAGGACGTTCATGCCCGTCACTGAGCCCATAGAGTTTTCCTTCGATGCACCAACCTGGAGTCTAGGAAAGAGCATGGTAGCCCACATCACCATGGGACACATTGGATAAGTTTACCACAAGGTTCTCAAGGATACTATCTACCAGATTTGTGGGCGCCGAGATGAGAAATGGGAGATGATCAGCACCAGGAAGGATAGATCAATTGTAGCATTCATTCAGGAGTTGAACCAGCACATTCGTCGCCAGGAGAACCAGATGTGCGCAGGCATGATAGATCTGAAGAAGGCCATGACCAAGATCACAGAACTGGAGGAAGAACTCAAGTCTACATGCGATGGATATGAGGAGGAAATAGCAACACTCGTGGAGAAGAACGATGATCTGAAGAAGAAGCTAAAAGTATTCATGGGATTTCCCGCTACTGGTGGAGGAGACGATGATTGCACTTGCCCAGAGAATTACATCATCATCGACGACACTGACTTGGACCCAGACAATAGCGATGATGACTATGTTGATGAAGCTGGAGCAGATATCATGGAGTCTTCTACAGAGCAGTTTTTCTAGTCGACCACCATAACAGTAGTAGTATTCCCCCATGAATCTAGTATAGTCCGAGCACTTTTGTAACAATAGTTAGACCGTTGCATGCCCTTGTTTGAATTGAATGAAGTGATACTGTTTGCATTTGTCTCATGTGCATATGGGTAGTGTTTTCTCTCTAGACCTCATTCTATTCTATTTTCTCATCTTTTCTAAAACCCTCAGATGCCTCCTAGACGTGACAAAGGATTTGCTTTCCCACCGGAGCTCACTCAGTTGATCCAGTAGCAGAATGCGTTGATGCAGTTACTAGTCCAGAATCAGAATCAGGGGAACAACAACAACAACAACAACAACCCACCACCTCCACCACCTGTTGATCACTTAACCCGTTTCCTTAGACTGAATCCGCCGGTGTTCTCCAGTAGCACCGAGCCGATAGTTGCAGATGATTGGCTCCGCAAGACAGGAAGGGAGTTGACCACTGCAGGATGCACAGATGCGGAAAAGGTGTGTTTTTGCGCACATCAGCTTGATGGCCCCATAGCATCATGGTGGGAGAATTTCACAGCTACTTATCCTATTGACACGGTCACATGGGATCAGTTTCAGCAGGCTTTCCGTACTGCCCATGTTTCCGCAGGAGCTGTGGCCATGAAGAAGCGTGAGTTTCGCAACTTGCGCCAAGGAGGACGTACTGTAGGCCAGTATGTGGATGACTTTAGTAAGCTAGCACGTTATGCCCCAGATGACGTTGCTACGGATGCAGCTAAGCAGGAGAAGTTTCTGGAAGGACTGAATGATGAGCTGAGCATGCAGTTGATGGTAGCAACTTTCAACAACTACCAGGAGTTGGTAGATCGTGCTCTCATGATTGAAGGGAAGCAGCAGCAGATTGATAACCGCAAGAGGAAGTATGGACAAGGGAAGTACAATTCTGGAGCTCGGCAGAAGCCACATTTTACCCCAAAATCGGGAGGACATTTTCAGCATACCCATGGAGTAGGTAGCTCGCATAATCATAGTGGCCCCAAGAATGGTAACAAGAATGGAGGAAGCAACGGTCAGAACCATACCAACCCATCAACCCCAGCCAAGAGAGACCTGAGCCAAGTCACTTGCTATAAGTGTCAGAAGACTGGACATTATGCCAATGAATGTCCTGAAGCCCGGAATGGAAATGGCAATGGAAGCTCTGGGAAGAAGCCTAACCCTTTCAACAGGGGACAGGTGAACCACGTTAACGTGGAGGAGGTTGAAGCCCAGCTAGATGCAGTAATAGGTAAGTTTTTGGTTAAGTCATTTACTGCAATCGTTCTTTTTGATACTGGTGCATCGCATTCATACATATCAAGGGGATTTGTGGATAAGTATAAACTGCCCACCAAAGTTCTTAGAACACCTATGCTAGTAAGCTCACCAGGAGCGGAGTATATGGCCAGTCGAGGATGTTTTCAAGTGCCATTGAGTATAGGTAGGCATGTTTTCCCCTCGGATTTAATCATTCTGGAATTGCAAGGTTTGGATGTGATTCTGGGTATGGATTAGCTATCGATGTATGGAGGAAACATCGATTGCGCTAGTAAGTCGATTTTGCTTACCACCCTGGAAGGGAGAACGATCAAGTATGTATCATGACATGAGCCGAAGAGGACACAAGTAAATTCCTTATCGGGAGTTGTGCAGGAGGAAGTACCAGTGGTGAAGGATTTCCCTAACTTATTTCCAAAGGAGTTGCCAGGCATGCCACCGGATATAGACATTGAGTTTTTGATTGAGCTTTTGCCAGGCACAGGGCCGATATCTAAGAGACCGTACAGGATGCCCGCACAGGATTTGGAGGAAATTAAGAAGCAGATTAAGAAGTTACTGGATAAAGGCTATATTCGCCCAAGTTCTTCACCTTGGGGATCGCCAGTGCTTCTAGTGGAGAAGAAGGATGGATCATTGAGGATGGTTGTTGATATCAGGATTGAATGAAGTAACAATCAAGAACAAGTACCTGTTGCCGATGATCAATGATTTGTTTGACCAATTGCAAGGAGCTAAGGTATTTTCCAAGATCGATCTGCGATCAGGATACCATCAGTTGAAGATTCGAGAGCAGGATATACCTAAGACGGCTTTTACCACCAGGTACGGGCTGTATGAGTATACCGTTATGTCATTTGGTCTGACTAACGCACCTGCCTATTTCATGAACATGATGAACAAGGTGTTTATGGAGTTTCTGGATAAGTTTGTCGTGGTGTTCATTTATGATATTTTGGTATATTCAAAGAATGAAGAAGAGCATAAGGAGCATTTGCGTTTGGTACTGGAGAAGCTCAGAGAACATCAGTTATATGCCAAGTTCAGCAAATGTGAGTTTTGGTTGAAGGAAGTTGGATTCCTCGGACATGTTATATCTGGAGAATGAATAGCAGTAGATCCCACCAAAGTTGTCACTGTGACAAATTGGGTAGCACCAACGACAGTTGGAGAGATCCGGAGTTTCCTTGGACTTGCAGGATACTACCGAAGATTCATTGAGAATTTCTCGAAGACTGCAAAGCCCATGACGGAGTTGTTGAAGAAGGACACCAAGTTTAAATGGACTGAGGGATGTGAGGCCAGTTTCCAGGAGTTAAAGAAACATTTGGTTACATCTCCAGTTTTGATTCTGCCAGATCAGCGCAAGGATTATGAGGTGTATTGCGATGCTTCTCGTCGAGGACTTGGAGCAGTTCTTATGCAGGAGGGAAGAGTTGTTTCGTATGCCTCACGACAACTTAAGCCCCATGAGTTGAATTATGCTACACATGACTTGGAGTTAGCAGCCGTAGTGCACGCATTAAAGACTTGGAGACATTTTCTCATCGGAAACCATTGTGAGGTGTACATGGATCACAAGAGTTTGAAGTACATCTTCACACAGAAGGAGTTGAATCTTAGGCAAAGGAGATGGTTGGAGCTCATCAAGGATTATGATATGAGATTGCATTATCATCCCGGAAAGGCTAACACAGTAGCTGACGCGTTGAGCCGCAAGATCCATGTCAACACACTCTTGACCGGAGAATTACCAAGGGAGTTAGCCGAGGATCTTCGTGAGCTATGTTTGGAGATAGTTCCGAGAGGCTATGTAGCAGCATTGGAGATTCAATCTACCTTGATGGATAAGATCAGAGAAGCTCAGAAGACTGACAAGGAGATTGCCTCTATAAAGGAGAAGATGAGCAAAGGAAAAGCTAAAGGATTTTGTGAGGATGAGCACGATACCTTATGGTTCGAGGACCGCGTTTATGTGCCTAATGATCCAGAGATCAGGAAGTTGATTCTGCAGGAGGCCCATGATTCGCCGTACTCGATTCACTCAGGAAATACCAAGATGTATTTGGATTTGAAAGACACATTCTGGTGGACCGGAATGAAGAAGGATATTGCAGAATATGTAGCAGTTTGTGATGTATGTCAGAGAGTGAAGGCAGAGCATCAGAAGCCAGCAGGATTGTTACAGCCATTGCCGATACCCGAATGGAAGTGGGATAAGCTAGGCATGGATTTTATCACTGGATTGCCCAAGACTCATTCAGGCTATGACTCGATTTGGGTTGTAGTTGATCGTTTGACGAAGGTAGCTCATTTCATCCCAGTGAAGACCACTTACACCAGTGCTAAGTTGGCAAAGATATACATGACCAGGATCGTATGTCTTCATGGAGTTCCGAGGAGCATTGTATCAGATAGAGGAACCCAGTTTACCTCAAAATTCTGGAATCAGTTGCACGAAACATTGGGTACCAGGCTAGAGTTTAGTACAACCTTTCATCCGCAGACAGATGGACAGACCGAGAGAGTAAATCAGATTTTGGAGGATATGCTGAGAGCTTGTGCACTGGATTATGGATCTAGTTGGGACGACAACTTGCCATATGCAGAGTTCTCTTACAATAACAGTTATCAATCCAGTTTGAAGATGGCCCCTTTTGAAGCCTTGTATGGAAGGAGGTGCAGGACCCCATTGTCGTGGGATGAAGTTGGAGACCGGCAGTTGTTTGGACCAGATTTAATTAAGGAGTCTGAACAGAAGGTGAAGTTGATTCGCGATAGGCTCAAGGTAGCCCAGTCCAGGCAGAAGAGCTATGCAGATTCAAAACGCAAGGAGACAGCTTACGAAGTCGGAGACAGAGTTTATCTTCGTGTATCTCCACTTCGAGGAGTTAAACACTTTGGAGTTAAGGGAAAGTTAGCGCCACATTTTGTGGGACCATACAAAGTTTTGGAGCGCATGGGAGAAGTTGCTTACAAGTTGGAATTGCCCAAAGGATTGTCAGGAGTTCATGATGTGTTCCACGTTTCCCAGTTGAAGAAGTGCCACGCAGAGATGGCTGATATACCGCTGAGAGATACAGTGCCGCTGGAAGCGATTCAGTTGGATAGTGATTTAGCCTACAAGGAGAAACCAGTCAAAATTCTCGAGTATGCCAGCCGAGTCACCCGCAGCAAGGTTATCAAGTTTTGTAAAGTTCAGTGGAGCCACCACATCGAGGATGAAGCCACCTGGGAGCGAGAGGAAGATCTATGGAAGGGCCACCCTCACCTATTTTCTAGCCAACCCGAATCTCGAGGGCGAGATTCCTCTTAAGGGGGTAGGTTTGTAACATCCCAAATTTTCAATTTGGAATGTTATACATTAGATCATCATTGCATATCATATTTTATTGCGTTTGGCCTGATCCAGAAATTCTACGCAACTCAAGGACCCACGGAGAGAGTTGGGGATTTCGTTATTTTCATATTTGAGTTTTCTCAAATTTTGAAAACAGGATCATTTGGTTTTATTTATTTTATCTTCAATTATTTCTGTTATAAAAATATGAGAGCGGGAATAAAATGACTTTCCCAAAAATAAAGAAATATTGAGGATTTAATAAAAAAATCAAATAAGATTTTTTATTTTAGAGTTTTTGGTTTTTATTTGAATTTAGGAAAATTGCACGTTTTTCAAAACTGCATTTTAGGGCCAAGAAAATGTTCATCTCGTTCTAAATTTTTTATTTAGACGGTGAAAATTTATTTTGGCATTTTTAGAATTTTATTTTATTTTTTAGAATTTTTCTTAGTTTCGATGGAATTCATTTTTTTTAAATACCGAAGGCCCAGCCGAGCCGGCCAAGCGTCGCTGCCGTCTCCCGCACCGGCTCGGGACCGTAGTCCCGAGCGAAGCCGCCGCCGCCGCCCAAGTCCAAGAGGAGCACGCCTCCCGAGGCGCCCCCTCCCCCAAGCCAGGACCCCCCCCCCATAAATACGCCGCCACCCTCCTCACCCCGCCACCCCGACCCGCCCCGCCTCCCGCCACCGCCG
>NC_041385.1:391417130-391426085 GCF_002162155.2 Triticum dicoccoides | reverse complement strand
GTTCACCGCTGCCGCCGCCGCCCGCCGTCATCGCCTCGCCGCCGGAATCCCGCCGCCGTCGCCTCGCCGCCGGAGCCGCCGGAACTCACTAGAGCCCCGACGAGGTAGCCGCCAGCCGCCGCCCCGGTTTTCTAAAGAAAACCGACTCGGTTTTTTCTAGGAAACCCTAGGTTTTTTTATATAAATCTTTTTTTTGTTTTTTATCGGTTCTCTTATTTAGCGAGCGTTCGCTCGTTCGTTCATTTTAACGGATGAGTTCACCATTTAGTTGCAGTTAACGAACGTCCGTTCGTTAAACCGTTCGTCAGTTTTTCTTTTTCTTGGATTTTCCGCGATTATTTCTGATCGCGATTTCTGATCCGATTTTCGTTCTAGTATAACTTTTCGCTCGTTTATCGGAATCAGGCGATTCAAGCGCCTAGTGGTTCGTCTCGAAACCCTCTTTCCGTTTAACCAACTCAAACAAGTTTTGCTTCTGTAAAACTTGAATTAGGTCAAGATTAGTAGACGAAGCTTGTTTCTTTCGCCATTTGACTTTCGTTGCTTCGTTTGATTTGATTCTTTTTGCAAACCGGAGTTCTTAAGTTGAACTTTCTGGTTAGATTCTTATTTGAGTTTTACCCATGCATTAGATGAGTACTTATTGTATGCTTGTTTGTTGTGATAGAGTACCCGGAGTGCGCCGCTTGCTACTTCGAATCGCTAGGTTTCATGGATCATTACCAAGGCAAGTAACACTTTGATCATACCTCTTTACTAACCAGTTTTATTGCATTAGATCAATCCTCAATCAATTGCATGGTTAGAATCTGATTAATAGGTGGGTTTTGGGAAGTAGATGAGGTAGTACCTAATACCTGTTTTATTATCAAACCCTTGGGAGTTACTTCTACGTTTGCTTATAATGCCATGCTATGCTAGTAGACGTGGATTGGGTGAGTGTATCCATGACAGATGTGAGATTGTTATTTAATGATTTATTTAAGGTGGCAACTTTAACACACATCTGGGTGGATTGAGGCACCTGGGTATTCCAACGATTGCCTGTTTTCTTTATGGACCGCCACCCAGGCTCAAAGGGATCATGAGATTATTCATGCTAGAAACTTCCGTGTGCAGCCACAAGCTACTATGGGCTCTAGCATAGTTGATTAAGTCGTGCGAACTCTTACAGTGGTAGACTAGAAGATGTAGGGGAAAGTAGGTGTAACTGTCTACCCGATCGTAAGGTGCTAGCGCTTCTGAAAGACTATGTCTCGATCATCCGTTTCTCAAACACCACGTAGTGCGAGAAATCCACGGAGGAGATCGAGTCTTGTGGGGAAAAGTGCGCAAACCTCTGCAGAGTGTATAAACTAATCATGGTTAGCCGTGTCCCCGGTTATGGACGTTCTGAGTATCTAGTTCTTGGATTATCATGTGAATCTCATCATGTTTCTTTAATTTAATTTGTTGGGTTTAATGATAATGTTTGATTGGGATTGATAGGATGTCTATCTTCTCAATGTTTAACAACCACCATGATAGTTAAATAAAATTTATTCCTTTGCAGTAGCGAAAAATTGGCTTTATGCAAAACTGTAACCATAGAGCTTTCCACCAGCCATATATGCATGTAGTATAGCATATTTGTGTTCATTACTCTCTATGTGTTACATTGCCAGCATATTCCATGTGCTGACCCGTTTTCGGGCTGCAACGTTCATGTTGCAGACTATTCAGACGACGAGTAAGGTGCCTTAGGTCGTGGTCTTATACTCAGTGATGCCATTGGAGTTGATGGACTCACTTATCTTCCAAGACTTCCGCTGGTATCGTTATTAGATGGCCTTAAGCCATATTTATTGTAACAAGTTCTCTTTTGAGACATTCGATGTAATACGTGTGTGATTGCTACTCTGTTATAAATCCTTCAAGTACTGTGTGTGTCAGCATTACTGATCCAGGGATGACACTAAAGCACAAAGATCAGACTGTTTGAGGTCTTGTCGCTACATCTTGTCTATGTAATGCCAGCCTTGTGAGTTTGATTTCAAAGTTGAGCTTGAAATGTTGTGGCATGCGGCATCACGAGCTGTTCACCGTGCCTCCTGAGAATAATGCTTCATATTGTTTTGCATGTTGATCTAATGCTAGTGCTTTGCATGTTAAATTCATCCTCTTTTGTTGTTTTTGTTCTTAAAAAGTTCATCGTCTTATGTTTCATTCATAGCCTATACGACAACTTGGGTAGGTTAGAGGTGAAACCATATGATCTTCCGACCAACTCATCATCTTAGGCTGTGATTGGATCATCGTTTTCCAACCAAAACTGCTTGTAAAATTGATGCTTGTAAATAAAAGCAGATGGTCTTGGTCAAAGCACTTGGTTGGTCGATTTCGACTAGTAAAATATACACCGATCTCTCAAATTACACGCGGAACTCACCGGTTTTTGTTACAGACCTCGGGCCGTCAGTTTCATTATGCCTGTATTTTACGTGTTGTTTCCTGTGACGAGTAAATTACACTTGTATCTTAATACAGGTAAAAAACAATCCAGAGCTCCCAAGCACGGCCTTACCGTTTCATGCTGGCTCAGTCTCTCGAAGGTGCTCATAGGCGTCCAATGATCCTGGCTTTCTAAATGAGTAGCGGGCGTTGTATCAGACCATCCGTAGGGCCGCGAGGCCCTCTCCATCATCCTTCGAGTTGTTGCGCTCGCCGTGGCACTGAGCCTTGTCAACATGGTCAACAAACATGAGGAATCAGGAGATGACTTTACTTGGAGAGGATGACAGTAGGGACCCACCAGAGCCATGAGTTCCTCCTTATTATATATATACAATTATATTTTTTTTTCCTTCCTCCTGGTTTCCTGACATCACGGTCCCACACCATCGTCAACCTATACAGTCAATAAATAAGAGAATTGCACAAGGAGCGGCCGACAGCTGGGACCTAGCAGCTCTAGCAGTATTTGTGTTTTTGAGGTGTGAGCAGAGTTTTTCTTGACCGATGTTTTTCTTGTTGTTCAGAGGAGCAGGGTATCAACTGGGCGGGCTGTGGACCGTCTGGCCCAGGATATTATTTTACTAGACCATTAAGGCGCGCGTTACCGCGCCCATCCATTTTTACGATAAAATGGTAGGGATTTCCATGAATATGTACAATCACAAAACATGATTTTTGTAAAAGTTGCATGATACATCAGTCGACAATCGAAGTGGGAAATACTACCTGTTTTACAGAACCATAAAATGGGGACATCTTAGCACATATTATGGCAGATAACATGAGCATTTTATCGGATATTTGGTATTGAATCATATCAGGAGGGCTAACCATGAGTAAAACATAGGCTACCAACTCACCTGGCAAGACTCTAAAGAGAAAGCATTGAACCGGTTAATGGTGATCGGATCCATTTTTGTTAACACCGAATTACTTTTGTAGTTTCAGACACATATACAACAAAGATATTGATTACTGGCCTGATGGTATTGTCGCAGAACATTAACAACACCAGTTCAATGAATAAATAAATTTGAGCACAAACTTACAAGTTCCCCTTTTTTGCTACATGGTTCACATAAACTGGTACAGTGTAAGAGAGGTATTTGTTACCAATGTGTTGGCCCATTCCACGCGTCCGAGTTCAAAATAGATCCTCAAAGCATTGAGATTGGGTGATAAGGTGGACTCGTCTGCTACCATCGTCTCAATCCTCTTATCCTACCAGGAAGGAAGGAGGTAGAGGAGTGCAGTTGCCGTGCAAAGGACCTCACCACCAATAGTTGCTTGAGCACCATCCGAGTCAGTGGTGAGGATGTGGCATTGGTAGGTTGGAGATACAGAATCAAGGATGGCATTGCATTCATTAAAGACAAGCAACATAACCTATCAAGAATAAAATTGGTACTTAATACATAATATTTAGCTGCTTCAAAGTTTCAGAACAGATTAAGCATACGATCAATCTATATAATAAACAATATTAGCAAACAAATTTTGGATATTTTATTGGATTGATTGGAGATAATGGAACAAATAATCAAACAACCACATGGTCATACTTGTGCTATGAACTATGTATAAAGGACTTGTACATGAAAATATAAATTGTAGGTTCACGTTGAATAAGCTAGGGAAGGATGTTTTCTCTCACTCGGTCAAGCAATTCAGGAATCTGCATGTAGGTACAGATTATCTATTAACCCCAAACACCCAATCCTGTCTAAATAAGTTAGCTAGTATGATGATTACAGTCTAAGTGTAAAGGGGGGAATACACACTTACAGAGATGACAAGCAGATATGAACAAATAAGTGTTATCAACGAGAAATTAACCTATATGGATCTGCATGCAAACATTAATTGCAACCAATTTTACTAAACTTGTATGGCTTTGCATGGAAACATTTCTACCAATTCAAAAAAAAATCCCAGACCCTTTCCTTAAATCCAAACCTAAGAAACAAAAACACATTCCAAATGAATTGCTTGCATCACCCGAGAATAGGCATGAGTCGCATGACCGAGTTGGAGAGTGACTGTTGCACAAGAACTCACAACCGTTAGTCATCGGAGCAAGTCAGTGACGGATGAGGTAGAAGAACTGTCATGGACACACACCCATCTAGGCACTGAACAATGTAAGAATCTGGCAGGAGTCTCCACGAGGAAGGAGTGGAACCGTGCGAAGAAGGCAGGGATGCATCACATGGATACCTTCACCAAGATTCACCTTCGAGGTGAGGGCAGCATGGTGGAGTTTATTGAGGCCAGCATGCCATTTCGACATGGATCATGAATAGATCTGTACAAGATGTTGGTTGAAATAAAAATTGGACCTGCAGCGAGATATCCACATGGGTAGTGGAGAAGCTCCTCGCGCGTACGCCGCTGTTGCCGCTATTGCCTCGTGCCCAGCATCATCGTCTCCTCACCTTAGCTCCACTGGGTAAGTTGCCGCCGCCGCCGTAGCCTCTCACACCCACCATCGTCGTCGCTTTTCCACAGCTCCGCTAGGCAAGTGGAGATAGAATCCGTCAACTAAGAGCATCCCCATTCAGCGAGTACAAAAAATAGCATCAATAAAGATGAATTCCAAATTTGATAGACATGAGGGAGTAGAAGGAACGGAGAAGATGAAGCAATAGTCAGCCGAAGTGATGAAGAGGGTGCGAAAGGAACAGAGGGGCGTAGGAAACTATATGTATTTGCGTGGAGTAAGAAGAGCATAGATCAACGAGAAGTGCATCCCTGCACGCAGCGGCAGGGTAACTGACCTGCTATTAATGTCATCTAGCGACATTGATTTTCGTCTTCAATCTTCAGTTAGTGGACTTCAATTGGCAGTGACCGTTTGCTGCCCTCATCACCGCATTCCTGGTGTCTCTCTCGCCCGGATTGCAAGGGTCAGGCGCATCTATAGGCCGGCGGCGAGGCATGAGGCGCTCGCCTTGTGTCTGTTTTTTTAGGTAAGCCTTGCGTCTCTTCGCGACCAGGCGACAAAGAGAAAATGGATCACAGGCCCAGCAGGCCCAAACAACAGCAGATCATCAATTTTGTTACTCGAGCATCCGCCCAGCCCGTGTAGCACCCCCAGCAGCACTGAAGGTGCATCCAACGGCCAGAAATGCCAAGTGTTACAAATCCGACGGTTGAGACACTGATGGCCTGAGAGAGCAGGATTAGTGCACAGTTTTAATGTCTCTAAATGTCGACCAAATATCCAGCCCAGATATTAATATTTAAATGTGAAAATGGCTAGCCCGGCTATTATTTTTTTGCGGAATTCCCAACCTAGGGCAACTTGTTATTCTCCGGGCCGCATTAGACTTGCCAAGAAAATGGGCTTTAAGAAATAATAAATGGGATGTAATTAAAAAAATTGGCTGTAAATATAAAAAGCGCAGCGAACAGGTACATTTTTTTATTCTTCTCAAAAAAGGTAGATTTTATAATTTCATTACTTGTTGCGCGCGCAAAATTTCGTTGGATTTTTACCTAATACAAATTTATTTTGAAATTATATTTAACCTGACTCTAAATTTCGGGTTAAAAAAATTTCGGATCCCATCAAAATGTTAGAAATTTTGTTGATTTTTTTTGAGCGGTTGCCTGAAATTATTAACAAAGTCCTGACTAGAAAATGGGTTATAATTTAACAAACAGTAAATGGGCTGAGTAAATTCCACTAGAATTAAAAAATGAGTTGTACATTATAACAAATCACAAATGGGCTATATGTTCTCTGCCACAAATGTGATGGTCACTTGTGAGCCTGCTAAAGGCTTTGTCAACTTATAGTCAACACATGATTCTATTAGCAATGGCCGTTGGATGTCCATCTAACGGCTGTGGTGCTTCTTCAATCTCGGATATTCATGATTCAGGAGCCCAAACCACCACCGGCGGTACCGCCTGCTACCGCCTCCCATGGCCGGCTGTGCTACCGCGCAGGCCTCTCCGGCCCACCCTACTCCCAGTGTCGTCCAGGCCATTCCTCTACTCAACAACACCTCTTGTTATTCTCCGGCGATAACAGCCTCACACCGCAGCCGAACCAGTGAACCCTCGTACTCCCTTCCACGTGGGCATCCACTGTTGTGTCTTCGCCGGCTCCGGGTCGTTCCCTTCCTAGGCCTCACCATCGTCTATCGTGTTGGTTCTCTCGGCGCGGCGTGGTCAACTTTGTCAACAAACGACAACCATCGAAAGAGGCTTGGACATGGAGTGGCTGACAGTAGGGATCCACATGGCCCATGTCCGCACGCGAGCAAGTCCCTCATTATGCGAAAACAAATGATTTCTCCCCCTGGCAGGTTTGAGCCACCAGCTACATCTTCGCACACAGGGAAGTGTTTCCTTTATTACATGGAAAAAAGTTACCTCTCCCTGACAACTGGGACTCACCAACTTTATTATGATCCATTTCGCAAAAATATAGATTGAACCAAAGATGCTAATTTTTTTTTTTTTTATTCTAACTCGAAAAGAAGAAATTAAAAAACCCAGAAAACATCTTTGCACGCAAGGAAGTGCCACCTTATTATGAGAAAAAAATGACCCCCCTGCTAGCTGGGACTCACCACATTTGAAGGCTGACTTGTGGGCCAACTAAATTGACGCGTACGGGCTTTGTCAACTTAGTCAAAACAATTCTAGCTGCACTGACCGTTGGATGTTAAATCAACGGCCGTGTTGCATCTTCAACCTCTGGTCTTCTTGCTCCAGCCACCCAAACCAGGCCCGTCGTACCGCCTGCTCCAGCCTCCCGTGGCCGGCTGTGCTGCCGTGCAGGCCTCACGGACCGACCATACTACGACTGGCCAGACCTTCCCTCGACTCACCCACACCCCCTGTTATTCTCCGGCGACGGCTGCCTCACACTGCAGCCGAAGCAGTAAACACTCATAGTCCCCTCCGCATGGAAAACAACTACCGAGTCTTCCCCCGCTCCTGGTCATTCCCTTCCTAGGCCTCGCCGTCGTCCCCGCCTTAGTGCTCTCGATGCGGCATGCTCAAAGTGGTCAAGGAACGACTTTCATCGGAAGAGGACTGTACGTGGAGAGGCTGACAGCTGGGTCCACGACCGCAACAAGGAAGTGCCTCCTTATTACGCGCAAAATAATGGTTCTTCCACCTGATAGCAGGGACCCACCGGAAGGGCCTCTGTATTTTGTGAAAAAAAATCCCGTTGCTGACAGCTCGGACCCACCAGCTATATCTCTTCGCACGCAAGTGCCTCCTTATTACGCACAAAAAAATGAAGACCCCCACTGCTAGGTGGGACCCACCATATTTGGAGGCTGACTTGTGGGCCTACTAAGTTGACGCGGACGCAGGGCTTTGTCAACTTAGTCAATATAAACGATTCTAGCTGAAGTGACCGTACAATGGTGATCCAACGGTTGTCGTGCTTCTTCAACCTCTGGTCTTCTTGCTCCAGCCGCCCAAACCATCGTGGGTCGTGCCGCCTGCTCCTGCCTCCCGTGGCCGGTTGTGTTGCCACGCAGGCCTCAACGCTCCTCCTACTCCAACCGTTGGCCAAGCCATCCCACTAGTCACCCACAAACCCTGTTATTCTGTAGCGACGGCAGCCTCACACCACAGCCGAACCAGTCAACACTTGTACTCCTCTTTGCGCGGGCATCCACTGTCGCGTCTTCCTCGGCTCAGCGTCGTCCCCTTCCTAGGCCTCGTCGTCGTCCACCGCCTTGGTGCCCTCGGCGGCATGGTCAATGTGGTCAAGGAATGACTTCCATCGGTAGAGTACTGTACATGGAGAGGCTGACAGCTGGGTCCACGGCCGCAGCAAGCAAGTGCTTCCTTATTACGCGCAAAAATAATGATTCCTCCATCTGACACTACTGGAATCTGGCATTTTGCCGTCTGCCACCTCTTTGTCGTCTGCCAGCTGACGGCAAAGAAAGTGCAGATGGAAAAAATGCTATTTGTCGTCAGCTGCTTCTTTGCCGTCGGCCAGCTCACGGCAAAGAGCTAGAAGGCAGACGACAAAGAGCCAAGTGGGCCCCACAGGGCACGGCGTGGCTAGGTCAGATTCTTTGCCATCCGCTAGCGGACGGCAAAAGAGGTGACTACTTTGCCGTCTGCTGGCAGACGACAATGTTAGTCCTTTGCCGTCTGCTTGCGGACGGCAAAGAGGAGACATGGGCCAGCCCTAACGGTGGCCCTCTTTGTCGTCTGCTAACAAACGACAAAGAAGGCCCACTTAACGGGCCGAGCCGTCTCCCCTCTCTCTCTTCTCCCTCCCTCCCGTGCGCCCGCCTCTCTCCTCTATCGCCGCGGCCGGCCAACCCAACCCCGTCGCCCCGCCACCCCGCCGTGCCCCATCGCCCCACCACCCCGTCGCACCCCGTAGCCCCATCGTCGGAGTGGCATGCACTGCGCCGCCCTGGTGCCGGACCCTTCCCCGAGGTCCTTGCGCTGCCCCGTCCCACTATCGTC
>NC_041385.1:391394023-391417095 GCF_002162155.2 Triticum dicoccoides | reverse complement strand
AAGAAGAAGAAGAAGAAGAAGAAGAAGAAGAAGAAGAAGAAGAAGAAGAAGAAGAAGAAGAAGAAGAAGAAGAAGAAGAAGAAGAAGAAGAAGAAGAAGAAGAAGAAGAAGAAGAAGAAGAAGAAGAAGAAGAAGAAGAAGAAGAAGAAGAAGAAGAAGAAGAAGAAGAAGAAGAAGAAGAAGAAGAAGAAGAAGAAGAAGAAGAAGAAGAAGAAGAAGAAGAAGAAGAAGAAGAAGAAGAAGAAGAAGAAGAAGAAGAAGAGAAAGAAGAGGAAGAAGAAGAAGAAGAAGAAGAGGAAGAAGAAGAGGAGGAAGAAGAAGAAGAGGAGGAGGAAGAAGAAGAAGAGGAGGAAGAAGAAGAAGAAGAAGAAGAAGAGGAGAAGAAGAAGAGGAGAAGAAGAAGAAGAAGAAGAAGAAGAAGAAGAAGAAGAAGAAGAAGAAGAAGAAGAAGAAGAAGAAGAAGAAGAAGAAGAAGAAGAAGAAGAAGAAGAAGAAGAGTTCCTCGGTGTCGATGGTACCCTAAATAGCAAGTATCGTCAGTGCGAGGTACATGTGGTCGTCGGTGTCGAATACTACATCCACATCCCACAAGTGACACAGGGGCCCTGCGTCCAGCAGCAACAGTTCTCGGCGTCGATGGCGGTAGAACACCATTGCGAATTTGTCTGGCAGCCTTAGAGATGACGATTGAAAGCTAAGTGTTGAAACTTGAAACATCCAAACTAACTCAAGTCGGTTTGGTTGTTTGAAATTTCAAAACTTGCCTTTAATCCTCATCGCAGAGGCTGCCAGAAAAATTCGCCAAGGTGTTTGACCGTCATCAGCCACCAAAACTATTGTTGCGGGACGCCGGGCGCCGGCTTCACTTGTGGGTGGATCTAGTGTTCAACGATGACCGCCTCATGTACCTTGCACCGATGGTAGTTGCTATTTAATTTACCCGGGGACAAGCGGGTTAGAGGGTTCCTCGGTGTTGATGGTACTGTAAATAGCAAGTATCGTCAGTGCGAGGTACATGTGGCCGTCGGTGTCGAATACTTGCTATGTTACTCATCTTTCGATTTAAATATGCAGTTATTTCATCGCTGCGAGGGTCTAGTGTTCGACGAGCTCCGCCCCTGCGTTCGTTGGTGAGCACAAATGACATCTCCTCCTCCCCCTTCATTTGCTCTGTTCTGGTCTTCGTGCCAATGAAACTTGCTAGCTATAGCTGTCAATCATCAGTATGCGTAACCAATATGCGTCTCCTGTTCGAAAGGGTTACATCTATAAATATGCATGCATTTGCATATTTATAACTGTGATTCTTTTGAATTGTCCAACGTTATCCAAGGACAGCGCAAGTATGTGTAGAATGGGTTCGTTTTCCCATATGCTCAGCTCCGGATCCGATGCAGAATTTCGTCAGTGCCTCCCTGTTATTCTCCGGGTACACATCCTCTCTGCTTATTGCCGAGACGTGTATCAGGAGAACAATGGGGAGGTGCTGCCGAAATTTTGCGTCGGATCCGGAGCAGAGCATGGGAAAACGAACCCGATCTACACATACTCGGGTGGGATTAGGACCTATCCTTACCTATTAGTGTGTAGGTTGCATGGACGTAATAAAACTGACAAACTCCATTAACTGATGGATATGGTTTGCTTAATTATGTATATATTTCTTGTGTGTCCAGTAGGAAGTCAATATGAGTGATCGTGTGGATGTACACCGGTTACACTAGTCAGTATGTTTGGACCGAGGAATGGTTAACAAACACTAAGGGGTTTGTTAGAGCCGCATTTGCAAATGGCCAGAAATTAAGTTGGTGCCCCTGTGTCCGGTGCGACAACTATAATCAGAGGGACGAGCTGTAAACACCTGCAGAAGTTTGGTTTTACGCCTGGTTACACGGTCTGGACATTACATGGTGAGTCTGCCCAACGTGCCAGAGCCGAGGTGGTTCGTCGTCGCACCGACGAGCATGGTACCGGGACCATAGACATGGTGCAATACTTTGACGATGCTCGGGACTCAGACGAGGAGATGGAGGAATCTGCAAAGGCCACTGAAATGTTGGAGTCCTCAAAACGTCCTCTCCACGAGCACACTGAGCTTTGTCAGCTGGATGCCATCTCACAAATAATGGCTTTGAAGTCTCAATTCAACTTGGGCAGAGAATGCTACGACGCGATGATGACAGTATTCGGACGATTTCTACCCAAAGGCCATGTGCTACCTCCAAACCTGTACCAGTCTGACAAAATCCTCCGTGCTCTTAAGATGCCCTATGAGAAGATACATGCCTGTGAGAAAGGATGTGTCTTATTTAGGCTTCTGTATGAGGACTTGAACTATTATCCCATTTGCAATTCTTCTAGGGATGTTGTGGTAGACAACGGTATGGGTGAGAAGACGCAGACCAAAATACCCGTTAATGTTCTTCGGTATAGGCCAATCGTACCAAGACTTCAACGTATTTTCATGGTTGAAGAGACGGCCAGACAGATGACGTGGCACAAAACGGGCAAAAGAACCGAACTAGATGCAAATGGGAATGTGATGATGGTGCACACATCGGATGGTGAAGCGTGGAAGTGCTTTGATGCATTACATAAGGAAAAAGGGCAGATCCAAGGCATCCTCGAGTCGCCGTCAGCACAGATGGGTTCAGTGTGTTTGGTCAGATGGCAGCCCCATACAGCTGTTGGCCCGTGTTTGTCATTCCACTCAATCTCCGCCCCCCCGGGGCAGATTATGCAAAGAAAGAACATTTTCCTAACGTTGATAATTCCAGGGCCCAACTATCCGGGGAAGAATATGAAAGTGTACATGTAACCGCTTAAGGACGAATTGTAAGAAGCTTGGGATAATGGGTTCAAGACATACGACGCCTTTAGCAAAGAGAACTTCATAATGCATACCTGGTACATGTACTCGACGCATGACTTGTCGGCGTATGCTCTATTCGTTGGCTAGTGTGAGCATGGAAGGTTCCCGTGCCCCACATGCAAGGGAGCTCTTGAGTTTTGTTGGCTGACGGCGGGGCACAAGTATAGTTGCTTCGACTTGCAAAGATAGTTTCTAGATCCTCGCCATAAGTTCAGGAAAGACAAGAAGAACTTCATGAAAGGTAGAGTTGTCAAACACTCTGCACCACCTACATTGACAGGCCAACAGGTCCTAGATCAGTTAAACGCTCTCGAGCCAGATCCAGAGCATCCAGGGTATTTCAAGGGGTATAATAAGGAACACGCCTGGACTCACAAGACATGCTTCTGGGATCTGCCTTACTTCAAAGACCTCCTTATCCCACACAACATCGACGTGATGCACACTAAAAAGAATATCGCGGAAGCCATTTTTGGTACATTGTTCGACATAGAGGGGAAATCAAAGGATAATACTAAGGCTAGAGGATCAAGAGGAGCTTTGTGATAGACCATTACAAAACATGCAAGAACTGAAAGGAAAGCGAAACTGGAAGAAGCCAAAGGCATGGTTCAATCTTGGAAGGCCAGCTATGAAGGAAATCATTTTGTGGGTGAAAATGTAGTTGATGTTCCCCAATGGGTATGTAGCAAATCTAAAGAGGGGAGCGAGTCTTGATAAATTGAAAATATTTGGTCTAAAAAGTCATGATTGGCACATATGGATTGAGCGTATAATGCCGGTGATGTTGCGTGGCTTCATCCGTGAGGATGAATGGCTAGTACTGGTAGAGCTAAGCTATTTCTTCTGTGTTCTTTGTGTTGGGTTTCGTAGTAATTTCAAAAAATTTCCTACGCATACGCAAGATCATGTGATGCATTGCAACAAGAGGAGAGTGTTGTCTACGTACCCAACGCAGACCGACTGCGGAAGCGATGACACGACGTAGAGGAAGTAGTCGTACGTCTTCACAATCCAACCGATCAAGCACCGAAACTACGGCACCTCCGAGTTCGAGCACACGTTCAGCTCGATGACGATCCCCGGACTCCGATCCAGCAAAGTGTCGGGGAAGAGTTTCGTCAGCACGACGGCGTGGTGACGATCTTGATGAACTACAGCAGCAGGGCTTCGCCTAAACTCCGCTACAGTATTATCGAGGAATATGGTGGCAGGGGGCACCGCACACGGCTAAGGAATCGATCACGTGGATCAACTTGTGTCAACTTGTGTGTTTAGAGGTGCTCCTGCCTCCGTATATAAAGGAGCCAAGGGGGGAGGAGGCGCCGGCCAGGAGGAGGTGGCGTAGGAGGAGTCCTACTCCTACCGGGAGTAGGACTCCCCCCCCCCCCAATCCTATTCCAACTAGGATTCCCAAGGGGGAAAGAGGGAGAGGGGTGGCCGGCCACCTCTCCTAGTCCTACTAGGACTAGGGGAAGGGGGGAGGCGCGTAGCCCCCTTGGGCTGCCCCTTTCTCCTTTCCACTAAGGCCCATGATGGCCCATATGGCTCCCGGGGGGTTCCGGTAACCTCCCGGTAACCCGGTAAAATCCCGATTTCACCCGGAACACTTCCGATGTCCAAACATAGACTTCCAATATATCAATCTTTATGTCTCGACCATTTCGAGACTCCTCGTCATGTCCGTGATCACATCCGGGACTCCGAACAACCTTCGGTACATCAAAATGCATAAACTCATAATATAACTGTCATCGTAACCTTAAGCGTGCGGACCCTACGGGTTCGAGAACAATGTAGACATGACCGAGACACGTCTCCGGTCAATAACCAATAGCGGGACCTGGATGCCCATATTGGCTCCTACATATTCTACGAAGATCTTTATCGGTCAGACCGCATAACAACATACGTTGTTCCCTTTGTCATCGGTATGTTACTTGCCCGAGATTCGATCGTCGGTATCCAATACCTAGTTCAATCTCATTACCGGCAAGTCTCTTTACTCGTTCTGTAATACATCATCTCACAACTAACATATTAGTTGTAATGCTTGCAAGGCTTATGTGATGTGTATTACCGAGAGGGCCCAGAGATACCTCTCCGACAATCGGAGTGACAAATCCTAATCTCGAAATACGCCAACCCAACATCGACCATTGGAGACACCTGTAGTACTCCTTTATAATCACCCAGTTACGTTGTGACGTTTGGTAGTACCCAAAGTGTTCCTCCGGCAAACGGGAGTTGCATAATCTCATAGTCATAGGAACATGTATAAGTCATGAAGAAAGCAATAGCAACATACTAAACGATCAGGTGCTAAGCTAATGGAATGGGTCATGTCAATCAGATCATTCAACTAATGATGTGACCTCGTTAATCAAATAACAACTCATTGTTCATGGTCAGGAAACATAACCATCTTTGATTAACGAGCTAGTCAAGTAGAGGCATACTAGTGACACTCTGTTTGTCTATGTATTCACACATGTATTATGTTTCCGGTTAATACAATTCTAGCATGAATAATAAACATTTATCATGATATAAGGAAATAAATAATAACTTTATTATTGCCTCTAGGGCATATTTCCTTCAGTCTCCCACTTGCACTAGAGTCAATAATCTAGTTCACATCGCCATGTGATTTAATAGCAATAGTTCACATCACCATGTGATTAACACCCATAGTTCACATCGCTATGTGACCAACACCCAAAGGGTTTACTAGATTCAGTAATCTAGTTCACATCGCTATGTGATTAACACCCAAGGAGTACTAAGGTGTGATCATGTTTTGCTTGTGAGAGAATCTTAGTCAATGGGTATGTCATATACAGATCCGTAAGTATTTTGCGAATTCTATGTCTACAATGCTCTGCACGGAGCTACTCTAGCTAATTGCTCCCACTTTCAATATGTATCTAGATCAAGACTTAGAGTCATCTAGATTAGTGTCAAACTTGCATCGGCGTAACCTTTTACGACGAACCTTTTTCCATAATCGAGAAACATATCCTTATTCCACTAAGGACAATTTTGACCGCTCTCCAGTGATCTACTCCTAGATCACTATTGTACTCCCTTGCCAAACTCAGTGGTATGGCATACAATAGATCTGGTATACAGCATGGCATACTTTATAGAACCTATGACTGAGGCATAGGGAATGACTTCCATTCTCTTTCTATTTTCTGCCGTGGTCGGGCTTTGAGTCTTACTCAACTTAACACCTTGCAACACAGGCAAGAACTCCTTCTTTGACTGTTCCATTTTGAACTATTTCAAAAATTTATCAAGGTATGTATTCATTGAAAAAAAATCTTATCAAGCGTCTTCATCTATCTATATAGATCTTGATGCTCAATGTGTAAGCAGCTTCACCAAGGTCTTTCTTTGAAAAACTTTTATTCAAGTATCCTTTCATGCTTTGCAGAATAATTCTACATTATTTCCGATCAACAATATGTCATTCACATATACTTATCAGAAATGTTGTAGTGCTCCCACTCACTTTCTTGTAAATACAGGCTTCACTGTAAGTCTGTACAATAACTATATGCTTTGATCAACTTATCAAAGCGTATATTCCAACTCCGAGATTCTTGCACCAGTCCATAAATGGATCGCTGGAGCTTGCACACTTTGTTAGCTCCCTTTGGATCGACAAAACCTTCCGGTTGCATCATATACAATTCTTCTTCCAGAAATCCATTCAGGAATGCAGTTTTGACATCCATCTGCCAAATTTCATAATCATAAAATGCGGCAATTGCTAACATGATTCGGACAGACTTTTAAGCATCGATACGAGTAAGAAAATCTCATCGTATTCAACACCTTGAACTTTGTCAAAAACCTTTTTCGACAAGTCTAGCTTTGTAGATAGTAACACTACTATCAACGTCCGTCTTCCTCTTGAAGATCCATTTATTCTTAATGACTCACCGATCATCGGGCAAGTCAATCAAAGTCTACACTTTGTTCTCATACATGGATCATATCTCAGATTTCATGGCCTCAAGCCATTTCGTGGAATATGGGCTCATCATTGCTTCCTCATAGTTCGTAGGTTCATCATGGTCTAGTAACATGACTTCCAGAACATGATTACCGTACCACTCTGGTGCAGATCTTACTCTGGAAGACCTACGAGGTTTGGTAGTAACTTGATCTGAAGTTTGATGATCATCATCATTAACTTCCTCACTTATTGGTGTAGGAATCACTGGAACTGATTTCTATGATGAACTACTTTCCAATAAGGGAGAAGGTATAATTACCTCATCAAGTTCTACTCTCCTCCCACTCACTTCTTTCGAGAGAAACTCCTTCTCTGGAAAGGATCCATTTTAGCAACGAATGTCTTGCCTTCGGATCTGTGATAGAAGGTGTACCCAACAATTTCCTTTGGGTATGAAGATGCACTTCTCCGATTTGGGTTCGAGCTTATCAGGATGAAACCTTTTTCACATAAGCATCGCAGCCCCAAACTTTAAGAAACAACAGGTTAGGTTTACTGCTAAACCATAGTTCATACAGTGTCGTCTCAACGGATTTAGATGGTGCCCTATTTTAAAACGTGAATGCAGCTGTCTCTAATGCATAACCCCAAAACGATAGTGGTAAAGAGATATCATAGATCGCACCATATCAAATAAAGTGCGGTTACGACGTTCGGACATACCATAACGATGTGGTGTTCCAGGTGGCGTGAGCTGTGAAACTATTCCACATTGTTTTAATTGAAGACCAAACTCGTAACTCAAATATTTGTCTCCGCGATCAGATCGCAGAAACTTTATTTTCTTGTTACGATGATTTTTCCACTTCACACTGAAATTCTTTGAACCTTTCAACTATTTCAGACTTATGTTTCATCAAGTAGATATACCCATATCTGCTCAAATCATCTTGTGAAGGTCAGAAAACAACGATGCTTGCCACGAGCAACAGCACTCATTGGATCGCATACATCGGTATGTATTATTTCCAACAAGTCAGTAACTCGTTCCATTGTTCCGAAGAACGGAGTTTTAGTCATCTTGCCCAAAAGGCACGGTTCGCAAGCATCAAATGATTCATAACCAAGTGATTCCGAAAATCCATCTTTATGGAGTTTCTTCATGCGCTTTACACCGATATGACCCAAACGGCAGTGCCACAAATAAGTTGCACTATCATTATTAACTTTGCATCTTTTGGCATCAATATTATGAATATGTGTATCACTACGATCGAGATCCAATGAACCATTTTCATTGGGTGTGTAACCATATAAGGTTTTATTCATGTAAATAGAACAACAGTTTATTCTCTTACTTAAATGAATAACCGTATTGCAATAAACATGATCAAATCATATTCATGCTCAACGCAAACACCAAATAACATTTATCTAGGTTCAACACTAATCCCGAAAGAATAGGGAGTGTGCGATGATGATCATATCAATCTTGAAACTACTTTCAACACACATCATCACTTCACCCTTAACTAGTTTCTGTTTATTCTGCAACTCCCGTTTCGAGTTACTACTCTTAGCAACTGAACCAGTACCAAATACCGAGGGGTTGCTATAAACACTAGTAAAGCACACATCAAACACCTGTATATCAAATATACCCTTTTTCACTTTGCCATCCTTCTTATCCACCAAATATTTAGGGTAGTTCCGCTTCCAGTGACCATTTCCTTTGCAGTGTAAGCACTCAGTTTCAGGCTTTGGTTCAGCTTTGGGCTTCTTCGTGGGAGTGACAACTTGCTTGTCAATCTACTTGAAGTTCCCCTTTCTTTCCCTTTGCCCTTTTCTTGAAACTAGTGATCTTGTCAACCATCAACACTTGATGCTCTTTCTTGATTTCTACCTTCGTTGATTTCAACATCACGAAGAGCTCGGGAATCATTTTCATCATCCCTTGCATACTATAGTTCATCACGAAGTTCTACTAACTTGGTGATGGTGACTAGAGAATTCTGCCAATCACTATCTTATCTGGAAGATTGACTCCCACTTGATTCAAGCGATTGAAGTACCCAGACAATCTGAGCACATGCTCACTAGTTGAGCGATTCTCCTCCATCTTTTAGCTATAGAACTTGTTGGAGACTTCATATCTCTCAACTCGGGTATTTGCTTGAAATATTAACTTCAATTCCTGGAACATCTCATATGGTCCATGACGTTCAAAACGTCTTTGAAGTCCCGATTCTAAGCCGTTAAGCATGGTGCACTAAACTATCAAGTAGTCATCATATTGAGCTAGCCAGACGTTCATAACTTCTGCATCTGCTCCTGCAATAGGTCTGTCACCTAGCGGTGCATTAAGGACATAATTCTTCTGTGCAGCAATGAGGATTTAACCTCAGATCACGGATCAAATCCGCAACATTGCTACTAACATTTTTCAACACAATTTTCTCTAGGAACATATCAAAATAAACACAGGGAAGCAATAACGCGAGCTATTGATCTACAACATGATTTGCAAAATACTACCAGGACTAAGTTCATGATAAATTTAAGTTCAATTTAATCATATTACTTAAGAACTCCCACTTAGATAGACATCCCTCTAATCCTCTAAGTGATCACGTGATCCAAATCAACTAAACCATGTCCGATCATCACGTGAGATGGAGTAGTTTCATCGGTGAACATCATTATGTTGATCATATCTACTATATGATTCACGCTCGACCTTTCGGTCTCCGTGTTCCGAGGCCATATCTGCATATGCTAGGCTCGTCAAGTTTAACCTGAGTATTCTGCGTGCGCAACTGTTTTGCACCCGTTGTATTTGAACGTAGAGCCTATCACACCCGATCATCACGTGGTGTCTCAGCACGAAGAACTTTCGCAACGGTGCATACTCAGGGAGAACACTTCTTGATAATTTAGTGAGAGATCATCTTATAATTCTACCGTCAATCAAAGCAAGATAAGATGCATAAAAAGATAAACATCACATGCAATCAATATAAGTGATATGATATGGCCATCATCATCTTGTGCTTGTGATCTCCATCTCCGAAGCACCGTCATGATCACCATCGTCACCGGCGCGACACCTTGATCTCCATCGTAGCATCGTTGTCGTCTCGCCAATCTTATGCTTCCACGACTATCACTACCGTAGTAATAAAGTAAAGCATTACATCGCGATTGCATTGCATACAATAAAGCGACAACCATATGGCTCCTGCCAGTTGCCGATAACTTGGTTACAAAACATGATCATCTCATACAATAAAATTCAGCATCATGCCTTGACCATATCACATCACAACATGCCCTGCAAAAACAAGTTAGACGTCCTCTACTTTGTTGTTGCATTTTTTACGTGGCTGCTACGGGCTTAAGTAAGAACCAATCTCACCTACGCATCAAAACCACAACGATAGTTTGTCAAATAGACTCCGTTTTAACCTTCTCAAGGACCGGGCGTAGCCATACTTGGTTCAACTAAAGTTGGAGAGACAGTCGCCCGCAAGCCATCTATGTGCAAAGCACGTCGAGGGAACCGGTCTCGCGTAAGCGTACGCGTAAGGTTGGTCCGGGTCGTCTTGTCCAACAATACCGCCGAACCAAAATATGACATGCTGGTAGGCAGTATGACTTGTATCGTCCACAACTCACTTGTGTTCTACTCGTGCATATAACATCAACATCAATAACCTGGCTCGGATGCCACTGTTGGGTTTCGTAGTAATTTCAAAAAATTTCCTACGCATAC
Source organism: Triticum dicoccoides (assembly GCF_002162155.2). Taxonomy (NCBI): domain Eukaryota; kingdom Viridiplantae; phylum Streptophyta; class Magnoliopsida; order Poales; family Poaceae; genus Triticum; species Triticum dicoccoides. The sequence continues at coordinate 391,406,484 of NC_041385.1, read as the reverse complement.
GCAAGATCATGTGATGCATTGCAACAAGAGGAGAGTGTTGTCTACGTACCCAACGCAGACCGACTGCGGAAGCGATGACACGACATAGAGGAAGTAGTCGTACGTCTTCACGATCCAACCGATCAAGCACCGAAACTACGGCACCTCCGAGTTCGAGCACACGTTCAGCTCGATGACGATCCCCGGACTCCGATCCAGCAAAGTGTCGGGGAAGAGTTTCGTCAGCACGACGGCGTGGTGACGATCTTGATGAACTACAGCAGCAGGGCTTCGCCTAAACTCCGCTACAGTATTATCGAGGAATATGGTGGCAGGGGGCACCGCACACGGCTAAGGAATCGATCACGTGGATCAACTTGTGTCAACTTGTGTGTTTAGAGGTGCTCCTGCCTCCGTATATAAAGGAGCCAAGGGGGGAGGAGGCGCCGGCCAGGAGGAGGTGGCGTAGGAGGAGTCCTACTCCTACCGGGAGTAGGACTCCCCCCCCCCAATCCTATTCCAACTAGGATTCCCAAGGGGGAAAGAGGGAGAGGGGTGGCCGGCCACCTCTCCTAGTCCTACTAGGACTAGGGGAAGGGGGGAGGCGCGCAGCCCCCTTGGGCTGCCCCTTTCTCCTTTCCACTAAGGCCCATGATGGCCCATATGGCTCCCGGGGGGTTCCGGTAACCTCCCGGTAACCCGGTAAAATCCCGATTTCACCCGGAACACTTCCGATGTCCAAACATAGACTTCCAATATATCAATCTTTATGTCTCGACCATTTCGAGACTCCTCGTCATGTCCGTGATCACATCCGGGACTCCGAACAACCTTCGGTACATCAAAATGCATAAACTCATAATATAACTGTCATTGTAACCTTAAGCGTGCGGACCCTACGGGTTCGAGAACAATGTAGACATGACCGAGACACGTCTCCGGTCAATAACCAATAGCGGGACCTGGATGCCCATATTGGCTCCTACAAATTCTACGAAGATCTTTATCGGTCAGACCGCATAACAACATACGTTGTTCCCTTTGTCATCGGTATGTTACTTGCCCGAGATTCGATCGTCGGTATCCAATACCTAGTTCAATCTCGTTACCGGCAAGTCTCTTTACTCGTTCCGTAATACATCATCTCACAACTAACATATTAGTTGTAATGCTTGCAAGGCTTATGTGATGTGTATTACCGAGAGGGCCCAGAGATACCTCTCCGACAATCGGAGTGACAAATCCTAATCTCGAAATACGCCAACCCAACATCGACCATTGGAGACACCTGTAGTACTCCTTTATAATCACCCAGTTACGTTGTGACGTTTGGTAGTACCCAAAGTGTTCCTCCAGTAAACGGGAGTTGCATAATCTCATAGTCATAGGAACATGTATAAGTCATGAAGAAAGCAATAGCAACATACTAAACGATCAGGTGCTAAGCTAATGGAATGGGTCATGTCAATCAGATCATTCAACTAATGATGTGACCTCGTTAATCAAATAACAACTCATTGTTCATGGTCAGGAAACATAACCATCTTTGATTAACGAGCTAGTCAAGTAGAGGCATACTAGTGACACTCTGTTTGTCTATGTATTCACACATGTATTATGTTTCCGGTTAATACAATTCTAGCATGAATAATAAACATTTATCATGATATAAGGAAATAAATAATAACTTTATTATTGCCTCTAGGGCATATTTCCTTCACTTTGTGCGAAAGAACTATCGTCTGGCCTCCTAGAAGAAATGGAACAGTTGGTGCTGGAGTTGATCTGCAAGTTAGAGATGATCTTTCCGCCAAGCTTCTTTAATCCAATGCAACACTTTATTTTGCATCTCCCGACCGAGGCACGATTGGGGGGCCCGTGCAAAATCGTTGGTGCTACTCAACTGATAGGATGCAGAAGACGCTTTGAGCAAAATGTAAAAATAAACGTAGAATAGAGGCATCGATGGCCAAGGCATTCATCACAGAGGAGGCGTCAAACTTCGTGACAGCACACTACGAAGCCAAAAATCGTCATTTGCATAATCCGAAGCCTTGGTACAATGCTGACGAGCCTAAAAAGGGTCAATCCAACCTCAGTCTATTCAAAGGGAATCTCGCACCATCCAGTGCTTGGAAACCAGTATCGTTGGATGTTGAAGAATGGCGGACCATTTCGATGTATCTCTTTAACAACCTAACAGAAGTGCGGCCGTACATCGAGTAAGATCTCGTTACATTATTTCACAACTTCTAATTTCTTTGAGCTGCTCTTATTCCTAGATATTTGATGCAGTCGATACGTTGCCATATTATCGTATGGAGCGGTGATCCAAAAGGATTCCGTTGAAGAGTATGAGCTTCTTGCAAAGCAAGGAGGCGAATATCCCGGTTTCATCTCTTGGTTCAAAAAACGGTAATTTCCATTAGACCCTTTCATTTCTTTGGCTAATTTGCGACTAATGCAACAATCCTTTCGTATTAAACTTGTAGGCTAATTCAGAGATTATGGATGCCGAATTGAGACAGCTAATGGTTTTGACTATAAGGTCCGTTCATTTGACAATTACGACATCAACGGGTATCGCTTTCGTACCTATGGCAAAGAGCTATCTATGGCCGACCAAAAATCTACAAATTGTTGTGTCTTTGCTATCGGCGAAGGAGGAATCAAGTATTATGGAAGAGTTGAAGCAATTTATGAACTTCAATTCTATGGTGAAAACCCACCAAACGTCGTAGTCTTCAGATGTTATTGGTTCCAGCCCACGGAGACTAGAAGGACTCATGAACATATAGGGCTAGTCGAAATCAAACAAAGCACCCATTTGGATATTCCCGATGTCTATATTACGGCTCAACAGGCAACCCAAGTTTTCTATCTACCGTGGGCCTGTCAAAGTGATCCAAATCTCAGTGGTTGGGATGTCGTTTATGAAGTGCCGCCACGTGTTAGTCCACCTCCCCCAATGGAGAGGATTATGAACCTCACATTAACCAAGACACATATGATGAAGGAGAATTCTTCCAAGGAACACGTCTTGCCAAAAAACGTTTCAAGAACCGCTCTACTCCACGCCAGAACATTGAAGTAGACAACGATAGTGAATCCGACCCTGAGCCGGAACAAGAAGAGCCAGAAGAAGAAGAAGTTACTACTGCAGATGACCTGTCAATGCTTGAACGATTACGTAAAGGTGGTCTTCCACATGATGGTGCATTTATTAATGATGATGATGAGCACGTCATTACCGATAGTGATGATGATGATGCATTTATTAATGATGATGATGAGCACGTCATTATCAATAGTGATTATTAGGTATTGAAATTTTATGTTGTACTTTGTATGATTTATATAGTTGGTATGTATAATTTTCTTACTTTGTATGATTGTTTCTTATACATAGTTCCATGGTGTTGATGTCCGTCCCCATTGGCCCTCGCCCGCTTTATGATTCGGATGTGGTAAATTCTCTTTCATAACTATTTGTTGCATTTCCCATTTATGACAATTATTGCCATCAAGTTGAAATAGAGATATTTTAATCTAGGAGGTATGTGAACCTGAATTTGAAACCGACCCTGTTGTCGAGAAGTTAAATTTAGTTGAAAAAGAAAATGAGTATTTGAAAGAAAAAAATAAAAGAATTGAAAAGAGAAGATGACATTGGAGTTGTATGTTGCCGATGTCATCGATGATCACAAGATGAAAATGAATGAAATGCGCTTGAATATGGATGCAATGCGCCTGAAGCTTAAGAAGATTAGAAAATATGCCATTGATAATGAGGCTTGGTATCATTATGTCGTTGGATCAATTGTCACCTTAGTTGCGATCTTCATCATATTTGTTGTGATGAGGGTAAGTTTTCTCTAATGTTTTGCTTTACAAATGGATACTTAGCTTATTTTCCTCCTAAATGGCATAATTACCTAAGTTAGATAAAAAAATGAGCTATACTTAGCTTATTCGGTTCATTTATGACATACTTAGCATACTTAGGTCAAAAATGGCATGATAATCTTTGTTACCTCCAAAATGATATAGACTTAGCTCATTTTTCTCGAAAATGACATAATAACCTTACTAAGCTCCAAAATGACCTATTTACCTAGCTTAGCTCTAAAATGACCTACACTTAGCATTTTTACCTAGCTTAGCAATAAAATGGCATTTTTACTTACCTTAGTTAGAAGAAGAAGAAGATAAAGGAGAGGAGAGGAGAAAAAGAAAGAGAAGAAAAAAAATCTTCTTCTTCTTCTTCTAACTAGTCTTCTTCTTCTTCTTCTTCTTCTTCTTCTTCCAACTTTCATCTTTCCCAATTTACAGATTTGCTTTACATGAGGAAGGCTTGGATTCATGGAGTGTACTATTCTTCTGGTGCTTCCTTGTTGTTTATGAAAACTTGTTTGGATATGTATGTCTATATGGATATGTTGTTGGAAACTTGTTTGTGGTTATGTATATATGGATATGTTGGACTTTGTTGAACTATGTTGTTGGATTTGATGAAATATGTTGTTGGACATGCTGTTGGATATGTTGGATATGTATGCATGTATATCTGTGTTTGAAACCATGTGTAATTAATTGGATTAAAATAAAAACAGGGGATGTATAGCCTCTTTGCCGTCGGCTAGCAGACGGCAAAGAGGACACGTGGCAGTCACCTATGCAAACTGGGAACACTGGCTGCCTATTTGGTCATTTTACCGTCTGCAAGCGGCCGGCAAAGTGACCAAATAGGCCTGGCAAACAGGGTCGTCTATGTCGTCTGCTGGCAGACGGCATAGCTGGCCACGTGGCAGCTTCCTAGTGATGCCCTAGCTAAGCTCTTTGCCGTCCCCTGGCGGACGGCAAAGAGCGCCGTTAACCCCCTAACGGCTCTCACCCCACACCGTTGTCATCCGTCGTCGTTGCCATCTACTAGCCTCGAATGGCGGACGACACAATCCTTTGTCGTCCGTTTCTGCGAAGCAGACGGCAAAGAAGGCCTTTGCTGGCACGTCTTCAGCCGGACTGTTTGCCGTCTGCTGGCTAACGGCAAATGACTTTGCCATCCGAGATCTATGCCTTTGCTGTCCACCATGGCGGACGGCAAAGAAGATGATTCCAGTAGTGTGACAGCAGGGACCCACCGGACAGGCCACTGTATTTCACGGAAAAAATGTTTCCCCCTGACAACTGGGACCCACCAGCTACATCTTCGCACGCAAGGATGTGCGTCCATACTAAGAAAAAAAGATTCCCCCCTGACAGCTGGGACCCAGCAGCTTCACACATAAGGAAGTGTGTCCTTATCCTCCCTGATAGCTGGGACCCACCCGGTCGAAGCGGACGTAGCGTTATCTGTCTGGTCGCGAACGTGTACATACATACTGGTCGATCGGTCTCTCTGCAGCGATGAACTATGGCCGAGTAAGGAGCAGCACGTGTCGTAGTAGAGCCGCGGACGTAGCATGTCACGCAGTCCCATCTATAACGTGTACACATACATACAACCACGCTGCAAGAAAGTAAATACGGCTACGTACGTACATACGAACATGGTCTGGAAGGCGTACAACAACGTCGTCTTGTTCATCGGCAGCCAACCGGCTGAGTCGGAACGGAGGAAACAGTGCCGTGTTCATCGGGAGGCAATCGACTGGGTCGGAATACACCGTGTTCATCGGGAGCCAACCGGCTTGGACGGAACAGCCGAAGCGAGGTCTGGCGTACTGCAGAACGGAGGAAACGAGCCTTCTGTTCGACCATGTACGATCAATACGGGGTCATGTTCATCGGGAAGGGTCTGGCGTACCGCAAAACGGAGGAAACGGACTTTTGTTCGAGTGCCTACGGTCAAAACGGGGTCCTCTTGATCGGGACGGGTGTGGTGTACCGCAAACAGAGGAAACGGACTTGTGTTGGAGCGCCTACGGTCGAAACAGGGTCCTGTTCATCCACCATCTACTGCCTCGCTCCAGCCTCCACGGGCTATTGTTCATCCACCTTTGACCTCCTCCAGCCTCCACGGGCTACTGCTCATCCACGACTATTGTTCATCTAGCCTCCACCGGCTGCTGTTCATAGAGCCTCCACGGGATTCTGTTTATCCACCCCCAACCGGCTGAGGTGCGGCGGCCTCCTCGGGATCCCGTTCATCCAGCGGCAACAACCTACTACCATGGGGTCCTATTCATCCACCCCCACCGGGAACTGTTCATCCACAGCCAACCAACCGGCTCAACTCACCACGTCTCGACTCGTTCTACGTACCGCGCGCACGGTAGCAATGGTCACTGTTCATCGAGAGGCAACCCAACACCAGCTGGCTACGTCTCACACAGGGGCTCGATCGGCTTTAGTAAGCAGCATCAATGATCGATCGCTCGGGTTCAATTAGCAGCAGCAGCGAAGGAATCGCTCGGGTTTAGTCAGCAGCGAATGAATCGCTCGGGTTCAGTTAACAGTCAAGGGATCGATCGCTCGGGTTCAGTAACGTGTGATCGCTCGGGTTCAGTTAGCCAATGCCTCGCACATACGCGTGTACACGAGAGAAACGCGGAAACCTGCGTGCATCGCTCGGCCCCGACCACCCGCCGTAACCGGGAACTCCCTGAAATTTTCCTCGCCCTCGCTTCTACCACGATTTTTTATTGATGGCCCAAAGAATGTCATGCATATGCGTCTCCGGCCCGCCCAGGACAAAAAGCCCATTTTTTGTCATGATTTTTTGTCATAGAAGTAGGAACCCACCACATCTATAATGATACCGGGTTTTGTCATAATTATTATCATAGAAGTGTCATAAGTATGACAGAAAAAAATTCGTTCGGGCCAAAATATCACGGATGTGTCTTTTTTTGTAGTGATATCTGTTGTATTCCAACTTTTCCATGGCTTATGCCCTCCAATACAATCCATAGATTCATCAGAATAAGCAAACAATGCAATAAAAATAGAATCTGTCAGAAACAGAATAGTCTGTAGTAATATGGACTTTGTCCATACTTCTGTAACTCCAAAAATTGTGAAAAATTAGGACAATGTAGGCAACTTGTATATCAATCTTGTGTGAAAAATTCAGAATTTTATCACGCTTCTGCGATTTTTAAGAATTCTGCTACTGGGCGCAAAAGTTTCTGTTTTTCAACAAGATCAAATCAACTATCACCAAACATGATCCCAAAGGCTTTGCTGGGAACAAACACTAATTAAAACATAAAAAACACAGCCATAATAGTAGCATAATTTTTTGGACACTCAAGAACAGAAAGAAAAAAAGACAAAAATAAAATTTATTCGTTGGGTTGCCTCCCAACAAGCGCTATCGTTTTATGCCCCTAGCTAGGCATAATGCATAGATTCAAGTATTGTCATCTTTGGTTTTCAACTTCCCAATAACACAACTAGAATTCCTCAAGGGTTTAGCATGCATAATTTCAATAACAATACTTCTAGGAATAAGAGTGAAAAATTCATTCTTGCAGGTAGGGCCTTTCACTACTTCAACAAAATTGGGATGGATACTAATCATTTTAAGATCCTCTTTGTTGCTATTAGAAGTGGCACCCTTGTTCTTAGTGACTTGAGTAGACTTGCAAATTTTTACGGGAGTTTTTTCAATAGTTCTAACAGAAGAAAAGGCCGAGCTTAAGTTACTAAAAATTTCTTCCAACTTATCAATCTGAGAATGACTTTCTCCAATTCTTTCGTTAACTACGGTTTCCTTCTCCCTTAGTAGTTTGAGAACATCACCCACTTTTAACCCAATTTTATTAGCAAGATTTTGCATCCTTTTATCCAAATTTTCAATTTGTTCTTCGGTGGCCATCTTCTTTTCAATAGCATATAATCTAGTTGGCCTAACTAAACCAAAGATTCAAGGAAGAAATATGAGGCTATAAATAATCATGCATATAAGAGATCAAAGAAGACTCAAATAATATTCATGGATATAGATCTGATCATAAACTCAAAGTTCATTGGATCCCAACAAACATGCCGGAAAAAGGTTTACATCAAATAAATCTCCGAGAGATCATTGCAATGAGAATCAAAAATAGAGAAGAAGCCATCTAGCTACTGCCTACACACCCATAGGTCTATGATGGACTACTCACGCATCATTGGAGAGGCAACAATGAGGATGTTGAACCCCTCCATGATGTTGTTAGATTGGATCTCGTGGTTCTGGAACTTGCGGCGGCTGAAATTGTGTTTCGTCGACTCCCCTAGTGTTTCTGGAATATTTGGGAATTTATAGGGTGAAGAGGCGGTGCAGGAGACCCCCGTGGGCCCCACAACCCACCAGGCGCGTCTGGGCTCCTGAGCGCGCCCTGGTGTCTTGTGGTCCCCACGGGCCTCCCCTCTGGTCCTTTCTTGGCCCCCAAGTTGTCTTCTGGTCCAAAATATCTCCAAAAAGTTTTGCTGCATTTGGACTTCGTTTGATAGGGATATTCTACGAAGTGAAAACAAGCGAAAACAACAACTGGCACTAGGCACTATGTGAATAGGTTAGTCCCAAAAAATGATATAAAGTTGCTATAAAATGATTGTAAAACATCCAAGAATGATAATATAACAACATGGAACAATAAAAAGTTATAGATACATTGGAGACGTATCAACAAGCTACTTTCGCACATTCAAGAAGAATTAGTAATGGTCATATCGACAAAGTTTTAGATTTTATCAATGCAAAGATGGGAGGCTGGAAGGTGGATTTGTTGCGGCGGAATTTTCTTCCAGTTGTCGCTAATTCAACACTTAACATACCACTTAGGTCTAGTGGTGATGTGAATTTTCTAACCTAGGCGCTGGAACAATTTGGCAACCACTCTGTTAGATTTGCTAAAACGAGCTACCCGCTCCAAAGGAAGAGGCGATTATGGGGTCTTAATTGGCAGAATAACAGTTATGATCAACCCCATGGAAGCTAAAAGTTGTTCGAAAATCCAAGTTTTCTGGTGGAGACTTCTTCTGGGCGTCCTCCCCTACTCGACGACGCTGAAGTATCGACACATTAATCTATTCCTAGATGTGAAATTTGTGAAGCGATAGACGAGGATCTGATGCATGCATTGATTCACTGTTCCCATGCGGAGAAATTCTAGGATGCGACATGCTTCCAAAATTGCATCCTCTGACATGTTCCAAAGCTATTCTTGTGGACAGTTTGTTGAGTGAGCAAGAGAAGAGCTAGATTACTACTGTCATGTATCATATCTGGTCGTCCTTCAATCGCTTGACTCATGGTATGGAGACATACGGCCCTATGCAAGCTATGAAGTGGGCACTTGAATTGTTTTCTTTGATAGATATACCTCTAGTGCATTCCAAATCCTCAAATGACCAATGCAAGAGGCCTCAAGACCCTGAATGGGTGAGCATCAACACAAAGGGTGCTCTCGACTCTACCACTGCCAAGGGAGGGGGAGGCGGCATTGCTAGATCCCACTTGCCTTTTCTGGTGCATGGAGCAGGCCCTTATACGAAGTCATTCCAATGATCCCTTGCACAAATACATTGGGTTGCAAGGCCTTGTCTCAACCCATTGCCTTACGGAATTACTCACATATGGCAATCGAATCACAAGATGAACTCATTGTAGAAGACATAAAGATGAATAATTGTTTGAAAATATCACTCATCACTAACCGACCTAGAGGCTACTTCAGACATGGAGTCTCAAGCGTGTCCGTCAAATCTAGAGTCTTCTGAATGATGGGCCTCCTACCGAGCGAGGGGTCTAGACCATGCCTTGGTCTATTGGGCACAGAGGTCAGCCTAGCGGACCGGCTTCCCGGTGGCCTGACCACCCTCAATAGTATGCACCTTCACTACTCGCACATACTCATCAGAGCATCAAAGTTGATGAAGAAGGCTCCGACAACAAATTCCTTCCTCTGACAAACCAGGAGGAACTCCAGATTGGATTGCCACACATCACGATGAAGCGACAGCAAAAAAATCAACGACAAATGCCTAAGAAGGTTTCCATAGTATATAAAATGGCAGGGGCAAAGAAGTGTCAGGGAGGGTGGACAGGACCCCACCCCCCTCTTGCTCATCTTTTGTCCTAGCGACCCTTTAGTGATAAAAATGCGTGAAGTGATTTTCTTAGTTTTTGATTTTCAGAGGATACTTGATCCCAATGCACAAAAAGTAACGAAAAAACACACGACACTTAACACTAAATTAATATGCTAGTCTAGAAAAAAAATGATAAAATACTTTGTCAAAACCATTTATAAATGATATGAATGTAACATGAACAGAACACAAAAAATATACACTTGATACGTATCACAACGACATGTAAATGACAATGCATATGTTTTTTTTCTTCCGCTCACTTTCAAGTTCTTCAACCTTTCTCTTGCGGACAACTGCTTCGACCGCCTTAGTTTTCTTTTCTGCCTCAGCAATGTGTTTTGTTTGGGCTATTTCTTCAACCTTTTTCTTCGACAACCTGGTGTTGTATTCATCAACTACATTCAGTGTGCCTTTTGCAAATATTTCCCTCATGCGCTCATTTGCGTGGAGAAGCATTTTTGCTTCTCCTTGAAACTTTTAGTGAGATTCTTCTCTCGTCTTTTATTCTTCATCAACAATCATGCCATGAACTGTGTGCGTGTATTGAGATGTCTGCATGTGTGTGTCTATATTATAATTAATGTTTGAAAAAAGATAATTTAATCTTTCAAGTTTGTTGTTTTGTGGACCAAATCGTAGGTTTAAAATCACCTCAAGATAAAATGCCTCTACATTGTTTGAAGGTCATAATTCGGCCTTCTAGTGCTCCTAAGAGCATCTCCAATATAAGATGCACATTGGGAGATGTAAAAATTTACATCTTAAAAAAAGTGGCATCTCCAACAGATAATGCGATATTGGAGATGTAAAAGAGCAAGTCCAACCAAAGATGCAAATTGGACATGTAAAAGCCGCCGATGGCTGCGCAGCTGCCACACAAATTGAAATAAAACATATGAAAAACAAATAAAACATTTCACATTTCCATAATATCAAATTATTACATAATTCATCAAATCCACAAGATCAAATGCAACACAAAAACAACATAGTTTTGCACAACACAATAAACAAATAATGAAACTAGGCGGCACTTTCGCCATCCATTCCAATACTCCTCCATCAAATCCTTCTTACGTTGATCATGCGCATCGTAGTCTCTAATTTCATTGTACACCTTCATGAAACCTTTGATTCTCTCCTCTTTTCTCATTGGCATAACGCGTATGCCCATCAAATGATAGAAGCTGTAATCTAAATTTTGTCCACGATCATTCTCAATAATCATGTTATGCATGATCACGCAAGCAGTCATGATATACCAAAGGGTTTTTTGATCCCAGAATCTAGATGGTCCTCACACGATAGCAAATTGGGATTACAAAATCCAAAAAGCCCTCTCAACATCTTTCTTAGCCACCGCTTGTGCATTGTGAAATATGAGTTCTCTCTTACCTTGGGGTTTTGCAATTGGCTTGACAAAAGTACTCCACCTCGGGTAGATCCCATCCGTAAGATAGTACCCATAGTTGTATGTGCGGCCTTTGCTTCGAAGGTCACCGATGGTGCTTCTCCATTTGCTAACTTGGCAAAAAGAGGTGACCGGCCGAGCATGTTGATGTCATTGCAAGATCCATGCATCCCAAAATATGAATGCCAAAACCATGTTTTTTGATCGGCAACGGCCTAAAGAATGATAGTGGCATCCTTCCCACGACCCTTGAACTGTCCATGCCATGCTTTTGGGCAATTTTTTCATTTTCAATGCATGCAATCGATGGACCTTAGCATACCTGGAAACCCACGAGCTTTGTTCATCTCCAAAAGCCTCTGAGTGTCCTAAGCACCGGGTGCTCTCAAGTACTCTGCACCAAACACTTCTACCATAGTCTTTGTAAATTATTTGACATAGAAGATAGAAGTGCTCTCTGCCATCGCCAACTTGTCATCAATGTAGTTCGCAAGAACGCCATACACCACCATGCGCAAAGCAGCAGTGACCTTCTGCTCGTTGTTATGTCCAAGCAACCCAGCACAATTCCTCCTCTACTCGAAGGATCGATCATGTTGCTTCACGAAATCGCAAACATGGATGAACAAGTCTTTGGGCATTCTGAACCGGCTTCGAAAGTACCTCTTTGAAAAAATGGGTGGTGAACCAAAATAATTGCGCATCAACCTCTTGTGCGCCTCAACCCGTTCTCTCTGAATGAACGCACGTCCATACACGAAATGGCCGTGCATCAGCTCCTTCCTCTTGTGCATCGCCACTAGCATAGAAATGTCCTCTTCTTTGTTCAAATCAAATTCCTCATCCGATGAGGAATCTTCCATGAAAGAGGAGTCGCACGAGCTCATCTACAATGCGGAAATCACCGTCAAACTACCTCTCTAACCACAATACAAAAGACTTAAAGTTTGCTCATTTTTTACCTTGGGGGAATTTCGTCGAACAC
>NC_041385.1:391370986-391393713 GCF_002162155.2 Triticum dicoccoides | reverse complement strand
GGAACAAGCCTAGCCCGACCACGAGCTCGTCGTGGAAGGCATAACGGCGATCAACTCGACCACAACCTCCGGCGGCCGAAAACGAATCAGTGGCTGCAGGGTACAAACGACGCTAGTACGACGAGGCATGATGCAGGGGACAGGAGGGCAGAGTTGCAGCGAGGCGGGCGACCGTCGGGCAGGCTGCAGCGGCGTCGATTTTGGGCCAAATCGGCGGGTGGGCGGCGGTCGAGCGGAAGCGGGAGGAAGGCAGTTGGGCGGTTGGCGCGCGGCTGGCAAATTTACATCTTCGTGAGGCGAAGATGTATTTTTTTTCATCTACATCATTTGTCAGGGAGGGGTTTTCGGGTCTCGGAGATGAAAAAGTTAGTATTTGCAACTACATTTTTTATTGGAGATGCTCTAACTTAGTAGGCACGTCCAAATAGTGTTGCTATGAGGAGTATAATTTATTTATTTGTAGGCTACATAAAATAATAATTTTGTGGTTCAAAAAACCAAAGACTAATTCCATTTGAAATTATATATATTTGTCTTTGTGGTGTACACCATAGCTTAGAAGATATACTGATGAAAACTTCATATGCACATACTACACATCTGTATATACAGTACATTTCTCCTTTAAAATATTTAGAGGTCTCAAAATAACGATCTATCTTGGAATGGGATCTCGATGGTATCGAACTATCTCAACGACCGTGACGGATTGAGAAGTATCTAAATCAGATCAATAATACCAATAGCAAGCTTCTGGCTACTGGTAGTTGATCAACTAACCAAACTTTTCCCATAAATCTTCCTCAATATGAAAAAAGAAATGTGAGAATTTAATTAAACAAGTGCTCCATGTTACCTGAGAAGAGAAGAGTAATACGTATTCACGTTAAGGAAACGTACCATATACATTTTGTTTTCGTGGAGCGTAAACAGCTCTGTGGAACTGGCGATTTGGTGGAGGCGGTTCTAGAATCGAGCGCAAACAGGGCCAGACGAACCGGACCACCCGAACCACAATCTCGAGACAGACCGACCTGCCGGAGCGCGAGAGTCGAGCCGGCGGCCGGCGGCGTAGGGCAGGCCAGCAAGATGTCGTCGGTGTATGTGCTGGAGCCGCCGACGAAAGGGAAGGTGGTGGTGCAAACAACGGCCGGTCCGATCGACATCGAGCTGTGGGCCAAGGAGGCCCCCAAGGCCACGCGCAACTTCGTTCAGCTATGCCTGGAGGGCTACTACGACGGCACCCTCTTCCACCGGGTCATCAAGTCCTTCCTCATCCAGGGCGGCGACCCCACCGGCTCCGGCACCGGTGAGATCCCAAACCCTAACCAGACCTATATGATGTAGGTTTACTGATTCCGTATTTCACTGCCGGTCTTTACCCAACTGAATCGCGGATTGTGCATCAAATTAATGATTAGTGTCTCGGTTTTGAATATCTGTTCGAGCCATACATGCGATTGGTGGATTTGGGGGTGTTCTGAACTGAACCTTATGATTATCTGACATCAATCTGCAGGGGGTGAGAGCATCTACGGGGCACCGTTCGCTGACGAGTTCCATTCTCGTCTGAGGTTTAATCACAGGGGTTTATTGGCATGTGCCAATGCTGGCACACCTCATTCGAACGGAAGCCAGTTCTTTATTACCCTTGACCGCTGCGATTGGCTTGATAAGAAGAATACAATTTTTGGGAAGGTAAGTGTCTACCTAGACTGTCCCCATTGGAGGTGATTACAGTTTACCATGTATGTATGTGTGCGTCCAGGTCACTGGGGATTCTATCTTCAATCTTCTGGCCTTGGCTGATATCGAGACTGATAAGGATGATCGGCCTGTATACCCACAGAAAATTCTCTCAGTTGAGGTAGTTATTCCCCTCATGTTTCATTTAGTTCTGGTACTTCTGCAACAAACAGATTCTTCTATCTGTTTTACTGTTACTTGTGAAGCCTAAGTAGCTGTTACTTAGTTATGCGTGTTTCTGCTTTTATAGGTACTCTGGAACCCATTTGATGATATAGTTCCACGACAACTTAAGAAGATTGAGCCTGCTCCCAAGGCTGATGCTGAGAGGAAACCAGAGAAGAAAGCTGTTAAGTATGTTCTCTGCATGTTGGAACCAATTTTCCTTGCAAAGATAAGGTATCAGTGTTGGATTTCATTTGACTGTCCATTCATCCTGTAGGCAACTTAATGTGCTCTCGTTTGGAGATGAGGTAGAAGAAGAGGAGAATGAGGCAGCTTCTTTTGTGAAGGACAAAATAAAGAGTATCCACGATGTGCTTGATGACCCCCGTTTTCTTAAAGTGGAACCACAGGTTGAACAACTGGTGAGTATTATCAATTGTGTCACTTGTGCTCGAGGAAATCTGTAGGATGTTAACCAATCCTTTGCTAGCAAACATATTGCACTAGAAAAACCTAAAGACACCTTGTCCAACTGGCGGACATGGCATTTTATACTGTGCAGCACACTTCTGCTGTGTTAGTGTGCATACCATCTGAAAGCAGACATGTGTGTTGCTAGCTTTCTTACTTCGTCAACTTTATTCTTTTGACTTGTATTTGTGTAGATCATGCTTCCTCACTGGTTCATAATCAACATTTTTAGAAGCCAGTCACAAAATGGGACCATTTTCTTAATTTTTTCTAGCATTCTCTCTTTAACAGCACTAACTACCTAAGGAGCACTTTTGCACCGAGTGCTTTATTGGACTAATTTCCTGTCTTTTGTCTTCTATTGATTATTCATATAGTTAAATATATTCCTGTTATAAACTATTAATAACTCAAATACATTTTTCGTCTTGAATTGGTTTAGAACATGAGTTGTATCCTGGGCTCTGATCAGGTTTTGCTTAATAAGAGCTACTTGCTTACTATTGAATATTTTTAGACCTTGTCAAATTTGAACACCATTGTGCTTGTTGCAAATATCCAGTCCAAGGAGGAAGAGGAGAAGAAAAATGAAACTGTCCTATCTATCAGGGAGGCTTTAATCTCGAAGAAAGCTGACTCCAGAGAGCCAGAGCATGATCCAGAAAATGATGATTCTCCTGAAGATGAGAATGAGGAGGATTTTGACAACAGGATGCGTTCACGGATTCTAAAAAAACGTAGAGAGCTTGGGGATATTCAGCAGAGTCAATCTTCCAAGAAAGGTAATTTGCTATTCCTGTTTCTATTAAGATGGCCATTCTCCAGTTCAGTCATTTACTGTGCCATGACAGACATAATGAGAGGCAGGATTATGTAACAGCTACTTGCATTCTTTTGGTTGATGTCACATGATTGCTGCATATAAGTTGGAAAACTGAACAATCTGTTTGCCCCTCTTTGATACAGATAAATCTCATCAGAAGGATAAAGAATTACCAGCTCACAGGTTCTATTATTATGTCTACCTTATCTACCTTATCTATATGTTCCTTATCCTTCTTCCCTATGCACTGTGATTTTCTTCTGCAAATATCTATTGGTAGTTTAGTTCAATGTGGTAGGTTATCATTATGATGTTTTGATCAACCAGAATATCTGTTCTTGTGAACAACACCATGTAGGGCCTGTTCTGATCTCCTCCCAACTCCACCAACTCCACGATTCCAGCTTCCCATCCCAGCTTCTCACTCCACGCAGCGAGACAACTTCGTTCGGCAGCGACCGCTGGCTTCTCCCATCGCCAGTATGGGCTGCAGCATGGGTGGCCTGCCTTAGCGCCATAATGGGCCAGCAGAACTAGCCCAGGTCGGCCAACGTGTGGAAACAGGTAGCGAATCGTTATGTTTGGTGGCTGGGAACGAGCGAATCGTTATGTTCGGCGGCCAGGAGTGAATCGTTACACTTGGCGGTGGCATTTCAGGTGTAATTTGAGCGAACTCCAGCTTTTGGTTTCGGTGGAGCTGGGTCGATGCTGCTTCAGTTTTTTGCACTGCATGAGTGCTCAGCTCCGAGAAGTTCACTCCGTGGAGCTCAGGCGTTCGGGGCGACTTCACGTGTGGAGTTTTTGGAGTTGAGAGCTGGAGAGAATCAGAACAGGCCCGTAGTATTCCTACATGTCCTTTTAGTCCTGAGCTTTTGTTTAATACTAAGCGGTAGTTTCCTGAAAACTCATTTATAAGTCTGTTACTACTTGCAAGTATTCATATCTGGTAACAGGCAATAAGTTACCCGGGGACATAATATCACCATTCTGAATGACAACAAATTATGTGATCTTTCTAATATTGTAACATAATCCTATTGAAATTACTTTTCATCGGCTTGCCATTATGATAAATAGTTTAGTTCTGCATATTGTGTGGTCACAATTTTTCTTGGTAGCAGGGTTACCATGTGTCGAATATAACATGTGGTAATCTAAACATAAGTATCTACGTCATGCAGATACTGGAAGAATGGTCTTGTGTGTGTTTGCATGTCTGAACAACAACAACAACAACAGCAACAACAACAAAGCCTTTTAGTCCCAAATAAGTTGGGGTAGGCTAGAGTGGAAACCCAAAAGATTTCGAAACTTGGTCATAGTTCTTGCATGTGATGGCTAACTTCAACACATCCCTGTCCATGGTTAGTTCTTTGGTGATATTCCAGTCCTTCAGATCTCGCTTTACAGACTCCTCCCATATCAAGTTTGGTCTACCTCGACCTCTCTTGACATTATGCATGCTATATCCTTCCGCTATGCACTGGCGCTTCTGGAGGCCTCAGTTGTATATGCCCAAACCATCTCAGACGATGTTGGACAAGCTTCTTTTCAATCAGCGTTACCCCAACTCTATCACTATCACGTATATCATCATTTTGGACCCGGTTCTTTCTTGTGTGGCCACATATCCATATCAACATGTGCATCTCTGCTACACCTAACTGTTGGACATGTCGTCTTTTAGTCGGTGAACATTCATCGCCATACAACATTGCAGGTTGAATCGCCGTCCTGTAGAACCCTCCTTTTAGCTTTTGTGGCATTCTCTTGTCACAGAGGACGCCATAAGCTCGGTGCCCCTCATCTATCCAGCTTGATTCGATGGCTCACATGTTCATCGATATCATTCTGCAACATTGACCCCAAATGTGGAAAGGTGTCCTTCTGAGGTAACCATCTGCCCATCAAGGCTCCTCCTCGTGCCCAGTAGTACTGAAACTGCACCTCATGTACTCAGTTTTAGTTCTACTAGCCTAAGACTTTTCGATTTCGTCTGTCTCTACAACTATAACTTTCTATTAATCCCCGTTTTATTGCCGTCGACTAGCACCACATCATCCGCAAAGAGCGTACACCATGGGATATTTCCTTGTATAATATCCCTTGTGACCCCATCCATCACCAAAGCAAAAAGATAAGGACTCAAAGTTGACCCTTGGTGCAGTCCTATTACTGGGAAAGTCATCAGTGTCGCCATCACTTGTTCGAACACTTGTCATAGCATTATTGTACATGTCCTAGATGGGGGTAATGTACTTTGTTGGGACTCTGTGTTTCTCCAAGGACCACCACATGACATTCCGCGGTATCTTACTGTAGGCCCTCTCCAAGTCGATGAACACCATTCTTAAGTTGTTTTACCCACATGAAGTTGGAGAGGGCCTACAGTAAAAACACTTCGAACTTTAAGCAGCATTCTGCTATAATCTACTCCTGCAGTTGCTCCTGATTTTATTAACAACATGTAGGTAATCTAGTTTAGCAGTTATTCTCTGAATTTGTTAACAATTTAAATGTCCACAGGAGTGATGACAACGATGACGATGATGACGAAGACGACGATGATCATCAATTATCAAAATCACGGAAACTGTCTTTGAAGAAAAAAGGTATTGGCTCTGAAGCCAATACTGAAAGGATGTCCAGAGGAGATGTTAATTTGCAACTGCTAAATCCAGCTGAACAAGAGAAACATTTGAAAAAACAGAGAAAACGCAGCCTCCAAGGCCGTGAAGAGGAGGTATTATTTTTCTGCTCTCTTGTGTCCACCTTCCTTATGCCATTTCATGATGGATCATGCATACTCATATTCCAGCTGGCATCTCTTCTACGTGTCAGCTTTTGTTCTTGAAGTTGAGTGCCTAACTGTTTCTTAAACATCAATTTTTTCCGTTAGACTTTAGCAAAGTTACAGAAGTTCAAGGCTTCCTTGATGAGTAATAAGCCTGCTAATATGGAAAAAAAGGCAGAAAACAGTGAGGACTACAAAGAGTGGCATGCCAACCGTCTCACTTTCGCACCTGAATCTTCGAAGGTACTGGTATCCTTGCGGCTCTTCTTTTTCCCGCGCACTACACAAGGGAAATAGATGCATGAACCTATTTTATCTTTATACAGGATGGTATGACTAGGAAGGATGATCCAAATGACTATGTAGTGGTTGACCCTCTTCTGGAGAAAGGAAAACAGAAGTTTAACAAGATGCAAGCGAAGTTAAAGAAGAGAGATCGTGAATGGGCTGGCAGATCTCTCACCTGACCCCTTTTGAGGTGCGTCTGCTAATCTTTCCAGTGACAAATAAATTGGATGGTAGTAGTACCGAACAAATGCTTTGAGCCTTTTATGTAGCTAGCTTATTATCGTACCACATTGTAGCGTTGCAATATATATAATTCGTTGTGTCTCAGATAAATCTTCTCAGTGATAGTATATCCTTCTGAATTTCTCCCACTTCTCGTTGACTAATTAACACCCGCCTCCTTTTGCCCCCAGAGTTGCATGGTGCAAAAATGTAAACCGTCCTACCGTGCAATGCCGCTGCTGCAGTTTTGGTGTCGAGTTGGAATCGGAACCTGAGCATAACAGATGCAGGTTCGTAATGGTAGAGTGACCACATGTGGACTGTCTGTACCAAACTGTAAATAGCAATTGTAGAATACTTTTTTTAAAAAAAAAATTGAGAAAACATTTTGATAACTTACCCTTTAACAAGGCAACGTTACTGCAACATCTTCAGATGCATCCTGTCGCATGCCATGCGCATTAGCCTATCATGTCAACTCTACTCTAAAATGGCCAATGCTAGGCGCCGCCGACCGGCCTGGAGCTCAGATGGGTCACCCCGTGCGCCGTCCGATAGGGGCAGTCATCAGCCGTTGGATCCTGCACCTCAGATTTGATCGGCAAAAAAGAGCAAACGAGAAATAATCCCACACATCTCGTCCCCTGCTCCCACCGGCGCGCACGGGGTGCCACCCAACGCCTGCAGCAGCTTGCCGTTGCCAACCACTCATCAGCGCACTCGCTGTCCCTGGTCTCGTTGCTGCAGACCTTGCTTGGCCGCTCCCAGTAGTAGCGGCCTTGTTCATAGAAGCACCTTGCCTTGCCGTTTCCAGTGCCACTCGTCGGTCCCAGCATCAGGTCGCCGTCGCAGCACCTTGCCCCGCTGGTTCACCGTCTCAGCGCGCCTCGCTCGTTGTAGCACCTCTGTCCATCGGTCCCAGCAATCCTCGCAGCACCTGTGGTTGCAGCGTCCCAACCGGCCGCTCCTAGCGATGCCGTTCATCCCCGTCGCCCCGTTTACAGGCTTCGGCCGCCCTTGGCAGCACCTTTCCAACAATAGTTTACCCTGGTTGTCTTGGAGAAAAAGCAGATGATGTGACGGGGTCGGATGATGCGTTGCTCGGGAAGGAAAAGAGCACCAGTGGCATGTAAATTCAGTATACAGGCCCAAAAAAAAGAGAAACATTCTGAATCGATGGATGTACAAAGTTTGTGAATCAAAATTATGAGCCAGCACTGCAAACATGTCAATGTTAAGCATGCTAGAAACTACATACACCAAGGTAAAGTATTTTTAACCTCAAAAAGAACGTGGGCATTCATAATGCCCCTCTCCTCTTGTACAGTAATTACTTAAGCTCACTCTCTATCTGAAACGGAGCTAATATACAGACAACCCTGTGTATGTGTGCCAATGCTAGCTTTCCGCCGTTCTCCACAACCCCGCGTCAGCCGTCGGTGAGCTGACCCCTTCCTGCCCGTTCCCGTCCCCATGCGAACTGCTGTCGCCAGCAGGGACGGTGGCGCGCGCCTGGTTGTAGGCGATGCCGAGGTTTCTGAGCCGGTTGAGCTCCGGCAGTATGACGGTGCCGAGGTCCGGTCGGTCCCTCCGCCGCATCTCCGTGCAGTTGAGCGAGAGCTTGGCGAACCCCAGCGCGTCCTCCACGGGCCAGTCCTTGACGGTGATGTCCAGCATCTGTGCGAAGGTTCCGGACTCGATGGCCTTCTCGACGTGATGCGTGAGCCCCATGGGCGGCCGCGCGGTGATAACCTGCAGCAGCAGCACGCCCAGAGAATAGATGTCCGACTTGACGCCCAGCTTGCCCGTTTGCTGGTACTCCGGGTCAATGTAGCAGAAGGTGCCCGCCGTGGCCGTCAGCCGGTACTGCGTGACGCTGTCCGCCACCGCCGGTGGCACGAGGCGCGCCAGCCCGACGTCGCTGATCTTGCTCACGTAGTTGCGATCCAGCAGGATGTTGGCCGGCTTGAGGTCTCGGTGCACCAGCGGCTCCGGCTTGGTCTGGTGAAGGAACAGCAGAGCCGTCGCGATCTCAGCCGAGATCCTGAAGCGCTGGCTCCACGGGAGCGTCGGCGTGCCGCCGCGACGGTACAGGCGGTCCTCGAGGCTGCCGTTCTCCATGTACTCGTAGACGAGGCAGCCGTACTCCGGGCAGGCACCGAGGAGCAAGACCATGTTGGGGTGGCGGATGCGGCTGAGCACCTCCACCTCCTGCTGGAACTGCTTCCGGCCCTGCTGGGCGTCCGGGCGGAGCACCTTGATGGCGACCGGAGTGTGGTCGAGGCTGGCGCTGTAGACGGGGCCGTAGCCGCCTTCCCCGATCTTGAGACTCTCGGAGAAGCCCTCGGTGGCAATCTCGATCTCGTCGATGCTGTACTTGCGGTAGCGGAAGTCGTGGTTGGCGATGGCGTCCAGGGCGCGCACCTTCTCGTCGGCCTCCCGGCGCGCGCGCACCTCGGCGTTGCGGCGACGCTGTGCCTCGAGGTCGGCCAGACGCTGCGCGGCCTCGGCAGCCTCCATGGCGGCGCGGCACTTGACCTTCTCCATCTCGGCGAGCGCCAATGCGGCCTCCTCCGACTGACGGGCCTCCTCCAGGCGCCGCGCCTCCTCCATCTTGAGCAGGTGCATCTCCTTGGCCCTCTGCTTGGCGTTGATGGCCTCCTTGCATGCTGCGTTGTACATGTCCATGGTCTGCTTCAGCTCCAGCTTGAGCCGCCTCATCTCCGCCTCCACCTCGCGCTGGGCCTTTTTTACACGTACCAACTAATAAGCTAAGCACATGCATGCATGGATCGATCATGCATGGATCGATCTCGACGGGAAAGGAAGGAAGGAAGCAAGCAGGAAGGAAGGAAGGTAGGAGGAACTCACGGCGGAGAGGGGCGAGCCGGGCTCCCGGGGGCTGAGGGGGAGCGCGTCCATGTTCTCGCCAAAGTCCATGGAGGGGAAATGCACGGCCTGTGCGAAGTCGGGGTCGAGGCTGGATGGGTCGTGGGAGTTGGAGCGCAGCGTGGTGCTGTCCATCCTTGCCAAGAGGAGGTGGGGCTTGGTCGCGGACGCCTGCAGGGGCCGCTCGCGGAACGGCGGGCGCGTGGTGAGCTCGGGCCTGTCGATGGAGCGCCTGCTGGAGGACAAAAAGTCGGGCAAGACCGGCGGCAGCTGGCTCCTGGAGCTCCTCCTGGAGTAGGTTGCGAGGAGGAAGTCGCTGTCGTCGGCCGGCACGCCGCACTTGGCGAGCCTGACGTTGACGGGCTTGCCCTTGGCGACCACGTAGATGTTGCAGTAGTCGGGCGCGCCCTTCATGAGGCTGGAGGGCACGTCGGGGTTCTTCCACTTCTTGGTGAATGCGTTCCTGTTGGACGCGCCCAGCGCGATGCTCTGGATCTTGTTGGCACTGATGTAGTCTATGATGGCCTTGGGGACGTCTGCCTCTTCCAGTATCACCTCCGATTCTTGCACCTGCCACGTACGCACGTTCAGAAACCTATATATGCATGCTACGCTACGCTACGTGCTTGATGAGTGAGTGATGCATGCATGCATGCATGGCTTACCCCATTCCTAGAGCAGAATCCTCTGAAGGGGACAAAGATCTCCATCATTTCAGCCTCCAGCGCGTCCTGCGTCGTCTCAGCCATGGCAAATCCATCTGCGCAACGACAACACCATCGCTACGATTGTTGCACTAGCTTTATGGGGGGAAATTCCCTCAAAAAAAGCTTTCATGGGGGAAATCATTAAGAATGATGTGGCGGAAGAAAGTTACGACGTACGGTTGGCTGCAGGAGGGTGGGCCGCCACGTGGAGGAGAATGATATGGGAGGCGCCGGAGAGGAGGTGGTCCACCACCCATTTCATGGCCAGTTGGCTGTTGCGGTCCCGGTCGATGGCAACGACGATGGTCGACGCCGGCTGGTGCAGGCTCGGCGGCGAGGTCAGCCGGTGCTCATCGGGACTCAGGGGGCTTCCCTGCATCATCGGTTCCACCGGGAATGGATGCCGGCGATGCTCCGATCAGTTGGATGGATGCCAAATGTTACAAGGGGCGGCCACCAAGAGAAAGAGAAAGGAGAGGCAGAGAGGTTGAGGGAACGACGGAAGCGTCCCTTCTCCTCCTCTTCCTCCTGCTCCCTTCCTTGCCTACAAAGATCCTCCCCGTGCATGCCGCCGTTAAATGACCTAGGGGGCGAGGGGGTACCAGATTAGACCAGCACATTTGGCTATTCTTGCACGCTCCCACTTTTGGCACCCGGAGAAGCTTGACCCAGACCAAACCTAAAATTAAACCATGGCCACTTCAACTATACAAGATCCACGCTTTACTCCACTACTAGGCATAGGCAGAGGCAACACATGGCAGGTGATATCCCCCAACATCTCTAACTATGTTATGTACAACTACAAAACTGTACACTTTCTAGATTTCTCGCAGACTAGTCATCAAATGGTTTTACAAGGTCAGGTAGGTCCTGATCATTGCCGAACCAGTCGGGTCCGAGAGGAGGTGTCTGACGAGGTTCATTCGCAAAGTGTTTGGCGCAATTGCAAACATGTAGAGTGCAAACAGCATGAGATCCGCTGACGAAAGCGTCGAACCAAGGAATCCTCGCCACATCCTGTTCAGGAGATCGATCCATCAAAAATCACGCGCAAGGAAATATTTACTTGTTCAAACTTTTTCTATCAATGGAAAGATACGCATCCTTGCGTATTGTATTCTTGAAAAAGGAAATACTTAGTCCAGGGCCTGAAAACAAGCAGTAAATGCATCGAGCGGGCATAATTACCATTTGGGTAACCGGAAAAAGCTCTCGAAGAATGTTTGAATGCCTTCGTTATCCAGTTGAATTATCAAGGCCAATCCAAAGAGGAAGAATGAGCGCTGACGTTTCCGTTCTTGAGGCCATAGTGTTCCCCATGCTGAAATATCAGACAATGGTTAGCAGCAGATACTTCTGCTCATTTCTCCTATTCTGCAAAACATCTTTAAGTGATTTTATTCTATCTGTTGGATTTAGTGAACAAGGGAAGAAATCTGTACCAAGCATTGATGGACTGGACATTTCAGAACTTCCAGGCAAATATTGTCCAGAATAGACACGATTTCGTAAGATATCAGATATCACAGAAGCATATCTAGGAGCTTCAGACAAAGATCTGACCACCGAATATCCTATGAATTTTTTTCTACAATATTGTCAATATGTATGTCAAATAATAAAGAATGACGAGTTCAAGTTGAGGATTTGTATGTACCAGTTGCAGGATGGACCATACTCGCTGCAGCACCAAATGCAAGATTCTTCTGGTCTGTGTTAGGTAAGGATCCTCCAACAGGAATATAAGACCACTCCTGAGATCAAGACTCAACAGAAATTCAGCACACCTGTGCAAGATAAACCAGTATGGATATCAACTCCAAACTCGTTACCTC
Organism: Triticum dicoccoides; assembly: GCF_002162155.2. Lineage (NCBI taxonomy): Eukaryota > Viridiplantae > Streptophyta > Magnoliopsida > Poales > Poaceae > Triticum > Triticum dicoccoides. Next base: position 391,381,770 of record NC_041385.1, on the reverse strand, counting down.
CTCGTATACTTTTATGATACGAACTCCCATCGCATCCAACCGAGACATCAACCTCTTCTTAAGGAGATCAAAAGGCATTGCATCTTTTGAAGCTAAGCATGTTTCCTGTGATAAATTATCTTGGTCAGTGACCTATCCTTATGGAAACGTGTCCATTGCAGAAACACGCTGCTAAAAAAATATTCATGTAGACCTCAAAGAAAACTCGTGTAGATGACATGGCCATGGCATAGAGAAATGTTGGATTGGCTTCCTCAGGGTGTGTGAACTTCTCTTTGAAACAATCTCTGTAGTCCATGAAAACCATTAAGCTGGGATCGTACGGATATCTTTCAACCTGAAATTTTGACATCATTCTGAAAAATTGAACTGGTGCAGAAACAACCTATGAATTTCTCAGCTCGAATGACATGAATGAAGTGACATGCAAATCATGAAATAAACCACGAATCAGAAGGGGCACTTTGTGCAGGGTTGGTGTGTACCTCGACTTCTACACCGTATGCAGTCTGCACACAAACACGTGGTCCTCCAACCTCATACTCTAGAAGTTTACCAGATGCTGCTCCAGATGCAACAATGGCAAGCCTGCAAAGTATCTTGCGGCCCCTTCCACAATATACCACTCGATGTCCATCTGGAGATTCTTTTATCTGTTCAACCTTTGAGTTGAGGTATGTAACACCAGCTTCATTGCATCTGCCAATTGTTTAATTATCATTACTAGAAACAATCATATATATGATGCTGCCTGACGCGACTGAATTCCAAGATCGAATGTACCTTCTCAGCAACTCCTCGTGCAGCAAGTCTCGGTCCACCCGGCCATATGCTCGGCCAATCATTATCGGCTTGTTACGGTCAAGGTACACGACAGTATCCTTCCATACATGCTCAATACAGCTCTCCAGGCCGAGATCTGGGAAATAAAAAGATAAAAACGTATCACTTTTTAAGATAATGCTGGTAAAGATGTTATCCAAGCATGGTGCTGCATTTCACAACTGCGACTAATGGCTACCTTTGAATTCGTCCTCCCATACACCGTAATTGTTTGTGAATGGAAGATCAGGGCCAATGAGACCAACAGTGAGTCCTTTCTTTGCTGATTCTGCAGCCAGAGATAGGCCGGCTGGACCACAGCCAATGATAACCAAATCAAGCACTGAAGTTTCATCAGCTATAGGCAACAGCTGCAAAGAAAGATTCAGAAGACATAATCAACTACTTGAAGGATGCTACCAGACAAAAAATTGTTAACAAAATGACGATGAACTTCGAAACTTAATTAATTAACCTTGAAGAAAAAGAACTGTACAGAGTATCAGTAAAAGAAGGATTGAAACATGTACACAATGACGTTTGTAACCCACTAAGATCCGCGTCTTGCTATGTAGGAATTATTGAATGATATACTTAGTGAAAGGGCGTTGCCAAAGAAAGCAAGTCAAAGGCACGACCAAAGACATGTCCCTAAGGAGCAATTAATTAACGCAAGACCAAATACATTGTGTACTCTTCTCCTGCCAGGAAGGCAGGAATGACAAGCATGGGCGACCCAAGACTATTCCTGCTTTGATTTGTCAAAAATGAGCAACGCCATGGTAGTACTAGCATGACGTGCATTTGAATGCCACTTGCGTTCTACTCCCTCTATATCCAAATATAAGCCCCCTTTGGATGGAAGCGGATTTGTAGCACCCGGTTGCTTCACACCCCTACACGAACATTAAATTCAAAAAAATACCGAGAAATTTGAAAAAAAATCTAAGATTTTGGGATATCAAACTTGGGTTCGCGATCTACTCCCGCGTAAAATTTCGTGAAAAAAATACCAGGAAAACTATTCGTGGCGAAAAAGACAAAAAATTTCTATGTATAGAAAAAACTGTTTGGATGGATTTTTGTTCGGATAGTATTTCCTTCGCCACGGATATGTGTGCTGGTATTTTTTCATAAAATTTCACACAGGAGTAGATTGGGAACCCAGGTTTAATATCCCCAAATTTCAGATTTTTTTGATTTTTTTGGTATTTTTTACGTTTAATATTCATATAGGGTGTGGATCACCCAGGAGCTCCTATGTATTTTCTGCCTTTGGACACTATAATAGTGTCAAAAGGCAGTCTTATATTTTGATACGGAGGGAGTAGTATAGTATGCAATAGTACCCAGATTAATTTTTGCTACTGTGGTGCTTATGGGAATCCTTCATCTTTCAAACAGTCTAATGTTACTACTGTACATCGCAAGAAAGAAACAGACTAATGTTAGGGATTTTAATTTTATTCGCCATAACGCTGGAAGTTCACACAACGCTAATTGGGGGAAAGAATCACTTGAGTACTAGAGTAGTATATTCAAGATCAACAAAACATGCATAGAAATCAGCAATTAAATAAGGGAATAAAACAAAGAACAAGATACCACTAGCAGTAGCAGATTAGCGGTAGCAGTACATAAAAGGATAGAGAGAGAACCTTGGAGGCGATCTTGGACTGGCTTTCCATGGCCTTGGTGGCCTGCATTTGCACGTAGAGCAGCTCACCGCCGCCGCCCTTGACGTAGTCCTCCTCGTCGGCGAAGTCTACCCCCAGCCCCGGCGCCGCCTTCTCGTCGGGCTTCTCCGTGGCCACACAGCTCGCCTTCAAGCTCCTCCACTGCTCCGGCCCGGGGCCCGGACCCACCCGCCTTCTCCTGGCATCGGCCGGCCGGAGAGGCCGCTGCCCGGCCCAGCGCAACGCGCGGCAGCCGAACGGCGCCGAGATGGCAGCGCCGGTGGACTCCATTGCCCCCGCGGTGGCGCAGGTTCAGGGAATTGCGAGGTGGCTGGCTGGCCGGAAGGGGAGGGAGGCGGAGAGGCTAGCTGCCTAGGGAGGAGCGGAGGAGGAGGAGGGAGTGCGTTGTGGAGGGAGAGGTTTTGGAGAGGGTATCCGGGATATGGCACGTGGCAGACGGCGATTAGGCGCGGCCGCATGGAACATGGATATGGTTTCGCTTTTGGGGAGGTGCCGAGGGCGTGACTCCTCCCTCCCGAGACTAGTCGAGCGAGAGCCTCGTGCCCTCGTCGCCTCCGTGTCCGTGTCTGCCTCACACTGTGTGTGTACTGTGTAGTACTAGGCCGGATGGTTCTGGGCTGCGGAGGAGATGAGCTTTTTGAGCTAACGTTTTGTATCGATCTTGCCCTAATTCGATCTCGATCTGTCTCGTCGTGCATGCGCTTTGGAACATCCCGCTTGGTAACCAGTGAGCCAGAGAAACGCAGATCGGTGCCACGTAACTGAGCGCTTGTCCGCACGACGCTCACGGCAGGAGCAATACACACGTATTCAAACATTCAGCTTTTGCACCTGATAGCCAAATGCCTAGAGCTAGTTGGGAGAAACCAGCACCCGGGTCATACAAGTTGAATACAAATGCAGCTTTCTTTGAAGATGATACTGGTGCTATAGCGGCGATCATGAGGAATAATCGTGACGAGGCCATGGCTGGAGTGATAGGACCTTAGATCGGAGTGGGCTAGGAGATCCGGTGAACCTACCTTCTCCTGGTGCGGATGAACTCGATCCAGCGCCGGCCATGATGGTGTGGAGACGGCGGCGATGTGGATTGAGATGGTGGTGGCGGAGTTTCCCGTCACTGTCAGCGCTAGACCTAGATCGGGTCGGGGTTTTCGGTGGGGAGCCTGGCAACGCGGTGAACCTCGTAGTGCATGCCGCCGGCCCCCACCTCTTTATGTAGCGCTGCGTGACAGGGGCCCATCAACCATATTGTGGTTGGGGTCCCCGATCAGGGCGCGGATCAGGGGTCCGTTGGGCCGTTGGGCCCACACGGGAGAGATCAACCTAACATTCTCCCCCTTGATCTCAACTTTACTTTTAACCTTATACTTTCTAGTTTATTTGTTTCATCACATATTGGTACATAGAGCATGTTTCATCGTCACAGCTTAAATGCCGGTAGAATCATACAGCTACAACATACGTTTTGTTCAGAAACAAATTCTGTTCCTTTTGGGCCTATCCAGGAATCATAAGGCTTTCCCTTAAACCCATGCCGGCTAAGTGTTCCTTGAACACATTGGGTGGTAAGCCTTTCGTTAGCGGATCCGCAAGCATATCTTTTGTCTTTATATGCTCGAGACTTATAGTTTGATCCTGGATTTTATCTTTCACAACATAGTACTTTATCTCTATTGTTTTGGCAGCATTACTCGACTTGTTGTTGTGAGCGTAAAATACCGCGTGCTGATTGTCGCAGTACATCTTTAGTGGTTTGTGAATACAATCTACCACTTTCAAGTCGGGTACAAATTTTTTTAGCCATATCTCCTGCCCCGTGGCTTCGAAGCATGCTATGAATTCTGCATACATCGTGGATGATGCAACTGTCGACTGTTTGGAGGTTTTCCACGAAATAGCTCCCCCAGCGAGGGTGAATATGTATCCTGACGTGGATTTTCTATCATCTTTGTCCCCCGCAAAATCTGCGTCTGAATACCCTTTTATCTCTAGGGAATCAGATCTCCTGTATGTTAGCATGTAGTCCTTCGTGCCTTGCGCATAATGCAATGCTTTCTTTACCATCTTCCAGTGCTCTATGCCTGGATTCTCTTGATATCTATCGAGTACCCCGGTGATAAAGGCTAAGTTAGGACGAGTGCACACTTGTGCATACTGTAAGCTGCCAACTGCCGAAGCATATGGTACTCCTTTCATTTGATCGATCTAATACTGAATCTTGGGACATTGAGATTTCCCAAAATTGTCGCCCTTAACTATAGGAGCAGGTGTGGCTTTACTCGCATGCATATTATACTTTTTAAGAACCTTCTCCAAATATGCTTTCCGCGATAGTCCTAAGACTCCATTGTTTCTATCTCGGTGAATTTCTATGCCCAAAACATATGATGCTTCACCAAGATCTGTTATGTCAAAATTCGAGGATAAGAACTTCTTTGTTTCTTGTAGTAGACTAACATCACTGCTAGCAAGCAGAATGTCATCCACATACAAGATTAGGAAAATATATTTCCCATTTTTAAACTTTGCATAAATGCAGTTATCCTCAATATTTTTTTTAAATTCAAAACTTTTAATCGTTTGATTAAACTTTAAATACCACTGCCTAGAGGCTTGCTTTAATCCATAAATGGATTTCTTTAGGCGGCATCCCATATTTTCCTTGCCTTCCATGATAAAACCCTTGGGCTGTTTCATGTAGACATTTTCCTTTAAATCTTCGTTGAGAAATGCCGTCTTTACATCCATTTGATATAACTCTAAATCAAAATGAGCAACTAATGCCATTATGATTCTGAAGGAATCCTTACATGAGACCGGAGAAAATGTCTCTTTATAATCTATCCCTTCTCTTTGTGTAAATCCTTTTGCCACGAGTCGTGCTTTATATTTTTCTATATTCCCTTTAGAGTCATACTTAATTTTGTAGACCCATTTGCAGCCTACTGATTTGGCTCCTTTAGGAATTTCCTCTAAGTCCCAAACATCTTTGGAACTCATTGATTCATCTCGTCTTCCATTGCCTTCATCCACATCGATGAATGAGGGCTTCTCATGGCTTCTTCATATGAGGTGGGATCTTTTTCCATATGAACCATTTCTGTGTTATAAACTTTAAAGTCAGTAGAAATAGCTGACTTTCTTGGTCTTGTAGACCTTCTAAGGGCCTCAGTTTCTGGCACATTCTGTGCCTCAACTGCTGGCACTTCTTCTAAAATTTGTTGTTGCACCTCCCTTTCATGCTCAACAATGAGTTCAGTCGGCTCCTGATGGACAGGTTCCGGGTCTGCCCCCATAGTTGTCATGGGTGGAGTTGCAACTGGTAGTGAGAAAAATGGCTCCTGGATCATCGGATTAGGTGCATGCACCCTCTTCTCCTCAAGATCAATTTTCCGAGCTACCAAGCTCCCCCTCATCATTTCGTCCTCTAAGAAGACTGCATGTCTCGTTTCTACAAACTTTGTATATCTGTTTGGGCAGTAGAAACGAAAACCCTTTGATCTGTCTGGATAGCCAATGAAGTGGCAACTCACTGTTTTGGGATCTAACTTTCCAATGTTTGGATTAAACATTTTGGCCTCAGCAGGGCACCCCCACACCCTGAAGTGTTGTAGGGATGGCACCCTTCCTGTCCATAGCTCGTACGGTGTTTTGGGCACCGACTTGCTTGGTACTCTATTGAGAATGTGAATGGTGGTTTTAAGCGCCTCCATCCATAATCCCAATGGCAAGTTGGAATAACTCATCATGCTGCGCACCATATCCATAAGTGTACGGTTGCGCCTTTCAGCTACTCCATTTTGCTGAGGTTCGCCCGGCATTGAATACTGGGCAACTATGCCAGTCTCCTGCAAGAACTTTGCAAAAGGTCCAGGGACTTGGCCATATGGAGTGTGCCGACCGTAGTACTCTCCCCCACGGTCGGACCTAACTATCTTTATTCTTTTATCATGCTGATTTTCAACTTCAGCTTTGAATATTTTAAATTTATCCAACGCTTCAGATCTTTCTTTGATTGGATAAATATATCCATAGCGAGAGTAATCATCTGTGAATGTTATGAACGAGTCATATCCATCCACACTTTTCACCGGAAATGGTCCACAAATATTAGTGTGGATGATTTCTAGTGTGCCTGTGCTATGGATTGCACCTTTTTTGATTTGTTTTACGTACTCTCCTTTAACACAATCTATGCATTGTTCTAAGTCTGAAAATTCTAACGGAGGAAGAATTTCACTTTTGGCTAATCTTTCTATTCTCCCCTTCGAAATATGGCCCAAGCGACAGTGCCATAGTTTCGATGAGTCGAATGTTCTTTTTCTTTTCTTTTGCTCTTCATTCGACGCGGAAACATTTTCTTTCACATTGCAAACGGAATAAACTTTTTCACGAAGTGATAACAAATAAAGCTCATCATGGAGTAAAGCATCACCCACATAAGCATTATTATACCAAATGGCACACTTGCCATGTCCAAAATGACATTCATAATTATCTTTGTCTAAACAAGAAACACTAATTAAGTTTCTATGACATGATAGAACAAATAAAACATCTCTAAGTAGAAAATTGAATCCGCCAGCTAACTCCAAGGAGATGTCACCGACAGCTTCAACTTCTGCTTCAACTCCGTTTGCCACTTCAATGCGTCTTTCGCTTCTTAGCGTAGTTCGCATCGAATGGAATCCGTGTAAAGAATTTGCAACATGAACAGTTGCTCCTGAATCAATCCACCAAGTGGATTTTGAGAACTGTGTATACAAGGATTCATTTACAAATGAAACTATATTGTTACCTCTTTTTGCCATGACTGACTTCAGCCAAGCAGCGCAGTCTTTCTTGTAATGCCCTTTCTGCTTGCAGTGGAGACACGTGTCTTTGTCCACTGAGAAAGGCTGTTGCTGATGCTGATAGGGGGCTTTTCCATTCTTTGAAGGAGAACTTTTGTTGTTTTGATTGTAGTTCTTTTTCTTCCAATCCTTCACATAGTTGATTGAACCACCATGTGCGGCTTTGAGTATGTCCTCTTCTTGGACACACATTGCTATTGTCTTTTCAATGTCCCATGTTCCAGGTGACATATTATAGTTTACAACAAAAGTTGCAAACTCCTGTGGCAGTGAAGCCATGACCAGGTGGACCAGGAGTGCTGGTTTGGTCTCTAGATCCGCATCCATGGGCTTGAGCTTTGCTGCCATATTGCTCATCCTGAGGATGTGCTCTCTTATTCCACGACTACCACCTGTGTAGCGTTCTGTCACCAGTTGCTCTAACACCTGGGTGGCATAGATCTTTGAAGAGCCAGTGAACTGGCTCTTTCTCTTTGTAAGCAACTCCCCTGCGGAAGTGCACTCTGGAATGGAGCCCACAATGACGCTCTCAATTGTATTCTTTATAAAAGCCATGCACTTTTTGTTTGCATTGACCCACTTTTGGTTATCTATGAGGTAGGACTGCTCCAAAGGAGCATAGTCCCCCTTCTTTTTAGCCCATGCATCATCATCATCAATGGCCTCTCTTACTGGCTCTGTGGGTCTGACCGGCTGTGGTTTCACCACAACCCAGTCAAGATCAGCACAAATAAATGCCAGTTCAACTTTCTTCCTCCACTCAGTGTGGTTGTCACCTCTGAGTGTCGGAACTTCTTTTAGGCAACTCATCAAGTGAAAGCCTCCTGAAATCACAATTTAAGTGACATCAATAAAACAATCATATGCAATAATCTAACGTTGGTCAAATTAAACATACAATTGTCTATGCAATTAAATCTATATTACCGTTGGGAAAAATATTAGAAATAAATGCACCTTTAAATTTCAATAATAAAACATGATCATGTTATTAACAACGTTGGTCATAAAAATAACATAATCATATTCATTTTAATAATCACCTTAACATGCTCTTAAAAACATAATTCCTTTTAAACTTTTATTTTCTTTTAAAGAGCACTAATTATTTATTTACGCAGCGGAAAAAAATGTGAATAAAAATTCACAAACTTTTTACTTTTTACAGAAACTTTTATTTCACCGAATAAAAAATCATGAACTTTTTAGAAACATTTCTTTGACTTTTTCTTTTTCTGTACTGTTGAATAAAACTGTATGAAAAAAATGACAGAGAATAAATCTACAGCACAGCCGGCCACGGCCCAGCCCGCGCAGCAGCGCCCGTGGCTGTCGGCCTCGGCCCAGCTCACGCGGCAGCGCCTGCGGCTGCTGGCCTTGGCCCAGCGCGCGCGCGGCGGCGCCCGCTGCTGGCGGCCTCGGTCCAGCGCGGCCCAAGCTGGCCTCGCCTCTGCATTCGGCCCATTGGCCCGCAACCAGCTAGGGTTTCGATCTGGGGCGTTAGATTTGATCGGACGGACACACGCTCATTGCGCTCGAACAAAACCGACCCACCGCGGCGTTCGGGACGAAACCTAATCCGTTCGCTCCCCTCTCTCCTCGCGCGCCGCTCAGCCTCTCTCGACCATGAGTCTGGCCATCACGCCGCGGCACCAGGGAAGGCCGTCGGCCGCCGGAGACGGGGCTGAAAGCCACCGCTCCCCGCGAGCTCTTCTCCCTCCCCCCTTTTTTCTTCCTTCCGACGGCAGAGGGAGAGACTTCGCCCCGGCCGCCTTCTCTTTCTGGCTCCGCAGCGGCGGCTCTGCTGGTCCGGTCGCACCGCCGGCGACGGCGTCTAGGCCCGGCGCTGCGCGAGCCCCTTTCCCCCTTCCCTTTTTCTTTCTGCTTCTTCCACCGAAGCCAGTGAGAGAGAGAGAGCAGCGACGCCAAAACAGAGCCCTGCTCTGTTCCTTTGTTTGATACAGCGGCGCCTCCCCCGTCCCCCTTGCTGGTGCGCGAGCTCCCGAAGGAGAGCGCGCCGCCGTCAAGCGGTTCGGTGGTGGTTCCCTTTTGCCCCCTTGGGAGGCTGTGTTCTTCTTCCCCGCACCTCGGCTTGCCGATGCGTGTGGGGATCGAGAGGAACGGCGCGGCCGAAGTGGCGGCGCAACTTTGTTCTTTTGGGGTTTTTCTTTACTCTGCCCTGCTAGGGCTCTTTGGGGAGGGTGGATTTTCTTTCTGTTTCTCTTTTTACCGAAATCTTCTAGCCCGATCTGGCTATCTGATACCATTGATAGGACCTTAGATCAGAGTGGGCTAGGAGATCCGGTGAACCTACCTTCTCTTGGTGCGGATGAACTCGATCCAGCGCCGGCCATGGTGGTGTGGAGACGGCGGCGATGTGGACTGAGATGGTGGCGGTGGAGTTTCCCGTTACTGTCAGCGCTAGACCTAGATCGGGTCGGGGTTTTCGGTGGGGAGCCTGGCAACACGGTGAACCTCGTACTGCGTGCCGCCGGCCCCCACCTCTTTATGTAGCGCTGCGTGACAGGGGCCCGTCAACCATATTGTGGTTGGGCGCCCCCGATCAGGGCGCGGATCAGGGGTCCGTTGGGCCGTTGGGCCCACACGGGAGAGATCAACCTAACATGGAGCCCTTTGGCCATGCAGCAAATGCGGCGTCGGCGGAAGCTTTAGCACTTTGTTGGGGGCTCCAACTTGTTCAGCAGATTGGGTGTGCAAGGATCATTGTTGAATCTGACTGCTTGGAGGTAATTGATGCATGCAATGGAGTCTTAGATATATTGGCACCATATGTTGCTACTCTCGCGGATTGTTTCCAACTCGCACATGGTGCATCTTCGATTCGTTTCCAGCATTGTTCGAGGGAAGCCAATAATTTGGCACATTATTTAGCTAGGCATGCTTACGATATTCAATTGATGTATTGGTGGGAAGATGAACCACCTAGTTTTCTTCTTCCACATGTCTTGAAGGATGATGAACCCCACTCTGATAATTTCACAATAAAATGCCTTGAGGCTTTCCCTTCAAAAAAAATCAACTTTACAAATAAAGCTCACAACAGTTCAAACTCGCACAAAATGCACCCCTCGGTGTTCGGTTATTAGTTTGTCTACCTGCGAGGCCACCGGATGACAACCCAGCCATCTCAAATGCGCCCGCTAGTCGACTCAAACAGCCAACCACAAACCGCTAGATCGAGATAGAACGTGCGGCCCGCATAGCCAGATGTTACCTAGTCGCCCCCTCCCGTACAAGGCCCGCACACCTGGTCTAGATGAGTCGCGTCTCGCGCTGCGCAATTTCTCTGGTGGACCCATCCTATCATAGTCACTATAGCGGCGGTCGGTGGTGAATGAAGACAGATTACGGAGGGGGGGGGGGTTCGAATTTCATGCCACTCCCCTCT
>NC_041385.1:391362318-391370677 GCF_002162155.2 Triticum dicoccoides | reverse complement strand
CCGCATCTAGTTCCCCATTTCCCCCTCCGCTCGCTATTCACTGGGTTTGCCATCACAACCGCTGCTGAAGCTTGCGCAGGAAGGCAGAGGCGTAGCGGGGACGCATCCGCTGCTCGTCGCCGGCTCAGATACAGTTTCCAGCAGCCCTAGCAACTCATCCCCCTCGTCGGTTTTCCCCGCGTCTGTAGGTACAGTTGCGCAGGAAGGCAGAGGCGTAGCGGGGATGCATCCGCTGCTCGTCGCCGGCTTAGGTACAGTTGCCAGCAGCCCTAGCAACTCATCCCCCTCGTCGGTTTTCCCCGCGTCTGTAGCGGTTTTTGCTTCTTCCTAGTGCTCGTCGACAGGGAAGCAGCGGTTCCCGCGATGACATTGAGAGGCGCTGGAATGTTGTGGTTCTTTTCGAAGATGCACCGTAGCGCGCCCGTGCGATTCCGTGTGATTTTGCAACGATTTTGTCGTGCGATTTTGACGTTTAGATCCCGTTTTCATGTAGGCGCATCCAGATCACACACGTACGGCAAGGGATTTTCTAGGTTGATTTTGCCAAACCTAGGCTACCATGTGACTTAGGTTGATTTTCTAGGTTCCGCCAAACCCTAGTTATTATTACAACTTGAGTTGGTAGATAAATCAGTACCATTATTGATCCCTTTGTTTTTTGTTTTTTTACCAACTAAGTAGTATCCAGTTGGCAGTTGTAGATGTAAGAGCTGCACAAGAACCCAAATGTGGTTGGCAGTTGTAGATGTAAGAGCTGCACAAGAACCCAAATGTGGTTGGCTCACCCGGCTTGGGGAAACTTAGCAGTTCCTGGGTTCTTATGCAATTCTACATGCGTGTGTGTGCAATTTGGAAATGTTTTGTGTGCAACTTGGACATTTTTAATTTTCCCCTAATGTTATAGTTTACGCAAACCCTATTTACTGTTGCAGTTTGAGGGGTAGAGAAATCCATAGAGTTTATCCATAAAGTTTTTTACAATCCTTGTGATTTTTGTTTGTTCTTTTTATTCTTTTTATTAATGTCTGTTTACTTGCAACCGGTACCTAGTTGGTAGTTCCAGCCGTAATAGTTGCTCATAAATGCAAACTGTTTTTGTACTTCTATTTGCAAACTGAGTAGTATCCAGTTGAGACAGTTGTAGATGTAAGAGTTGCACAGGAACCCAAATGTGGTTGGCTCTCCCCAGAGTAGTATCCTGATTTCTTAGGCTGGTTGTAATGGGAGTATCATAACTAGTATCATGCATGCCAACTAGGCAACTTTGATGAGATGACATAGAATTAAATGAAGTAAGAGAGGGTCGAGTATCATATCATGATACCGTATCATAATAAATGCTACACTAGTATGTGTCATGCATGGTAATAAATAAAGTCATCTATGATACTACCATATGATATTATGCACTAGGGAGGTAGTATCATACACTAGTATCATATGCATGATACTAACTTATGATACTACCCATTACAACTAGCCTTATGCAATTTCTACATGAGTGTGTGTGTGTGTGTGAAACTTAGACATTTTTTATTTTACCCTAATGTTGTAGTTTACCCAAACCCTATTCACTGTTGCAATATGAGTATTGTCTAGTTGGCAGTGTGCAACTTGTTTTTTTTGCAGTGTTTTTATGTGCGCAACTACATCCCTTTGAGTGTGCAACTAGAAAATGATATGTGCAAATGAGTTTTCCACATGTGTGCAATCTGCCTTTTTCAGTGAGGAAAATGGTTGAAGAGGGAGATGCCGGTGGAAGCGGAGGAGAGGTATTTTTTTTGGAGCCCAAAGACTTGAGCAAGCATGATCCAATATATGTGTTTTTTTTCACTCTATTGATTTTGGTTCTGCTTTTGTCCCATGCAGAGGAATGTACCAAAGTATAATCGGCGGAACAAGAAAAGAGCTGCTAAGTGACCCTTCACATTTTCGTTGTTCCTGATGATGGTGAGGAAGTAGAGGTAGGGATTTTAGCACAAGCTTAACAGTTTTTTGTACTTGAAGGCAATGTACGATAACAACTTTGAGTATACGCAAAAAACCTAGCGTGTTTATATGTTACATCCTCCTTTTTTGTTTCTCTTGATGATTTTTTGTATGTGTCATGCTTTTGTAGTCGGAGGATGATAATCAATTACGTGTTGTAAGTGTGCCAGACAGAAAGCAAAAGCCAACGCCTCTAATGGAGGCTGCTCCTCCTCTGCACGAGCTGCTGAGGTACCTCAACTTTACCTTTGTTTTTTACAGTTGCACATTAGGTTGGTACTAGTTGGCATCTCTTCTCTTTGTTGTTGCACCTGAAAATTATATAGTGGGCAGCAGTTTTTATGGAGTTTTTTTACCCAGCTCATAAAACTTCCTTTGGTAATGGTTTTGTCTGCATGGCCTTATGTACAGTAGTTTTGTACCGTTCATAATTATTAAATACCCTTATCTACTTTGTCGAATGCGAGTCTGACGGATGTTCTATCATGAATCGTTTTCCTATCTTCCTCCCGAAGATAGATAAAACGATCTAGCTTCCGCCGCCAGTGATCCCGCTCCGCCGCCGTTCTCCGACGGCTCCCCTCCGTCGACGACCTCGGTCGTCGGTGGTGAGGGGGGTCGTCGGATCCACGCGTGTGGATAGTTTTAGGCCAAAGTAGCTTAGTTTTTTAGGTTGTTCATCGTCTTGGCTTCGGCGGTGGCGATGGCGGCACTGAATAAAATTTCTTCAGATCCTACTCCGATGAGATGGCTGGTCCTATCGTTGGGGATGGATTTGAAATCCAGTCTATTCAAGGAAGGATCATGTGGCGGCGGCATGATCCTCATGGTGGACATGTGTCCTCGGACGACGTTGTTGCGACGACGTCTGCTGCAGCGTCGGTGCGGAGATTGGGAGGTAGTCTAGGAGCGGGTGCATATTGTGGTCTGCATCAACGACATCTGGAAGATGAAACATGTGCTGGGTTCATGGTTGATGGATGGCAGGTGTGGTTTCCTTCTTTGGCGTCTTAGTCGTGGTGGGGTGTCAGATTTGGAGTTCGATGGCATGTCTGGGGTGTTGCCACGGTCTGATTCGTTCAACGACAATGGCTTCACTTTTGGGGAGCCACCTTGGAGGTCCGTAAAGCCGTATATCAGCGATGGAGCCGTGTTGAGCTCAGGTGAGAAGGTGATCCGTCATTCTATTCTTCGGTGGCTGCTGTGGTAGTGCCGGAGGCAGGTGATGGACGTTGGTATCAAACTCAGGGATGTTCTGCTATCTTTTCAGTTTTGTCATGTCGGTCCTTACATGACTTGTACTTTAATCTTTATCATATGAATGAGACACGTATTATCATGCAAAAAATACTTTGTCAAACGCAAAAGTTTTTTCACTTCAGTTTGCATTCAGAATAACCAAAGTTTTATTGTTAGATGACTCATGTTGTATTACAGTTGGCACCCATTTAATATTCAATCGCACAAAAACGTATATGTAGTTGGCATTTTTATTTTTTCTCTTCCCTCTCTTTGTTTTATTTTTTTGTCTCAGAGAATGAAATTGGAGGGGGAGCAAATGTAGGAAATGTCCCCCAACGACGTTCACAGGATGGAAGGATCAGGGCCTCACCAGGGAGGTTTGTGAAGATGAATATGGATTTGGCACTTGTTCAAAGGACTTTCCTGTACGAGAAGATGTTAGGAGGCTTAGTAAACTTAGCCGACACACTGCCTTCAGAGTTGACCAAACTCCTAGTCCAGTCGTACGACCCAGAAATTTTGGTTTACCAGACAAAGGGCCACGTCTGAAATATATTGTTGACAAGGATGCTATGAAGATATTTATTGAGATGTTCGGCCACACCGGGCCACCCAAACACCACATGGTTACCGAATTCTACAAGACTATGAAAGCGATGAACAGAGCAACTGATTACAAGTTCCTCATCGTGTGGCTTTTGTGCTACTTGTACACTGCGTTGGGATTTCCCCCGAAGAGGAGGGGTGAAGCAGTACAGTAGAGATAAGTATTTCCCTCAGTGCGAACCAAGGTTATCGAACCAATAGGAGAACCACACAAACTCTCGTCCTCAGCACCTCACACACAAAAGTAAATACTTGCACCCAACGCGGGTAAGAGGGTTGTCAATCCCCTTGAACTCGTTACTTGCAAGGATTAATTCTGATAGTGATAGATAGATAAAAAGAAAAGTAGAACAAAAGTAAATAAATTGTAGCAAAGTATTTTTGTTTTTAGTAATACGATAAAAGTAGACCCGAGGGCCATAGTCTTCACTAGAGGCTTCTCTTTCAAACACATAGCATACGGTGGGTAAACAAATTATTGTTGGTTAATTGATAGAAACGTGCATAGTTATGACGTTACACATATAGGCATCACGTCTGTGATAAGTAGACCGACTCCTGCATGCATCTATTACTATTACTCCACCAATCGACCGCTATCCAGCATGCATCTATGGTATTAAGTTCATGACAAACAGCGTAACACTTTAAGCAAGATGACATGATGTAGACAAAGTAAACTCAAGCAATATGAATAAACCCCATCATTTTATCCTTAATGGCAACAGTACAATACGTGCCTTGCTACCCCTACTGTCACTGGGTGAGGACACCGCAAGATCGAACCCATTAGAAAGCACCTCTCCCACTGAAGACAAATCAATAGTTGGCCAAACCAAACGGATAGATCGGAGAGAAATACAAAGCCATCATAATCATGCATAATAAAGTTCAGAAAAGACTCAATTACTTTCAATGAATAATCTGATCATAAAACCACAATTCATCGGATGCTAATGAACACACTACAAAAGAAGCTTACATCAGATAGAACTCCAAGAAGATCGAGGAGAACATTGTATTGGTGATCAAAGGGAGAGAAGAAGCCATATAGCTAGGTCTGTGGTAAACTACTCACGCATCATCGGAAGGCAACAAGAATGATGTACAAGCCCTCCATGGTTGATTCCTCCTCCGATAGAGTACTAGAAAAGGCCTCTAGATGGGATAATGTAAGAACCATAGCTTGCGGTAGTGAAAAAAGTGTTTAGGTGGCTCTCTAGGGCTTTCCCAATATTTGATCATTTATAGAAGTGGAATTAGATCAGATGGAGCCCCAGGGCACTCCCTGTTACCTTGTGGTCTCCTCGCTTCGCATATGGTCTCCTCCTGAAGCTTCTAGGGCCTGTTATGTCCAGAAAAAAAGTGTCAAAAAGTTTCGTAGCACTTGGACTCCGTTTGGTACTAATTTTCCAGAAAACTGAAAACAAGCAGAAAACAACAACTGACACTAGGCACTGGGTTAATAGGTTAGTTCCCAAAAATGTTATAAAATAGCATAGAAATGCATATAAAGTATCCAAGATTGATAATATAATAACATGAAACAATAAAAAATTATAGATATGTTGGAGATGTATCAGCATCCCCAATCTTAATTCCTACTCGTCTCCGAGTAGATAAATGATAAAAACAGAATTTTTGATGTGAAATGCTACCTAATGTTTGTATCATGTAATCTCTTTACGGTATAATCATTGAGAAACAATGAAGTAATATATCAACATAATAATAACCATGAATATAAGAAGCATACTCATTACTTTTTCAAAAATATACGATCCTTAATGAATGTTAACCCCGCTCATTTTATCATGTTAGCATGGCATGACTCTGCCTTCATCGCATAAATATAAATCATGAGCACCCCGATGTCAAACTAGGCAATTGGTTCGTACTTATAACGAGCTTCAACATTTTTCAACCCCACGCAATACATGAGCGTGAGCCATGGATATAGCACTATAGGTGGAATAGAATGCAGAGATAGAGATCAATACGGGAAGTCAAAAAAGGAAGAAAGTCTCGCATCGATGCGGTTAGTCAACGAGCTATGGAGATGCCCATCAATGGATATCAATGCGAGGAGTAGGGATTGCCATGCAACAGATGCACTAAGAGCTATGAGTGTATGAAAGCTCAACGTAAACTAAGTGGGTGTGCATCCAACTTGTTTGCTCATGAAGACCTCAGGCATTTGAGGAAGCCCATCATCAGAATATGCAAGCCAAGTTCTATAACGAGAAATTCCCACTAGTGTATGAAAGTGATAACTCAGGAGACTCTCTCTATATGGAAAACATGGTGCTACTCTGAAGCACAAGTGTGGAAAAGGATAGTAACATTGCCCCTTCTCTCTTTTCTCTCATTTTTTGTTGGGCTCTTTTTGGCCTTCTTTTTTTCGTCCGGAGTCTCATCCCGACTTGTGGGGGAATCATAGTCTCCATCATCCTTTTCTCACTAGGACAATGCTCTAACAATGATGATCATCACACTTTTATTTTCTTACAACTCGATAACTAGAACAATATGACTCTATATGAATGCCTCTGGCAGTGTACCAGGATGTGCAATGATCTAGCATAATATGTATAATAATGATGAACGGTGGTTGAGCCACAAATATCATGTCAGCTCTATGATCATGCAAAGCAATATGAAAATGAAAATGTATGTCATGAAAACGAAATGATGGAAGTTGCATGGCAATATATCTCGGAATGACTATGGAAATGCCATAATAGGTACGTATGGTGGCTATTTTGAGGAAGATATAAGGAGGCTTATGTGTGACAGAGCGTATCATACCATGGGGTTTGGATGCACTGGCAAAGTTTGCACCAACTCTCGAGGTGAGAAAGGGCAATGCACGGTACCGAAAGGGCTAGCAAATTGCGGAAAGGTAGGAGTGTGTATAATCCATGGACTCACATTAGGCACAAAGAACTCACATACTTATTGTGAAAGTCTATTAGCTCTCGAAGCAAAGTACTACTCGCATGCCCCCATGGAATTGGTTGGTAGGAGTTAACCATCGTGCGCATCCCGATTATAATAGCAATCAAGGATTTCATTACAGACATAAAAATGCTCAAACCACCCCACCATGCCATGACCAACAATGATAAGTTAATAACAAGTTTTAATACCGATATTTCTACTAACCAATGATCATGAACCTATGTCCTTTCATATTACGACATGAATATCATTAAACCATATGTTTCATATTTAGTGATCTACATGAAAGTCTTTATTATATCCCCCTTGAATACCTATCCTTTTTGGACTAGTCTTATAACACATGCATATTGCCAACTCTGTTTATTAGACTCTCAAAAGATTTAAGTGAAGCATGAGAGTGCAATCATTTCTATAAAATATAACCACCGCCATGCTCTAACCTTTATAAGTGAAGCGCTAGAGCAAATGCCTAGCTCAAAAGATATAAGTGAAGCACATAGAGTATTCTAACAAATCATGATAGATGCGTGTCCCCTCAAAAGGTGTGTCTAGCAAATAATGATTGTGGTGATTTAAAATGTAAACAAAAAACTATGGTACAAGATGCTCCAAGAAAAACCCATGTCATGTGATGAATAAAAATGTAGCTCTAAGTAATATACCGATAGATTGTGTATGAAAGAGGGTGTTAGTGTGAAATCCGGCAGACCTCAGGGTAGGGGGTCCCAAGCTGTGGATCCCGGATCGATGGTAACAAGAATAAAGGAGATAATATTTACCCAGGTTCGAGCCCTCTCGATGAAGGTAAAACCCTACATCCTGCTCTTATTTATATTGATGAAGATGTATCAAGTACAGAGTTTATCTACCTCAAGATCGTGAGTTGTGTTCTACCTCTAGGACTAGGTGAATGTAATTGTGATTCGATCCCCTCTACAGGCTAAACCCCTTGGCTTATATACATGATAGATAGGGTATCTAGGGTTACATGGTCGGTATCCTGAGGATCACATTGAGGCGGCTGGGGATATCTTGGAGTATACGTCAAGTCTTCCGCAGGTACAGTATTGATCTCATCCAGGTGTATAGCTTCCGGAGTCTTCCTTAATGAGAATGCTGGCCCACTAGCCTAGCCTGAAGACAACGGGCCGATTAGGTTAGTGCCCCCTAGTCCAGGATACCGTCAGTAGTCCCTGAACTAGTCTTCTTTGTCAAGGACGACCTCCTTGAATTAAGTAACATCGGATCTGGAGTCCTTAGCTTGACAGACGAGTTCCCCTTTATTAGAAATATGAGATTCCTTCTCTCTAAGAGGTTCTATAGACCACCTCCCCATCGAGCGACATTCCTTGGCCATGGCTCAACCGAGCTCACTCAGCACCCGAAGTCGCAGGATTACATACCCTCGAAGGCCAACCGTATAGGTGTGAACAATGTTTACTATCCTAATAACTTTATCGTAGCGGCGCTTACCCATGACCGGTCAAGCAGTTACTGCTCACCCACATCATGGCCCGAGGCAATCTTTTTACTGGCACATCCCATCGAAGTGGAGATC
>NC_041385.1:391356898-391361872 GCF_002162155.2 Triticum dicoccoides | reverse complement strand
CGGCGCGGCAGGGGGGCTCTTGGCCTTTCACCACCCTATAAGAGCAAAAGAACTACAACGGAAAGAACCACACTCTCATTTCCCCCGCCAGCGTCCTCTTGAGCCCTAGCACTCAAATCCAATCTTGCCCTCCTCCTTTCGTGGCACCTCCCACCTTCCATTCTTAGTAATGGCCCACAACCTCAGGGGACACTGGGGTGGTTCCATCATGATGGAGGGCACCACCCTGGAGCTGCGCAGCGCAGGGTACATCCCCATGGAGGTCTCCACCCATGTGTCCCTCCCAAACCAGGGGAGAGGGTAGTCTTTGTCCCCCACCTCGTCAGAGATTTAGGGTTCCCGCTGCACACCTTCGTGCGTTGGGTAATGTTCTACTACGGGCTCGACTTCCACCACATGGCCCCGAACTCCATCCTCCACCTTGCCTTCTTCATCACGGTCTGCGAGGCCTTCCTCCACATTGAGCCGCACTTTGGCCTATGGCTGAAGATCTTCAACGTCAAGCCGAAGTCTTTGTTGAAAAGGGAAAGAAACTGGGGGTCGGGTAGTTTGTGCAGGACTAGATTTGCTGCCCTCACATAGGAAAAAGGTTCAAAGAGAACAAATATGGGACCAATGCAGATATGCTGCTTGGCTACATACTCTGCATCAACCATTTATACGTGTTGACGCACATGGTGCTGGCATGTCCCATACAGCTATTTTGCTGTTGTTAATCTAAGAATGCCGCCGAAAAATTGAAGCAATGCCGCTGTTAAAAGTAAATTATATTTTTTAACGAATGTTGTTTTAAGAGAATGTCTCTGTTAACATGAATCAATGCAACCGTTTTTTAAATGCTACTATCCTACTTTGTTTTCCATGAAGATAAGTTAGATGCTTCTTTCTGTCACCGTTTGTTTCATCCTCCTTTATCGGCAAGTAATTGTTTCCTTTTTTGCCTCTGTTAAAATAGGGGTATCTATTCAACTTGCTGCTATTGCGACATTTTGCTTCGCTACGTGTCGGTGTTCTGGGAACGGGGGTCCCCAGACTTGCCTGCCTGCGGCCTGCAGTGTGGCTCAAAGTGGTGGCCCAGTACGGCCCGTCTTCATCAACCCAAACTCAAGATCCTCGCGAGGGGCCAAGCCTCACGGGACGGACGATGCAAGGCTTCCTCAGGGGCGGCCTCACCAGGCAGGCCCGCGAGGAGATGGAGAGATCAAGGCAGGAGTATCTCGTGAGGTGCTCGTGACGCAAGCCGTGACGATCATGATTAGGCGGGCGCCGGCCTGCGCACTGTCCTCGTTTCCTCTTTGGTGCAAAGGGGGCAAGCGCAGGCGCGTAGTACCGAGGCATCAAGCAAAGGTTACCATTTCGGTGCAACGAGACCAAGACCAGTAGAGCAGCAGGACGAAGGTCACCGTGGAGCCCAAGACGGCGTCATCGCTAGTGCCTTTGGCAGACAAAGACCAACTTTAGTCAGGATAACTTGTACTAGATGTTCCCCTTCAAAATGGCCGTTGTTGGCTCCCTTCCCGCTCAATATTTGGGAAGAGGACCAGGGCCTCTATATATAGAGATAGCCACCACAGTAGAAGGCATCTCATCGAGTTCTCATCAGATACAGAGGCGATCGAACTCACCCAAGTAGTTCACCGCACCAGCCCAAGAACACCTCTCGCGAGGCTGTTCTTCCTCTGTACTGTTCATCATCAGCCCCTGAGGCAATCCGCCAGACCACACACTGGATTAGGGTATTACACCACAAAGGTGGCCCGAACCAGTATAAACCTTGTGTCCCTTGTGTTGCTCATTGTGCAGCCTAGACTCTCAGCAAGGCGTTGGGACGTGGATCAGTAGTGGGAAGATCTTTGCGAGCACCCCAGAGTTCGAACCTTAAGGGTTTTGCCGGAACCCGGTATCCGACATTTGGTGCGCCAGGCAGGGGTGTGCCGGAATTTTCCGTCCGCTGTCCCGCGTTCCATCGTTTGTCACATCCATGGCTGACGCTCGCCGAGCCCGTGCCGAGCGTCAGGCTGCTCTCGCCGCCCGCGTCGCCCAGACGACTCCCGTCGGTGGGTCTCCCCGCCGTTCTCCGTCGCCTGCCACCAATGCCGCCACCGACCCTGCGGGGAACAAGCAGCAAGCGTCGTCACTGCATCCCTCGGTGCGGCAGGAAGGCCGCACCGCCACTCCATCGCTGACTCCAGCTGGTTCGTTGTCTCACGCCCGTCGTGCTCCCACAGACGCGCAGGCCACGTTGCTCCTGGCACATGAGCTCCTGCACTGCCGCCCTGTCGACGACCTCTATGAGAAGTGGCTCGCTCGCATCACCAAGCACGTCAGCGCCGCAGGGGGCTCTCCTGCGCCGTCCCTATCGCTGCCTCGCCCTTCGTCCTGCGTGGGTGACGCAGCTCAGGAGGTGCCTCTGCCACCTCCTCCCCAAGAAGGTGCCCTAGCTCCAAGGCGCGCAGCCCCTGGACGACAGCCACCGCGTCCGGCACCCGCGCGACAGGAAAGGAGTTGTCAAGAAATTCCTCGGCCTCAAGAAGGCGCTCGCGTGCTCCCCGCTCTAGCACGTCAAGACTGCGTCCCTGCGCGAGCACTTCAAAACCCCGCGCTGCCTCTAGCGGCGGCGCGTGGGAGTCTCGAAGAGCAAGCCCCGCGTCAGCAAAGGGCTCCGGTGGCCATCGCGGGCTGCCGCGCCTTCACCACCGAGCTACGCAATGTCACATGGCCAGGCAAGTTCAAGCCGGATCTGCCTCCTTGCTACAACGGCACCGCCGACCCCGCGGAGTTCCTCCAGCTCTATGAGCTGGACATCAAGGCGGCCAACAGAGACGAAAAAGTCATGGCGAATTGGTTTCCCATGGCGCTCAAGGATGGTGCCCGCACCTGGCTCCTGAACCTGCCTCCTGGCACGGTCTCTTCTTGGGATGAGATGCGCACCCGTTTCATCGCCAACTTCCAAGGCACTCGCGACCATCCTCTAGTCGTGGGTGACCTGCACCGTATCAAGCAGCAGCCTGGAGAGACCCTGCAAAATTACATCCAGCGCTTCAACAGTGCTCGCCTCAAGATTCCCATGGTGACCGAGGAGGCCATCATCTCAACGTTTTCTGATGGCGTCCGTGACATCAAGATGAAGGAGAAGCTTGCTATCCACGAGGATCTGTGCACATCTCTAGAGCTGTTCAACCTGGCGACCAAGTGTGCAAAGGCTGAGGAGGGACGCCTCTCCCTTCTCGAGCTTCCAGCTGCAGACCATGAAGAGAAGAAAGCCAAGGCCAAGGACGTGAAGCGCAAGGGAGATGCCGTGCTCACAGCAGAACTAGACACGAAGCATGGCAGGGACCAGCGAGAGTCGTCCAAGGGCAGCCGATACTGCATCTACCACGACCTCCACACCCACAACACCAACAAATGCCAAGAGCTCAGGGCTGTTCGAGAAGGACGCATCTGTCGATGCCCGGAGCGCAACGATCGGGGCTACGGCCGAGGAGGAGGAAGAGGTGGAGGACGATGGGATGACCGAGGCCCTCGCATGGAGTGGCGTGACCGACCTCGTGACAACCGCTGGCAGGACCAGCCTCACGAGGGGGCTTGGAGGGATCAGCCTCGCGAGGACCGCCCTCAGGGCAATGTAGGCCTTCCTCCTCTGCTGCCACCGCCAAGAAGGAATGATGACCCCCACCAGGACGAGGGGGCTGGGGGTTTCCAGGAGCCGGGTGCTATCGCTTGCATCCTGGGCGGTGCCCAGGCCCCAGCCTCTCAGCGCATCTTCAAGCAGTTTGCCCGCGAAGTGAATGCAGTCCTTCCCAAGCTCGAGGCCACGCGCCCTCTCAGGTGGTCCACGTGCGCCATCACATTTAGTTCAGTAGATCAGCTCAAGTTTGTGGCTACAGCTAGCGTCCTCCCAATGCTTTGTTCCCCAGTCATCAGCAACGTGCAAGTCACCAGGACCCTCATCGATAGCGGCGTTGTCACGCCCAATATGCGATACTATCTTAAAGAGACTCGAAGGTCCCACCAAGGATAGAACCGCATATTGAAATGCTTTGCAAGGTGGATATCATTACATCAACATTACATAATAGATGGGGATACATACAAGAGGCATACAATGCCACATGAATACAACCTCACAATACATAAAGCAACATCCGACTACGGATGAACACAAACAGAAACTCAAACGACATCCACCCTACTAGCCCAGGTTGCCGACCTGGAACCTATCCCCTGATCGAAGAAGCAGAAGAAGAACTCAACGCAAGCAAGCATCGCTCTCGCGTCAGGACCATCGCATAACATGTACCTGCAACTGTTGTTGTAGTAATCTGTGAGCCACGAGGACTCAGCAATCCCATTACCATGGGTATCAAGACTAGCAAAGCTTAATGGGTAAGGAAAGGATAAGTGGTGAGGCTGCAGCAGCGACTAAGCATGATATGGTGGCTAACATACGCAAATAAGAGCGAGAAGAGAGCAAAAGGAACGGTCGTGAAGCTAGCAATGATCAAGAAGTGATCCTGAACTCCTACTTACGTCAAACATAACCAAAGACCGTGTTCACTTCCCGGACTCCGCCAAAAAGAGACCATCACGGTTACACACGCGGTTGATGCGTTTTAATTCGGATCCGGTGTCAAGTTATCTACAACCGGACATTAACAAATTCCCATCTGCCTATAACCGCAGGCACGGCTTTCGAAAGATTATACCCTGCAGGGGTGTCCCAACTTAGCCCATGATAAGCTCTCGCGATCAACGAAGGATATACCTTCTCCCAGGAAGACCCGATCAGACTCGGAATCCCGGTTTACAAGACATTTCGACAATGGTAAAACAAGACCAGCAAAGCCGCCCAAATGTGCCGACAAATCCTGATAGGAGCTAAACATATCTCGTTCTCAGGGCACACCGGATTGTCCAAACTTCCGCTAGGCCAGCCCAGAGTTGCCCCTGGTGGCCACCGGCGGTTGACGGGTT
>NC_041385.1:391349362-391356659 GCF_002162155.2 Triticum dicoccoides | reverse complement strand
TAAAGATGACCCTCGAGAGGGCGACTCCCAAGGGAAAAAGGGCTTGGTGAGGCAAATGGTAAAACCAAGGTTGGGCCTTGCTGGAGGAGTTTTATTCAAAGCGAACTGTCAAGGGGGTCCCATAAATCACCCAACCGCGTAAGGAACGCAAAATCCAGGAACATAACACCGGTATGACGGAAACTAGGGGCGGCAAGAGTGGAACAAAACACCAGGCATAAGGCCGAGTCTTCCACCCTTTACCAAGTATATAGATGCATTAATAATAATATAAGAGATATTGTGATATCCCAACATAATCCTGTCCACCAAAGAGCAATCTTCAACTTCACCTGCAACTAGCAACGCTATAAGAGGGCTGAGCAAAAGCGGTAACATAGCCAAGCAACGGTTTGCTAGGAAGGGTGTCAAAGGTTAGAGGTTCATGGCAATTTGGGATGGCTTGATAAACAGGTGATAGGTAGCGCAGCAAAGCGATAGAACGAAGCAACTAGCATAGCAAAGATAGTAGTGAGATCCAGGGTAGCGGTCATCTTGCCTGAAATCCCGCAAGGAAGAAGAACGAGTCCATGAAGGAGATGAAGCCATGAAGACGAACCAAGCGTAGACGAACGAATCCTCACGATCGCAACGAAACAGGAACTATCGAGAGAAGCACACAACATGGTAAACACACCACACAAGAACAACACATGATGCTCAACCAAGTATGATTCAAAACAAGACTACATGAAGCTACTCATGGCAAGAGATGATGCAAACAAGAACAACACATCAAGGCAAGTTTAAATGAGGCCGGGAACAACATATAACAATTCCGGTAAGTCCTCATATGCAAATTTCGAAATTGGTCTAGATCTGAATAAACCTTATGTTCAAGTTGTTAAACAGCAAGTTAAGATGCACCAAGATGATCTACACGAGATTCTCGTTAAGTTACATATAAAGTTCATTTAGTTCAGAGCTACGGCCTAGAAGATATGAGCAAAGCAAGTTAAACATGGCATTGATGCAAAATGCAATCAAACATCAATCAAACACCTCAAAACAAGGATGCAACATGATAATATGAAAATATATGCAAAATCAAGCAAGTTTCATATAGAGCACACTCAAAATGGAGCAACGGTGCAACACATACACCCTATACAAGTTTAAAGGACAAGCTGTCCAAAACAGCAACTAGGCATCTTGCAAGCATCAAAACAACATGCTACAGGACCTCAACAAGAAAACAAAAGGCATGGGCATGATGTACAGGTAAAGCATAACAAAACATGAACACTGAGCTATCTCCAGAAACTACTAGAACATGCTCAAACACACATGGCAAGATTGCAAATAATAATAGTTTCAGGCTTTGTAGAAATAACATCAGGTTGCAATGTTTAGAGCTATCAAACAACATGTTACAGGAACTTATCATGGCAAACAAAGGCATGGAATGAATCTACTAAATAAATAGAACAAAAGTCCCTCACTGACCATGAGCCAAAAAGGATCAGAAGATATGATGGCACCCATGTAAACATAGCAAGTTATATGACAGATTCATACATGGCAGGAACAACAATAAGTAGGCATGTTGGTGAGCTTGTACCACTCACCACAAAGCATTACATGGCATGGCAAGGCAACCAACAGTAAGAAGGCATGTTTATGAAGATAAGCATGGCAAGAGCAAGTTCATAGGGTGCATGGATCACTAACAACAAGCATGGCAACAACTGAACTTAATGTTAATAGGCTGACAGCAACATTATTTAGCAACTTTGGAGCAAGATTATAACAGGCTACATCAGGCTATAATTGTAATCAGGGGCATGGATGGATAGAGCATGAAATGTATAACAAAACACGCTTAGTGAACATCTCCAAGTTATGCATAGAATGACTTGTAGAAGCAGGTTTACATAGCATCACGAAATAACAGATTCAGCCTAGCAAAACAACAACAGCGAGTACACTACTTAACAAGATCGATTCACTCACCACATGTCATTGCATGACAAGATAAGCATAGCATCAGCAAGAAGACATGATTATGAAACCAACCAAGGCAAGAACAAGTTCATAGCATGCAAGGATCAACTACAACAACCTTGGCAAAATTGAATAACATGTAAACAATCTTCTGGGAAACATTTTGTAGCAAAAGTAGAGCACGAAAATGACATGCTAGACTACTCCATAATTGCAAACAGGGTCATGAATGGATAGAGCATAACCATATGTTCAAAAGATCCTTAATGAAGTATCTCAAAATAAGCATGGATCTCTCTGTAGCATCAAGTTTACATGGCATCAAAATAACAACAGAACAGGGACTAAAATTAGCAACATCACGAAGCCTAGTTTGCATGCTTGTGCTAGTCACCACAGAGATCACAAAAATACATGGCATACACCACTGTAAAGATGGCATGACATAGATCAAAATACATGTAGACATCAACCTCATAGGATGCACACATCATACATGGCAAAAATGACAAATGAGCATGTTATAATAGTTTCAGCAGATTAACATCACATAGCACTCTTGCAACGAAGATTCAGGCATCAAGATGAACTCAAATGAACATGATGCAATAGAATGAAATGAAGTACTCGTTGATACGAACAATTTGACATATTACGCACACGAAACGGAGCTACGGATGCAGAGATATAATGCGATGAACATGGCATGATTATGCAAAATATTTCGGGACAGAGGAATCGGGGTCAACCTCTAGCTTGCACGAATAACGAGGCGGTGGCGGATCTGGCCGGAGATCGTTGGAGGATGATCGGAGATGCCGAAACGGGATGGGGATGGGGCAGATCCGGGCGCTCTTGCCCGGATCTGACTAGGGCATCACCGGAGATGGCCGGCAAGGAGGGAGAGGCGCGGCCGGGCGCGGAGGGGCGCCGGCGCGGGGTGGCAGGGCGGCGGCGCGGCCCTCCGGTGGGCGCGGGCGACGAGGCGAGGAGGCGACAGGGCCGGCGAGGCAGTTGGCGGCGGGGGCCTGCGGCGTCGGGCCAGGGAGCCGCGGCGGCGGGGCGGAGGCGCGCTGGCGGCGGTGACGAGCGGGGCGACCGGCTCGGGGGAGCGGGCCAGGCGGCGGTGTCGCGCGGGCCTGTGCGGGTCCGCGACGGGCCTGGCGGGCCACGACGGCGGAGGACGGCTGCTCGCCACGTGGCAGGCCACGATTGGACGGGGGGAGCGGGGCGGACACATCCGGTCGCCGGGCGGACATGTCTGGCGGCGCGGAAGGGATGGATCTAGGGTTGGACTGCGGGATTTTCGGGGGAGGGCATATTTATAGTTCCTGGGAGCTAGGGGAGTCCAAATGGAGCACGGTTTTTGCCCACACGATCGTGATCAAACGGCGGAGAGCATGAAGGGGGGTTTGGATGGGTTCGGTGGGCTGTGGGAAGAGGTGTTGGGCTGCAAAGAGAAAGGGGCTTTACGGTTACCCGGTTAACCGTTGGAGTATCAAACGAACTCCAAATGGCACGAAACTTGACAGGCGGTCTACCGGTGCTATACCAAGGCCGCTTAGCAAGACTCGGTCCATTCCGAGAACGTTTAACACCCGCTCACAACGAGAGACAAAAAGGGGAACGCCGGAGGACATAGGAGTGCCGGATTGCGAAACGGACAACGGGGAAAATGCTCGGATGCATGAAACGAACACGTATGCAAAATGAAATGCACAAGATGACATGATAAAATGCAACACGCAAGCAAATTACATGGCAACAATGACGAATAACTGGCAGACACCTGGCGCATCGAATCCGGGGCGTTACAACACTCCTCCACTAACAAGAGATCTCATCCCGAGATCTTAGGACCGAGACGGAAGGGAAAAGGATGAGGTAAAGCAAGAATTCAAGAGAAGAAGCAAAGAATCGAGAGCACTCGAGAAGAAGAGAAGAGCGACGAGAATGACGAGAATCGAAAGCTCAAGGAATCAGATAGACTATGAAACCACTCCGGTTAGAACGAGATAAGAAACGAATAAGACTGAAAGGATTTAGGCAGCACTCCGGTTGAACAAGGAAAGAATAGAACACGAACTTCACCCAAAGAGATGGCACTTGACGAGATGAACAATGCAATGCCTCTGAAAGAATTGAAAGAATGAAATTGAAAGGACATAGAAGGAAGGATTGAAGGGAGTTGTTGAGAAAATTCAACAACGAAAAGAATAAGCTTGTCGTGGACTTATGGATAACATCTCAGAAATTATGAGGTGATAACCAGCCGCAAACGGAAATGATTGGATAACTTAGAAGAACGAAGAAATGCAAACTCCACTTCAAAAGAATACGGAGAATTAATTGCACTTCGAGACGCAAGAAGAAAAGATACTTGAACTCCGCCAACAAGAATCTTGATGAACTCTTGAAAGAATGAATTTAAATCATGACGAACCACCATGAAGAACTCCGGTTACAAAAGGATGACGAGATAAAATGAAGGATGAACGAATAAGATGAGCCTTGTGATGATTTAGATGGGGTTTTCGACGAGATGGCCGAGGAAAATTTGAACTCCGGAAAAGAAAAAGATGAAAACACTTGGAACTAGAATTTATTCATCAAGAACAAACTCCGAAGGAAAGGATTACTCACTTGGATGAAATAAGAATAAGATTTATTGTATGCTTATCCTCATCAAATTTAATTGATGACAACCGGATTTGGCATGCAACTTATTCTTCTTGAAAAGGATTGAGAAGTGACATATCGCAGACTTGAGAAGGTCTTCATGAACCACCGGTAGGATTTGGAAAGAACAAATGAATGAAAATGATAATCAAGGAAAAGAAACTTGAACGAACCACTGTAAGAATTCGAAAATGACTGATGAAAGAGAATGAATCACCGGGAAGAATTAGAAGAACAATTATGCTAGAGGGGATTAGATGCGAAAGGACAAGGAGATCATGAGCTGACTAAAAAAACACTTGAACAGAGCACCGGGATAAATAGAGAACGAGAACTGGAATGATGGCCTCCGGTGAAAAGAAATGGAGAAACAACTCCTGACAAACTCCGGATGGGTAAGAAAAGAATATTTGACAAATGGAATAATTCGAGAGGATAACATGAGGCTAGAACCGCGAAACTTCGAGAGAATGAACAAGATTTAAGAGGAACTCTTCTTCGGTCTTCAAAAGACGACGGGAAACACCACCAAAATTACTGAGATACTCCGGTAGAATGAAAAGCAAAGAGGTTGATCCAACAATGAAAAATGATTTGAAATCGATCTTGGAAAATATCTGACTGATGAAAATCATACTTACGTCACACTTTGAAAAGAATTTGAGAATAACTCCGGGGAAAAATTAGAAGAGTCAGGTAAGATCCTGGAAAAAGACCTGTGGGTTAGGGCCCACTAAAGAGAAAACACCTTTGAAAAGGATTGTTGAAGAGATAGATGATGCACCGGAACAATTGAGATATTTGAATGAGGTGACAACCTCGAATTAATTAGAACACAGACGAATCTCCTAAGATGTCTTGAGCACTCCGGGAGGATAAATTGGCGAGAGACGAACGAGCAAGGAGAACACTTGATCCTAGAAAAGAATGTGATCAACCCGAAAAAAACTTGAATTGAGTGCACCTGAAGAAAGAAAGGGATGAAGAATGACGAACGAGACGAGAATTCACCGGTTGAAATAATTGAGGAAACACTGAAGAGGCTCCAAACGGATGAAATTGATGGTCGCAAGAGACTCAGACTCCGGGAAGAAGAGGGTGGGAGGGCGGGAAAACAAAGGCAACTTAGAAGGGGAAACCGACGAATATCTTGAAGAGAAACACTGGTTGAAATCATTGAGGAGAGAGAGCAAAGACTTCACACGAGTAGGATGGATACTTGATTACGGACTCTGGCTCCGAGATGAAAGAGGGTCGGTGGGTGGGAAAACAAGACAACTGAGGATTGAACTTGGCAAAGATGAAGAGGCTCGAGTCAACTTGACGAGAAATGCACTGGATAAAAAGAGTTGAGAACCAACGATCGGAAAACCAACTGCGTGATCCTAAAGAAAGTTTGAAAGGGAAGAGAAGTAATTCAAAACACCTACGTCAAGATTCCTTACCAGAGCGACGATGGGGCAGAGGAGTAAAAAGAATTCCTACTCTCTGATATAACTAGACTCAGAAAAGTTTTTCTTCTAGACTCAACAACGGCCAAACTACACGATCAATCAAGGGGGCTCCTAGGGTCGGTCGAGGCTCTGATACCAACTTGTCACGCCCAATATGCGATACTATCCTAAAGAGACTCGAAGGTCCCACCAAGGATAGAACCGCATATTGAAATGCTTTGCAAGGTGGATATCATTACATCAACATTACATAATAGATGGGGATACATACAAGAGGAATACAATGCCACATGAATACAACCTCACAATACATAAGAGCAACATCCGACTACGGATGAACACAAACAGAAACTCAAACGACATCCACCCTGCTAGCCCAGGCTGCCGACCTGGAACCTATCCCCTGATCGAAGAAGCAGAAGAAGAACTCAACGCAAGCAAGCATTGCTCTCGCGTCAGGACCATCGCATAACATGTACCTGCAACTGTTGTTGTAGTAATCTGTGAGCCACGAGGACTCAGCAATCCCATTACCATGGGTATCAAGACTAGCAAAGCTTAATGGGTAAGGAAAGGATAAGTGGTGAGGCTGCAGCAGCAACTAAGCATGATATGGTGGCTAACATACGCAAATAAGAGCGAGAAGAGAGCAAAAGGAACGGTCGTGAAGCTAGCAATGATCAAGAAGTGATCCTGAACTCCTACTTACATCAAACATAACCCAAAGACCGTGTTCACTTCCCGGACTCCGCCAAAAAGAGACCATCACGGTTACACACGCGGTTGACGCGTTTTAATTCGGATTCGGTGTCAAGTTATCTACAACCGGACATTAACAAATTCCCATCTGCCTATAACCGCAGGCACGGCTTTCGAAAGATTATACCCTGCAGGGGTGTCCCAACTTAGCCCATGATAAGCTCTCGCGATCAACGAAGGATATACCTTCTCCCAGGAAGACCCGATCAGACTCGGAATCCCGGTTTACAAGACATTTTGACAATGGTAAAACAAGACCAGCAAAGCCGCCCGAATGTGCCAACAAATCCTGATAGGAGCTGCACATATCTCGTTCTGAGGGCACACCGGATTGTCCAAACTTCCACTAGGCCAGCCCAGAGTTGCCCCTGGTGGCCATCGGCGGTTGACGGGTTGGACCAACACTCACGACGAGCACGGGC
>NC_041385.1:391321539-391349191 GCF_002162155.2 Triticum dicoccoides | reverse complement strand
ATAAAGATGACCCTCGAGAGGGCGACTCCCAAGGGAAAAAGGGCTAGGTGAGGCAAATGGTAAAACCAAGGTTGGGCCTTGCTGGAGGAGTTTTATTCAAAGCGAACTATCAAGGGGGTCCCATAAATCACCCAACCGTGTAAGGAACGCAAAATCTGGGAACATAACACCGGTATGACGAAAACTAGGGCGGCAAGAGTGGAACAAAACACCAGGCATAAGGCCGAGTCTTCCACCCTTTACCAAGTATATAGATGCATTAATAATAATATAAGAGATATTGTGATATCCCAACATAATCCTGTCCACCAAAGAGCAATCTTCAACTTCACCTGCAACTAGCAACGCTATAAGAGGGCTGAGCAAAAGCGGTAACATAGCCAAGCAACGGTTTGCTAGGAAGGGTGTCAAAGGTTAGAGGTTCATGGCAATTTGGGATGGCTTGATAAACAGGTGATAGGTAGCGCAGCAAAGCGATAGAACGAAGCAACTAGCATAGCAAAGATAGTAGTGAGATCCAGGGTAGCGGTCATCTTGCCTGAAATCCCGCAAGGAAGAAGAACGAGTCCATGAAGGAGATGAAGCCATGAAGACGAACCAAGCGTAGACGAACGAATCCTCACGATCGCAACAAAACGGGAACTATTGAGAGAAGCACACAACATGGTAAACACACCACACAAGAACAACACATGATGCTCAACCAAGTATGATGCAAAACAAGACTACATGAAGCTACTCATGGCAAGAGATGATACAAACAAGAACAACACATCAAGGCAAGTTTAAATGAGGCCGGGAACAACATATTACAATTTCGGTAAGTCCTCATATGCAAATTTCGAAATTGGTCTAGATCTGAATAAACCTTATGTTCAAGTTGTTAAACAGCAAGTTAAGATGCACCAAGATGATCTACACGAGATTCTCGTCAAGTTACATATAAAGTTCATTTAGTTCGGAGCTACGGCGTAGAAGATATGAGCAAAGCAAGTTAAACATGGCATTGATGCAAAATGCAATCAAACATCAATCAAACACCTCAAAACAAGGATGCAACATGATAATATGAAAATATATGCAAAATCAAGCAAGTTTCATATAGAGCACACTCAAAACGGAGCAACGGTGCAACACATACACCCTGTACAAGTTTAAAGGACAAGCTGTCCAAAACAGCAACTAGGCATCTTGCAAGCATCAAAACAACATGCTACAGGACCTCAACAAGAAAACAAAAGGCATGGGCATGATGTACAGGTAAAGCATAACAAAACATGAACACTGAGCTATCTCCAGAAACTACTAGAACATGCTCAAACACACATGACAAGATTGCAAATAATAATAGTTTCAGGCTTTGCAGAAATAACATCAGGTTGCAATGTTTAGAGCTATCAAACAACATGTTACAGGAACTTATCATGGCAAACAAAGGCATGGAATGAATCTACTAAATAAATAGAACAAAAGTCCCTCACTGACCATGAGCCAAAAAGGATCAGAAGATATGATGGCACCCATGTAAACATAGCAAGTTATGACAGATTCATACATGGCAGGAACAACAATAAGTAGGCATGTTGGTGAGCTTGTACCACTCACCACAAAGCATTACATGGCATGGCAAGGCAACCAACAGTAAGAAGGCATGTTTATGAAGATAAGCATGGCAAAGCAAGTTCATAGGGTGCATGGATCACTAACAACAAGCATGGCAACAACTGAACTTAATGTTAACAGGCTGACATCAACATTATTTAGCAACTTTGGAGCAAGATTACAACAGGCTACATCAGGCTATAATTGCAACCAGGGGCATGGATGGATAGAGCATGAAATGTATAACAAAACACGCTTAGTGAACATCTCCAAGTTATGCATAGAATGACTTGTAGAAGCAGGTTTACATAGCATCACGAAATAACAGATTCAGCCTAGCAAAACAGCAACAGCGAGTACACTACTTAACAAGATCGATTCACTCACCACAAGTCACTGCATGAAAAGATAAGCATAGCATCAGCAAGAAGACATGATTATGAAACCAACCAAGGCAAGAACAAGTTCATAGCATGCAAGGATCAACTACAACAACCTTGGCACAATTGAATAACATGTAAACAATCTTCCAGGAAACATTTTGTAGCAAAAGTAGAGCACGGAAATGACATGCTAGACTACTCCATAATTGCAAACAGGGTCATGAATGGATAGAGCATAACCATATGTTCAAAAGATCCTTAATGAAGTATCTCAAAATAAGCATGGATCTCTCTGTAGCATCAAGTTTACATGGCATCAAAATAACAGCAGAACAGGGACTAAAATCAGCAACATCACAAAGCCTAGTTTGCATGCTTGTGCTAGTCACCACAGAGATCACAAAAATACATGGCATACACCACTGTAAAGATGGCATGACATAGATCAAAACACATGTAGACATCAAGCTCATAGGATGCACACATCAAACATGGCAAAAATGACAAATGAGCATGTTATAACAGTTTCAGCAGATTAACATCACATAGCACTCTTGCAATGAAGATTCAGGCATCAAGATGAACTCAAATGAACATGATGCAATAGAATGAAATAAAGTACTCGTTGAGACGAACAATTTGACATATTACGCGCACGAAACAGAGCTACGGATGCAGAGATATGATGCGATGAACATGGCATGATTATGCAAAATATTTCGGGACTTAGAGGAATCGGGGTCAACCTCTAGCTTTCACGGATAAGGAGGCGGTGGCGGATCTGGCCGGAGATCGTCGGAGGATGACCGGAGATGCCGAAACGGGATGGGGATGGGGCGGAACCGGGCGCTCCTGCCCGGATTTAACCGGGGCATCACCGGAGATGGCCGGCAAGGAGGGAGAGGCGCGGCCGGGCGCGGAGGGGCGCCGGCGCGGGGCGGCAGGGCGGCGGCGCGGCCCTCCGGTGGGCGCGGGCGACGAGGCGACGAGGCGACGGGGCCGGTGAGGCAGATGGCGGCGGGGGCCTGCGTCCGCCAGGCCAGGGAGCCGCGGCGGCGGGCGGCGGCGCACGCCGCCGGCGGGGCGGAGGCGCGCCGATGGCGGGGACGAGCGGGGCGACCGGCTCGGGGGAGCAGGCCAGGCGGCGGCGGCGCGCGGGCCTGCGCGGGTTCGCGACGGGCTTGGCGGGCCGTGGCGGCGCGGGATGGCGGCTCGCCACGTGGAAGGCCACGATTGGACGGGGGAAGCGGGGCGGACACGTCCGGTCGCCGGGCGGACATGTCCGGCGGCGCGGAAGGGATGGATCTAGGGTTGGACTGCAGGATTTTCGGGGGAGGACATATTTATAGTTTCTGGGAGCTAGGAGAGTCCAAATGGAGCACGGTTTTCGCCCACACGATCGTGATCGAACGGCGGAGAGCATGGAGGGGGTTTGGATGGGTTTGGTGGGCTGTGGGAAGAGGTGTTGGGCTGCAAAGAGAAAGGGGCTTTACGGTTACCCGGTTAACCGTTGGAGTATCAAACGAACTCCAAATGGCACGAAACTTGACAGGAGGTCTATCGGTGCTATACCAAGGCCGCTTGGCAAGACTCGGTCCATTCCGAGAACGTTTAACACCTGCTCACAACGAGAGACAAAAAGGGGAACGCCGGAGGACATAGGAGTGCCGGATTGCGAAACGGACAACGGGGAAAATGCTCGGATGCATGAAACGAACACGTATGCAAAATGAAATGCACAATATGACATGATAAAATGCAACACGCAAGCAAATGACATGGCAACAATGACGAATAACTGGCAGACACCTGGCGCATCGAATCCGGGGCGTTACAGGCGTAGGACTCAACGTTCTGTCCTCGAGACGTTTAACAACCTCCAAGTGCCATATGATCAGCTCCAGCCAACCAAGCCTTTCTCAGGAGTCACTGACGGTTCCACCACTCTGATAGGGCAGGTTCGCCTTCCTGTCACCTTCGGATAGCGCAAGAACTACCGGACCGAGCTCATCGACTTCGACGTTGCCTATATTCGCCTGCCGTACAATGCCATCCTCGGGTATCCAGCCCTTGCCAAGTTCATGGCGGTGACCCACCATGGCTACAATGTCCTCAAGATGCCGGGAAGCGGCGGAGTCATCACAGTCCCTTGCGAAGAGAAGGATGCGGTGTGCTCTCTCGAGCGCGCCTTCCAAGCTGCATTAGTCGAAGACCCAGACAGCAAGAGCGGGAACCCTCCCGAGGTAGTTCCCAAGAAGAAGAAGACATCACCCATCTCAAGGCCTTAGGAGGCAGGCATCTCCGGAGGCACCGCGCTAGGATCTGCGCCCGTCCAAGGGGCGCCTCCCTCCGTCGCATAGGAAGGCGCGCCCAACGCCCTCCTCGGGCAAGGCTCGGGGGCTCTCTCCTGGAGGGCCTCAGACTTTGCCAAGATCACGAGGGAGGCGCTCGGGCACCACTTGGAGGCGTGCTTCACGGCACATTTCCCTGAGAAGGCAGGAGGCAAGGAGGGCCCAACCCTTAGGAGTTCATCACCAAGACCATTTAGGAGCTGCAGGAATCAAGAGTCATGCGTGGCGATCACCGCCTACCCGGCGTAGCTCCCCATCCAGGCAAGGATGGCGGGCTGCGCGTCTGCATCGACTACCCAGGGCTCAACCGAGTCGCGTCTCAGGAGCGTTTCTGGCCTTCGCGCATGGTACACTGCGAGGGTCCGCCACACAGCTACGTTTGCATGCCTTTCGGCCTGCCAAACGCGGCTGCTGCTCACCAGCGCCTAATGCAGAGCATTCTGGAGGCTCAAGAGGCCAGGCACCACGCGGTCCTGGCGGAGATGGAGATGGTCCTCGAAGAGCCGATCGGACCCCCAGAGCCTCCCGAGGCTCAGGTCTCTGATGGCTCGTGAGGATCTGCTTCTTCACCGCGCATCATCGGCTACCTCAACACTAGCTCTACAATGGTATCAGGTGACATCTTTCGAGTTGCATTTCATCTGGGAGCACCCTCAGGGCTGCATTATTCCCAAGTCGCGTGGGTCTGTCCCTGCGGCATGTATCCATTTTGCATGCATCTTTGGTTCATTTTGCTAGGGGCGTCCGTCGAGCTGCATCATCCCCAAGCCGCTCGGGCCTGACCCAGTGGCATGTATCTTTCTTGTATCTATCTAAGCTAATTCGCCCTTCATGCTTAACCTGCCTGTTATAATCGCCTACTCGATGGACACCTACCTTTGTAGCCGCTCGCTCTGGCACGGCGCTTGTGCATGGGTCCTTCCCTGCAACGTCGACAAATCTGAGCGATCGATCTCTGGCCTGTGGCAGCCCCGCAAGCGCTACCTCACCAGGCCCTCAGTGCCCTCATCACCCTCTCGGAGCGACCAATGGCTGGCCGGCAATCGTAATGGCAACCCTTGCTTCTCTCGTGTTGGCTTACAGGAACTACCTGAGGAATAATGTGGGGGGCATCACGAGCTCTCTCTCTCCCTTGCCCGTGCAATCTGCTCGCGCATTAAAAGGGGGCTCCTGAGCATCGTGACTCAGGAGCTCTTACTGACTCTCCAGCCCTCACCCCCTGGCCTTGTCCATGGCATCGCGACCTGGCATACCAGCGGCGGCTGAGGTCGCTCGAGGGCCGGAACCTGAGGACGTAGAGCACGAAGGAGAATGCAGGGAAGGGGAGGAGGAGCATGCGAAGGCCCGACCCAGCTACATCCCAGCTGTCGACGCACGAGTCCGGCACCTCGCGGAGGAACGGCCCCGTGCTTTCGATATAAGTCTTGCTCCTGAAATAGCTAATTGATGCGACACCAAACCACACTTGATGCGGCTCTGTGCCGGTGACATTGCCTTCCTTTCTCACCTTTCCGCGACTGCTTGAGCACTAAAGGGGACCTCCTGAGCATCGCGCCTCAGGGGATCTTACTGGTCCTCGGGCCGCTCACCTCCTGGCCTTGACCACGGCATCGCAACCTGGCATACCAGCGACGGCTGAAGCCTCCCTGGGGACCGGGACCTGTCAGCATAGAGCGCCAAGTCGTCGCGGGGTTAGAAAGGGGGAACTGAGCCGAGACAGGACAGGCATTTTTCGCCACTTCATGATAAGGATAATATCAACAAAAGACGTTGCAGACGCTTTACATGCCCCCACGGGGTATTTCCTTGATTCCTCGCAGGGAACTAAAGGTGCTAATCCTAGGGAGCCCTAACTACATGCGCCTCCACGCCCGACGCCATCATCAACAGTGGGCCACAAGGGGCCGGCGCCAACCCCATCCAGATCAGCCGCGCCGGCGACCTGACGCAGCTGCCTTGCTCCGAGCGCGGCGCTAGCTCGACGGCTCGTAGCTGTCGTCTCTCGTCTCCGGAGTCATGAGAAGCTTGGGAGAATCGCTGGACCCCCAAGCATCACTGCTGCTGCCGGAGGAGCCGCTGGGGAAGCAGGTGGCAGGCCTAGCCCTCGTCACGTCGACGTCCTGGCCGCCTTCTCTGGGGCAGCACTCCAGCCGACGTCCTTCTGCGTTGAAGACCTTGAAGAGCATCAAGGAGGCGCCATCGTATTCGAAATGAATCACGAAGGCACCCCCTGTTCGGCAGACCTGGGCGATCTCGCCCTAGCCTCGGGTCATGTAGACCTTGCCCGGAGCGATGACCTCAACCTCCGCTCTGGTCGCCGGGGTACCGCAGTCGGCGTGCTGCAACCAGAGCTCGAGAGGCCCCCTTGGCGGCATCTCGAAGGCGAAGAAAGGAGGAAAGCGAATCCAGTAGCTCGGAGTCATGGCGGCGTGGAGTATGAGCTCGCGAGTGGAGTCCACAACATGGACTCTAGGAGCAACGACGCGCACCACCGTGACTCATTGATGTCGCCGACGGCGCGGGCGGCGCCGCTCGGTGTCTTCTTCTCTAGGGCCCTCGGCCCGAGCATACAGAGGGAGCGGAAACCCAGGAGGTGGCCTCTCGTACCAGGGCCTCGACACCTCCGGCCGAGCAACCACGTCACGGCGGCCGGAGACCGGCCATTTCTTTGGCGGAAGCGGGTCGGGCCCCTCCCGGGGGGCCTTACCTTTCTCCTTGGCTGAGAACCGGCGGATCGGTGCCATTGGTGGAAAGATGGAGAAGGAGTGAGCAGAGCAAGAAGAGATAGACTGCGGGGGGTCACGCCTCTCCGTACTTATAGTCCAGAGGAGGCCAACCGTCGGCCTCCACAATCATAGGTAATCATGACTCTTTTCGCATGCATGCATGGTCTTGTCAAATCGGGCAGTTGCCGAGGCAGCATGGGGAAGCGGAGACGCCCACGTCCAATCAACCACCACGCGACGACCAAGGCCGCAGGCTGTTGGCGCCCGCGGTGCTCCGCACTTGCCCTTTCACTTTGCTGCTAAGCCAAGTCCAAGCGTGCCTTGGGCCCGGGGCTACTGTCGGTGTTCTGGGAACAGGGTCCCCAGACTTGCCTGCCCGCGGCCTGCGGCGTGGCTCAAAGTGGTGGCCCAGTACGGCCCGTCTTCATCAACCCGAACTCAAGAAACTCGCGAGGGGCCAAGCCTCGCGGGGCGGACGAAGCAAGGCTTCCTCAGGGATGGCCTCACAAGACAGGCTCGCGAGGAGGCGGAGAGATCAAGGCAGGAGTACCTCGCGTGGTGCTCGTGACGCAAGCCATGACGATCGTGATCAGGCGGGCGCCAGCATGCATAGTGTCCTCGTTTCCTCTTTGGTGCAAAGGGGGCAAGCGCGGAGTACCGAGGCATCAAGCAAAGGTTACCATTTCGGTGCAACGAGACCAAGACCAGCAGAGCGGCAGGACAGAGGTCACCGTGGAGCCCAAGACGGCGTCATCGCCAGTGCCTTTGGTAGACGAAGACCAACTTTAGTCAGGATAACTTGTACTAGATGTTCCCCTTCAAAATGGCCGTTGTTGGCTCCCTTCCCGCTCAATATTTGGGAAGAGGACCAGGGCCTCTATATATAGAGATAGCCACCACAATAGAAGGCATCTCATCGAGTTTTCATCAGATCCAGAGGCGATCAAACTCACCCAAGTAGTTCACCGCACCAGCCCAAGAACACCTCTTGCGAGGCTGTTCTTCCTCTGTACTGTTCATCATCAGCCCCTGAGGCAATCCGCCACACCACACACTGGATTAGGGTATTACACCACAACGGTGGCCCGAACCAGTTTGAACCTTGTGTCCCTTGTGTTGCTCATCGTGCAGCCTAGACTCTCAGCAAGGCGTTGGGACGTGGATCAGTAGGGGGAAGATCTTCGTGCGCACCCTAGAGTTAGAACCTTAAGGGTTTTGCCGGAACCCGATATCCGACACTACGTGAAACACTTTGCTTCATTTTAGTGCAACTGCACAAAACGAGATTGGATTTCCTATTCATGTTGGCAGATTCGTAGGTGATCTTGTGTGCATCATGACAGGTTGGTACTTGACTTCATCCACATGATCGTGCAGTGTGTTTTGAGATGCTGTGCTACTTGTATTGGTACTGTTTTAAATAAATGTTGAATTGAAGCTATTGTAGTGCTCTCTTTTCCCATTAAGTAGTGTACAAAAATGGTACCAACCCGGACATGATGCTTGTTGCTTTGTTACAACAAACTCTGCATCACCCCCTTTGTAAGTAGATGGAAGCACATGGTGTTGTTGCACCCACTCTCCCCTGGAACTATTTATGCTTTTTGTTAATCTAATGGCGCTGGTAAAATTAAGCAATGCCACTCTCAGAATTAACTACTGAATCTTATTTCAAAACTGCAACACTTGTTAGGGATTCGCGGGATTACCATTTTATGGCCGCATGTTTCATCTTCCTTTATTAGCCAGTAATTGATTCCTTTTTTGCCTCTGTTTAAATAGGGATATCTATTCAACTTGTTCCTATTGCGACATTTTGCTTCGCTACGCGAAACACTTTGCTTGATTTCAGTGCAACTG
Source organism: Triticum dicoccoides (assembly GCF_002162155.2). Lineage (NCBI taxonomy): Eukaryota > Viridiplantae > Streptophyta > Magnoliopsida > Poales > Poaceae > Triticum > Triticum dicoccoides. The sequence goes on along the minus strand of NC_041385.1, from coordinate 391,340,269 downwards.
CACAAAACGAGATTGGATTTCCTATTCGTGTTGGTAGATTCATATTTTATCTTGGTCTTCTCATGAAAGGTCAGTACAGGCCTTCATCCATATGATTGTGCAGTGTGCTTTGAGATGTTGTGCTACTTGTATTGGTACTATTTTAAATAAATGTTGAATTGAAGCTATTGTATTGCTGTCTTTTCCCATTAAGTAGTGAACAAAAATGGGACCAACTCAGACATGATGCTTGTTGCTTTGTTACAACAAACTCTGCATCACCCCCGTTATAAGTAGATGGAAGCACATATCGTTGTTGCGCCCACTCTCCCCTGAAATTGTTTATGATTTTCATTAATCTAATGCCACTGGTAAAATTAAGCAATGCCACTCTCATAATTAACTACTGAATCTTATTTCAAAACTGCAACACTTGTTAGGGATTAGCGGGATTACCATTTTAGTGGCCGCATGTTTCATCCTCCTTTATTATCCAGTAATTGATTCCTTTTTTGCCTCTGTTTAAACAGGGATATCTATTCAAGTTGTTGCTCTTGCGACATTTTGCTTCGCTACGCGAAACACTTATGTTTTAAGAGTGTTTTCTGTAGTTCAACTTGAATGTCACACCGTTGACTTTGCTTAATTTTGGTGGAACTGCACAAAAGGAGATCGGATTTTCATATATGTGTTGGGATTTCGTTCAAATCCTCCTCCCGAGCTATTTCAAGTCTTGGTCAAGAAAGGTCAGTACCGACTTTCATCCACATGATGGTGCAGTGTGCTTTGAGATGTTGTGCTACTTGTATTGGTACTGTTCTGGATAAATGTTGAATTGAAGCTATTGAACTGCTGTCTTTTACCATTAAGTGAGCAAAAATTGTTTCAACCCAGACATGATGCTTGTTTCTTTGTTACAACAAAACTCTGCATCACCCCTTTATAAGTAGATGGAAGCACATGCTGTTGTTGCGCCCACTCTCCCCTGGAACAGTTTATGCTTTTTGTTAATCTAATGCCACTCTCAAAATTAATTAACTACCGAATCTTAGTTCAAAACTGCAACACTTGTTAGGGATTGGCGGGATTACCATTTTTGTGGCCGCATGTTTCATCCTCCTTTATTGGCCAGTAATTGATTCCTTTTTTGCCTCTATTAAAACGAATCAGTTGCATCATTTTAGGAATGGTACTATCCTGCTTTGTAGTTCTTTCTACATGTTTAACCAAGGTATTGTTAAGATAATGTCTCTGTTAAAATGAATCAGTTGCATTGTTTTAGGAATGGTACTTTTCTGCTTTGTCATTCTTTATACATGTTGAAACAAGGCATTGTTAAGATAATGTCTCAGTCAATATGAATGAATCACACTGATGGAGAATTGCTAGTCTCCTGCTTTGTTTCCCATTAAGATAAGGTAGATCTGTAGATGCTTTTCTTCTGGGAGTACAAGTCATCAACCGTTATTTCTCAGTAATTGTTTCCCTTATACCTATTATTGCTTACAGGAATATCAAAATTAAAGCTCAATTTTATTCCGACTTTGATTTTAGTTGAACTGCACAAAAGGAGCCAATGTATCCAAGGCAAACTACTGCATTACTGGGTCCAGTTGGTCGTTCCACTTTGCAGAAAGAAGCAGTCATTGTTTGCACTACATTACCGAAGGAATGACCAAGAAGCTTTACAGAGTATTAGTAGACGCTGGTGACATGACTAGTCTGCAGAGAGCATAGGAACTCTACAACACGTGGAGTGCACTGGGCAAAAAGTGCCCAAAAAAGTACAAGAAGACACGACAGAACTCCACTATCATAGGGATTACATATTTTGAATGGGAAAAGCTTGTCAAAGTTTAATCATTGATGTTAGCAAGAAGACATTAGTTTAATATATTGGAATTGGAAAACCTTGTCAATATTTGCTCATTGATGTTAGCGAGAAGACATGCATTTGATATTTTTGAGTGGGACGCCCTTTGCTGTGAGCAGCGTCGATCATTTTTTCCTATTCTTGTGTTCAGTTTAGAAGTAAATAGTTACTCTGCTGAGATATTCCTGTGTTAAGAGTTTGTTCTGAATATTGTTTATGTAATGCGAGGCCTTGTGTTTGATTGCAAAGTTGAGCTTGGAATGTTCTGGCATGCGGCATCACGAGCTGTTCACCATGCCTCCTGAGAATAATGCTTCGTATTGTTTTCTATGTCGATCTAATGCCAGTGATTTGCTTGTTAAGAAGATCATCCTCTTCTGTTGTTTCCGTGCTTAAGAAGTTCATCGTCTTTTGTTTCATTCATAGCCTATACGACAAGTCGGGTAGGTTAGACGTGAAACCATATGATCTTCCGACCAACTCATCATCTTAGGCCGTGATTGGATCAACGTTTTCAAACCAAAACCGCTTGTAAAACTGATGCTTGTAAATAAAAGCAGATGGTCTCGGGGGAAGCGCTTGGTTGGTCGATTTTGACTAGTAAAATGTACACTGGTCTCTCAAATTACACGCGTATATTACACAGACCTCGGGCCCTCGGTTTCATTACGCCTGTATTTTACGCGTTGTTTCCGATGATGAGTAAATTACACTTGTATGTTAATACAGGTGTGAAATAAACCAGAGGTCCCAAGCGCGGCCTTACCATCTCATGCCGTCTCGGTCTCTCGAAGGTGCTCATAGGTGTCCGATGATCCTGGCTTACTGAATGAGCAGTGGGCGCTGTATCAGGCCATCCATAGGGCCCGCGAGGCTCTCTCCATCGTCCTTCGAGTTGTTACGCTCGCTGTGGTGCCGAGCATTGTTAACATCGTCAATGAACATGAGGAGATGACTTTATTTTGACTGGATGACAGTAGGGACCCAATAGGGCCATAGACGTACATACGCAAGTGCCTCCTTATTATGTACAACTATATATTTTTTGCTTCCTCCTGGTTTCCTGACATCATGGTCCCACACCATTGTCAACCTATGTAGTCAATATAAACGATAGAATTGAACAAGGTGCGACCGACAGCTGGGACCAAGCAGCTCGAGCAGTATTTGTGTTTTTGAGGCGTGAGCACTGTAGAGTTTTTCTTGGCGATGATTTTGTTGTTGTTCAGAGGAGAGCAGGGTATTAACTGGGCGGGCTGTGGCCCATCTAGGACAGGCCAGATATCCAACCCAGATATTAATTTTTTTCAAGATGAAAATGGCTAGCTCAACTATACGTTTTTTTTTGAGGAATACCTAGGCAAGGTCAACTTGTTATTCTCCGCCCCGCTGGGCTGCAAATCTTTCCTAGGAGGGATGCATTAGGCTTAACAGGAAAATGGGCTTTAAAAAATAATAAATGGGATGTAATTATAAAAACTGGGCAGTAACTATAAAAAAATGCACAAAACATGAAATTAGTTTATAAAATATTATTTATGGATTTTGAAAATCTTAATTTTTAATTGTTGCACGCGCAAATGTTTCATTGTATTTTTACGTAATACAAATTTATATTTAATCTGACTAGAAATTTCGGGATAAATATATTTCGGATCCCATCAAAATGTGGGAAATTTTGTTGAATTCTGTCTTGAACGGTTGGTTGAAATTATTAATCATTGTCCTAGCTAGAACATGGGTTGTACTTTTAACAAACTGTAAATGGGCTGCAGTAAATTCCATTAGAATTCAAAAATGGGTTGTACATTTTTACAAATCGCAGATGAGCTATAAGTTCTCTGCCACACACTTGTGGGCCTACTAAGTTGACGCGTCCCCTAAAAAAATAGGTTGACGCGTATGCAAGGCTTTGTCAACTTATTACGTTCAACACACGGTTCTAGCAGCAGTGGCCGTCGGATGTCTATCCAACGGATGTCGTGCTTCTTCTTCAATCTCGGATATTCTAGCTTTGGCCGTCCAAAAAATGATTCCTCCCCCTGACATCTGGGGCGCATCGTACGATGTCCATCCAACGGCCGTAGTGCTTCTTCAACTTCTGGTCTTCTTGCTCCAGCCGCCCAAAGCAGCGCCGGTCGTGCCACCTGCTCCTGCCTCTCGTGGCCGGCTGTGCTGCCGCGGAGGCCTCATCGCCCCCATACTACTCCCACCGCTGGCCTGGCCATCCCTCCACTCACCCACACCCCATGTTATTCTGCGGCGACAACAACCTCACACCGTAGCCGAACTAGTGAACCCTCATACTCTTCTCCGCATGGGCATCCACTACCGCGTCTTCCCCGGCTCCGTGTCGTCCCCTTCCTAGGCCTCGCCGTCGTCCACCGCCGTGGTGCTCTCGGCGCGGCGTTGTCAATGTGGTCAACAACCAACTTCCATCAGAAGAGTACTGTACATGGAGAGGTTGGGTGCATGGCAGCCGCAAGGAAGTGCCTCCTTATTACGAGCAAAATAATTGTTGCTCCACCTGACAGCAGGGACCCATCGGATGGGCCACCGTATTTTGGAAAAAAAGTTTCCCCCTGACTGCTGGGACCCACTAGACGGGCCACCGTATTTCAAGGAAAAAACGTTCCCCACTCTGTCAGCTCGGACCCACCGGAAGTGCCTCCTTATTACACAAAAAAATGAATACCCCCTGCTAGCTGGGACCCTCCTTGGTGGGAGGCTGACTTGTGGGCCTCCTAAGTTGACGGGGACGGAGGGCTTTGTCAACTTAGTCAATATGAACGATTCTAGCTCCAGTGACCGTACGACGTCCATCCAACGGCCGTAGTGCTTCTTCAACCTCTGGTCTTCTTGCTCCAGCCACCCAAAGTAGCGCCAGTCGTGCCGCATGCTCCTGCCTCTCGTGGCTGGCTGTGCTACCGTGGAGGCCTCACCGCAAGGAAGTGCGTCCAAAAAAAAAATGATTCACCCCCCTGACTGCTGGGACCCACCAGCTACATCTTCGCACGCAAGGAAGTGCCTGACAGTCGGGACCCACCTGGTCGAAACGTACGTAGCGTTGTCATTCTGGTCGCGAACGTGTACGTACATACTGGTCGATGTAGAGGCGTGCACGTGTCGTAGTAGAGGCGCGCATGTGTCGTAGTAGAGGCGCGCACATAGCATGTACACGTACATACAACGGCCAGGGTGCAAGAAAGTAAATACGGCCACATGCGTACATACAGGCGGGGTCTCGAACGCCTACTCGCACATACTTACGGCCAGGGCTCGTGTACATGGCTGGGTCGGAATGGAGAAACAACATCATCGTCGTGTTCATGGGGAGCCAACCGGCTGGGTCGGAACAACCGATGGAAACGAGGCCTGGCATACCGCAGAATGGAGGAAACGGTCATGTGTTCGACCGGCCACGTTCAAAACGAGATCCTGTTCATCGGGAGGGGTCTGGCGTACCGCAAAACAGAGGACACGGAGGACCTCCTACAGTTGAAACAGGGTCCTGTTGATCGGGAGGGGTGTGGCGTACCGCAAAACGGACGAAACAGACTTGTGTTGGAGCGCTACGATCGAAACGGGGGTCCTGTTCATCAAGAGGGGTGTGGCTTACCGCAAAACGGGACTCCACGGGGTACTGTTCATCTCCACCATCGACCTCCTCCAGCCTCCATGGGCTATTGTTCATCCACCGCCGACCTCCTCCAGACTCCACCTGCGACTGTTCATCCACGGGCTCCTGTTCATCCAGCCTCCACCGTGTGCTACTCCACCGGGTACTGTTCAACCACCCCTCTCCACGGGCTCCTGTTCAACCACCCCTCCACGGGCTACTATTCATCCACCCCTCCCCCGTCTACTGTTCATCCAGCCCTCCGTGGGGTCATCCTATTCATCCAGCCCTCCACGGGGTCCTGTTCATCCAACCCCAACCGGCTCGACCGATCGGGGTCCTGTTCATCCAGAGGCAACACCACGGGGTCTTGTTCATCCACCCCCACCGCTCATGTTCATCCAACCCCCCTGCAACACTCACTGTTCATTCAGAGGCAGCATCGATCGGCTTCAGTTAGTAGCAGTAGCGAAGGAATCGCTCGATCGCTCTGGTTCAGTAACGCGTAGCCTGCAGTGCAATCACTCGGGTTCAGTTAGGCGACGCCTCGCTCGGTTTCAGTTAGAACCCAACGCCTCGCACCCACGCGCGTACGGTACGAGAGAAACGCACATCGCTCGGCCCCCGACCACCCACCATAACCGGGAACTCCCCGATATTTTCCTCGCCCTCGCTTCTACCATGGTTTTTTCCGTCATGGACGGCCCAAAGAATGTCATGCAGCTGCGTCTCTGGCCCGCCCAGGACGAAAAGCCCATTTTCTGTCATGATTTTTTGTCATAGAAGTAGGAGCCCACCACATCTATGATGATACCGGGTTTTGTCACAATTATCGTCATAGAAGTGTCATTAGTATGACAGAAAAATAATTGTTCGGCCCAAAATGTCACGGATGTGTCTTTTTTTGTAGTGCATGCTATCAATCCTGATATGCCGCAAGTTATTGATGATGCTACTTCTGTTATGAATGATATTTATGATGATGATAGTACCTTGTTTCATGATAATGTGCCACTAGGTGAATTTGTTGATGAACAAATTGCTAGAACTAAAGCTTTTGAGAATGCTGAAACTGATGAAGAGCTTGAAACTGAAAATCTTGAAACACCTATTAGAACTATTCCTCCTAGATATTAATTGCCAAAGGTACCGCAGGGTTATGTGATGAATGAGGAGACAACTAGAGATATTCTTGCTTGTAAGGATAAAGATGATCTAGAGAAATTATTATGCAAGTATAAAGAAAAATCTTTGAATGCTAGAATGAAATCTGATCCTAAGTTTGCTACTTCGCCTATCTTTGTTGATGATGAGGATTATGAATTCTCTGTCGACCCAGATTTAATTACTTGGCTGAATCTAACCCTTTTCATGGTTATGAAACTGAAACTGTTGTGGCACATCTTTCTAAGTTGAATAACATAGCCACCCTTTTTGCTCATGATGAGAAAATTCGCTATTACTATATTCTCAAATTATTTCTATTCTCATTAAAGGGTGATGCTAAAGCTTCGTACAATACTCTTGCTCCTGGTTGTGTGCATAGTCCCCACGATATGATTTATTACTTCTCTGGAAAAAAATTCCCTGCTCATAAGAAACAAGCTGCCTTACGGGGAATATTTAACTTTGTGCAAATTGAAGAAGAGAGTCTCCCACAAGCTTGGGGGAGGCTTCTCCAATTGCTTAATGCTTTGCCTAATCATCCACTTAAGAAAAATGAAATACTTGATATCTTCTATAATGGACTAACCGATGCTTCTAGGGATTGCCTAGATAGTTTTGTTGGTTGTGTTTTCAGGGAACGAACTATTGGGCAAGCTGAAGAATTATTGAATAACATATTGAAAAATTCTGATGATTGGACTCTTCATGAACCACCGCTTAAACCCACTCCGAAGAAGAGCGGTACCTTATATCTCAGTCCTGAAGATATGCAAGAGGCAAAGAAATCTATGATGGAAAAAGGTATTAAAGCTGAGGATGTCAAAAATTTACCTCCTATTGAAGAAATACATGGACTTGATACACCGCCACCACCTAAGGTGGTAGAGGTAAATTCTCTAATGAAATTCAATGATAATGACAATCCTCAGAATATGCACCCTAGCCAATGCCTTTATGAGTTTGAAAATTACATTCGAAAGCAAGATCACTTCAATGCAAATGTTGAAATACAATTCTGATATGATTGCTCACTTGAGTGACTTGTTATTTAGAATCTCAAATGATGTTAGAGGTGTGGGGAAGCATGCTTCTATGGTTCAAACTCAGTTAGAACAAGTTGCTAAATCTCAAAGAGAGTTGCTAGATGAAATGAATAATAATATCAATGATCATGTTGTTAGAGTAATGACTAGAGGAGGTAGGATAACTCAGGATCCACTTTATCCTGAGGGACACCCAAAAAGAATTGAACAAGACTCTCAAAGAGCTAACACTAATGCACGTAGTCCTTGGAAAAAGAAAAAGAAGAGGAAAAATGATAGGACTTCGCATGCCTCTACTGAACCTAGAGTAGAAAAAACCTCCTGATAATGATAATGAAGTTTCTATCTGTGATGCTGAAACTCAATCTGGTAGTGAACACTCACCTTCTGATAATGAAAAAGATAATGATGAGGTTCATGAAAATACCAAAACAAATAATAAAGAACCACACCATGATGTTGAGATAGAACCTGTAGTTGATCTTGATAACCCACAAGCCAAGAATAAAAGATATGATAAAAGAGAGTTTGTTGCTAGAAAACATGGTAAGGAAAGAGAACCACGGGTTCAAAAACCTATGCCCTTTCCACCTAAGTCAACTAAAAAGAAATATGATGAAGAATTTGAACGCTTTGCTGAAATGCTTAGGCTAGTCTTTTTGCGTACTCGCTTGACTGAAATCTTGAAAATGCCTCCTTATGCAAAGTACATGAAAGACATCATCACCAATAAGAGAAAAATACCAGAAGCTGAAATCTCCACCATGCTTGCTAATTATACTTTTAAAGATGGAGTACCTAAAAAACTTGGAGATCCGTGAATACCAACTATACCTTGCTCCATCAAAAGAAATTATGTGAAAACTGCTTTATGTGATTTGGGAGTTGGTGTTAGTGTTATGCCTTTCTCTTTATATAAAAGACTTGATTTGAATAAACTCACACCTACTGAAATATCTTTGCAAATGGCTGATAAATCAACTGCCATACCTATCGGTATTTGTGAGGATGTGCCCGTTGTTGTTGCTAATGTTACTATTTTGACTGAGTTTGCTATACTTGAGATGCCCGAGGACGACAACATGTCGATTATCCTTGGTAGACCCTTCTTGAATACTGCAGGGGCTGTTATTGATTGCAATAAAAGCAAGATCACTTTTCATATTAATGGTAATGAGCATGTGGTGCACTTTCCGAAGAAACAATTCCAAGTGAATGGTATTAATGTTATTGAAAAATTTCCGACAGTCACCTTCTGTCCCTACCTTTTGTTTTCTATTTTTATTAATTAAATAAAATAAAATGCCATGTTTTGTCTGCTTTCTGAATTTCCCGTGCAATAAAAATGACCCAAAAATAGAAGTTCTCAGAATGCTCTGAAAATTTAATATGATTTTTCTGAATATTCTAGAATTTTTGGTGCAAATAATATCAGAGGGAGGTGCACTAGGTGGGCTCAACCCACTTGGGTGCGCCAGGACCCCCAGGCACGTCCTGGTGGGTTGTGGTCCCCACGTGGCCCCCCTCACTTATCTCTTCTTCCCACATCATGACCTACCTCCAGAAAAAAATCATCATTGCTCTCTCTCTCGTGTTCTTGCTCTCAAACCCGCGAATTTTGATCTCTTTGCTCGAAGCTCCGTTTCTGAAACTGTTTCGGGGATTGTTGCTTTGTATGTGACTCCTTTGTTTATCCAATTAGTTTTTGCTTTAGAGGTTTATATTTTGAATAATTAGTTACTCTTGGTGCTACTGTAGATGTACTTGCATGTTGAATTCTTAGAGTTCTAAGTGGTTTGGATGCTTGCTAAGGCTTCTATGCATCCCTATGAGTAGTTGCTATCAATCTTGTAAAGTTTTGTTGAGTAAGTTTTGTGGACTAAAAATTTCAGAATTTTGCTCATAGGAAAAAGATGGGTATCTTTAGGAAGTTTGCTTCCAAGAAGAACTCCAAGGGAGTTATCGGGGAGTCATCTAATAGTGATCTCTGCACCCAGAGAATGGCGGAGATACGGTCATGCGAATGACCGCATAACCCGTTCATGGAAGGGGCCGGAATCCTTCAAGAGTTTGCACAATATGCTACTAATGCCGGCCCCACCGACTTCATTGCAGCTGAATGTGAACAGTATCATCTCCCCACAAACTCCTTTGTGCAAAGTTTTAATTTCCTTCCTAGAAATAATCCCCCTGAAGTGCAGTTTAATTTATACGCTGAACCCCATCAGATACAGCTTACTGGATTTTGTGACATATGCTTGATCCCTTCTGACGGGAGTTTAGCAGAGCCTAGGACTACAGACCTCGAAGGCTTTTATCGCACTATGTCTGTAGGGGATGAGAGAGAGGTGTCAAGTGTCATTGCTACTAGCTTGCATTTTCCTGCCGTGCATTATTTTGCTCTTTTCATTGCAAAGTGCTTGCTTGCTAGAGAGAAGGTGGGTGCACTCAGTGCCCCAGACCTTGCTGTTTTACGTCGTGCACTTCAAGGCGACACTACTTATAGCTTGGGAGCTATTGTGGCACGCCGCCTCCATATTAATAAATACAAGGGCAAAATACATGGTGGTATTTATGCTACTCGCTTGGCTAGTCACTTTAACATTCTACCTAGATCGCGTGTCCATGAAACACCACCAGTTTATTGCAGGCGATTACCCTAACATTCCTATTCCTTCTAACTTGGTTTTCAGTGTGAACACTCATGATATTATTCCATTGCCTGCACCTGCTTTGTTTGATCCTATTGCCAGGGGTGGACACATGATTATGCCTGTGGACATCGTCGCCTACCGGAACAACCTAGCTGCAGCACATGCTGAGCCTCAGCAGTGGGATCCATAGGTGCCCGCTCCTCAGCGTTTCGACATGGGACCCCATGGTTTCTTCGACTACTGATTACCAAGTTAGGCCAAAAGCCTAAGCTTGGGGGAGTACGTATTTCCACCGACATTACATTCATGTTCACACATTTCATTCCAGTTGTCGGTGTCCACACTTTTTCATTTTTTTATTCATGCTAAATTTATTTTCTCGCTATCTTCTTGTGTGTTTGAAAAACTTTGAGAAAATACAAAAATATTTCTTGCTTCTTTTTTTTTCTTTCTAGAGTAGTTAGCTGTAGCACTAAAAAGAAAACCCAAAAAGATTTCCTTGTTCTTTTTTTGCTTGTTGGGGGCTTTCCCGTGTAAATAGTTTTTCTTATTTTTGCTTTTCCCTTTTATTTGCTTGTTCAAGAAAACCAAAAACTCCAAAAATATTTCATTGTGTTTCTCTAAATTTATTTTCTTTTTATTGAGTGATGCTGAGGGGAAGACCATGATGAAAATGTTGGGTGGCTCTCATTTGTACAATTGTTGATCTAACAAAGAGCCCATTTTACCTTGTCTTCTCCCGTTGAATAAAATGCTTGCAAATTCCAGCTTAGTTCACAGCACTCTTGCACTATTATTATTTTCATATCGTTCAGTCGTGCAAGTGAAAGGCAATAATGACGATATTTGATGAACTGGTCGTGGCATAGAGAAACGGGTATGAACTCGACTTGTTCTATTTTTGTAAATATGTTTAACCTAGTATCCATGATTCAACTCATTATGATTAAACATGCTTTGCAATGACAATTAGAGATTATAGTTTCTCATGCCATACATAAGTAGCATTGCATTAAAATGATTTATCTTGGATGTCAACATTGCATTAAAATGATTGTGATGTAGTATGATGATATGGTATCCTCCTCTAATTGTTCGAGTGGCTTGACTTGGCACATGTTCATGCATGAATCAAAACCAACATAGCCTCTATGCTATTTATGTTCATGGTGTTCATATCCTACTCATGCTAGTGTCCAATGTTACTTATGCATAATGCATGTTCATGACCGTTGTTGTTCTCAAGCTGGCCGCTTCTCAACCTGTTTGCTAGCGTTCGCCTGTACTAAGTGGGAATTCTGCTTGTACATCAAAAACCTTGAACCCAAGTTATTACAGATGAGTCCACCATACCTACCTATATGCGGTATTACCCTGCCGTCCTAAGTAAATTTGCATGTGCCACCTCTAAAAACTTCAAACAAATATCCTTTGTGTGTGCCTAAATTGTTCATAGAACGACAGGAGGTAGTCGGTATCTTCCAGGCTAAGTGGATTATTCTTAAGACGATTGTTTATTCACTCGCCATTGCACGAGAAAGGGGCGGTAATAGGGATTCCCAGTCCCAAACTGCAAACAGAAAAGAGCTTACAAATAATCAAATAAAAACTCCTACGGAGTCATAACCTTTACTTTATCACTTGGGAACCACAACTAATGTGTTTAGCATGGAAGATATTGATAACTGATGGTCGTGAAGTAAACAAGAAGGGTGCATTTCTCAAAATATCATTTACCTCTGTTTTAAAAACTTGAGCTCTGGCACCGCTGCAAATCACTGCTTCCTCTGCAAAGGGACTTTCTATTTACTTTTATGTCGTGTCATCACCTTCTAAAATAAATGCCAGAACCTGAGAGCACTGCTGTCATGCTTATGCATTGTGTGTAGCTAATGTTGGGTGCATCATGACTGGATCTTTTCTACCATGAATTACATTATTTAGTCGCTGCTTGAACTTTAGAGGTGCTCTGCGTTTATGTTTTGCAGACTCAGAAAGGGCTAGTAAGATACCACTATTTGTCATATTGTATCATGGTTGTTTTGATAATGTGTTGCCGTCTGAGATATCTTATTACTTCTCGCTAGCTGATTATGTCATTGATATGAGTTAATATAATTTTTAAGAGTTATCGTTGACATGGTTATTTATAATATTGGCTGAAAACCTGGATGTTGTTTAAGCTTATTTATGCAAACAAGAGCAAAAGAGTTTGTAATTTTTTTCTTTTTCACTTTCAGTTTATCAACTGAATTGCTTGAGGACAAGCAAAGGTTTAAGCTTGGGGGAGTTGATATGTCTCTGCCGTATCTACTTTTCCTAACGCTTTTCCTCTTGTTTTAGACTCTAATTTGCATGATTTGGATGAAACTAACCCGGACTGACAGTGTTTTCAGCAAAACTACCACAATGTTGTTTTTGTGAAGAAATAAAAGTTCTCAAAATGGAACGAAACCTTGCGAGGATTTTTTATATAATAAAAGAGAATTTCTGGAGCCAAGAACCACCAGAGGGGGACACCTGGGTGGGCACAACCCACTAGGGTGCCCCCCCTCCAGGCAGGCCCAGGTGGATTGTTCCCACCTGGTGGCCCTGCAGACCGTAAAACCGACGCTATAAAATCACATATTTCCAGAAAAACTCGGGGAGAAAGAATTATCGCGTTTCACGAGATGGAGTCGCCGTCGTCTCCTATTCTTCAACGAGAGGCCAGATCTGGAGTCCGTTTGGGGCTCTGGAGAGGGGGGATCTTCGATCTTCGTCATCACGAACCCTTCTCCATCGCCAATTCCATGATGCTCCCCACTGGGAGCGAGTAATTCCTTCGTAGGCTCTCTAGTCGGTGAGGATTTGGATGAGATTCATCATGTAATCGAGTTACTTTTGTTAGGGCTTGATCCCTAGTATCCATTATGTTCTGAGATTGATGTTGCTATGACTTTGCCATGCTTAATGCTTGTCACTTTGGGCCCGGGTGCCATGATTTCAGATCTGAACCATTTATGTTATCACCATTATATCCATGTTCTATATCCGATCTTGCAAGTTATAGTCACCTATTACGTGTTATGATCAGGCAACCCCGGAGTGACAATAGTCGGGACACTTCCCGGTGATGACCGTAGTTTGAGGAGTTCATGTATTCATCATGTGTTAATGCTTTGTTCCAGTTCTCTATTAAAAGGAGGCCTTAATATCCCTTATTCCAATCGGACCCCGCTGCCACGGGAGGGTAAGACAAAAGATGTCATGCAACTTCTTTCCATAAGCACGTACGGCTATTTACGTAATACATGCCTACATTTTATTTATGAACTGGAGCTAGTGTCATACCGCCCTAGGTTATAACTATCTCTTGATGATTGCCATCCAACAAATTACCGATCCAATGCCTACGATTTTCCTACTTATTGATCTTGTTGAGTTACTACTTCTATTGTTACTGCTGCACTTGCGACAAAAATATTGTTATCACCGTTACCGTTACTATTACTGTTGCTACTACTATCAAAACTATCATAATACTTTGCTAGTGATCACTTTGCTCTAGATAATTAATCTCCAGGTGTGGTTGAATTGACAACTCAGCTGCTAATACTTGTAAGTATTCTTTGGCTCCCCTTGTGTCGAATCTATAAATTTGGCTTGAATACTCTACCCTCGAAAACTATTGCGATTCCATATACTTGTGGGTTATCACACCCCGAGTATGTTGATTTCAATAGTGATGAAGATGATTTGCTAGGTGATGATGATTTACTTGTTGACAACACTAGTGATGAAAACTATGATGAAATTGCTATTAATCATGCTAATCAAAATGAAACGAATGACAATGATAAGGAGATTGAGCGTCTAACTAAAGAGCTAAACACTCTTAAGTTAGCTCATGAAACAACTCTATAGGATCATCGAGAGCTCCTAAGAACTCATGAGAAGCTACGCTTCGAAAAGCTAAATTTAAAGCAAGAGCATGGGTTCCTAAAAGCAATCAATGATGATCTTCGAAAGAAGAGTTCTTCTTACATTGCCAAGCGTTTACTCTTGTCTACTTATATGCCACTAGTAAAATCTAGCAACAAGAGGAAGAACGATTCTTCTTCTAGTAATAACAATAACAATGTTAAATCCAGTATTGTTTCTTCTAGTAGTTCTCTTGATTCCACTAATGATTCTCCTAGCCAAGTTACACTTGAGCAAGAAAATAGCTTATTGAAGGGAATTATAGAGAAAGGTGTTTACAAGAGCCTTGCCGGAAGTAGGCAATTTGAGGAAATTGTGTGCAAGCAAGGAAGGCACCGGAAGAATCAAGGTGTTGGTTTTGAATGAAAATGCAATGCCAATGGAGTTGAGTGGGGAGAAGAGCAACACCCCAAGACAAATTTTATTCCTCAACAAGAGAATTATGACCCTACTTCTTTCAAAGGAACACAAGCTCAAGATGATCTTCCACAATACCACAAGCTAAAAGGCAAGGACCAGCTTCAAGAGGAAATTGATTCATTTGAAGAAGCTCCTAAGGCCTTGGTCAAGTGGGTTCCCAAGACTACATCAAGTTCTACTTCATCAAGTACGATGACAACTCCAAGGATTCCCATCAAGTTGATGTGGATCCCAAATAAGAAGAACTAGAGAGTTCTTGAGGGTGACTCCGCCAACATACTTCACTCACATTCATTTTGGCAAGGACAAGTGCAATCAACTTCCATATCTTGCACTAGTTAAAGGAGTCACAAACCCTCTCATTGGTAAGACAAGGGACAAGGTAACCTAATGCTTTCGTGGACTTCATCATATGTGTGTTTCACTCTATGTCTATAGATATTCTTGTATGTTTCTCGTGGGACTAACCCATGTAGGTATTGAAAGTGCAACTCACTCCAATGGATTGCTCCAAATGATCTACATCAACATTAAGCATCCACATATTCAACACCTACATGAAGTCATCATTCACAAAACCGAAGGTTAGTTCATCCCTCTAAGGGGGATATCACATCTAGGGGGAGCTTTGCTCTAAGAATTGAGTTAAATCAACTCTAATGATGTGAACACAACAATGCTTTATGTAAAAGTGGTAACCCCACTTGTGCTTAAAAAATGAGCATGACCTATGATCAAATGTTCTCATTTGACTCCTAAGTAAATATACTCATATATAGATGACCTAGTCATCGCCAATTGCTTGATAGATGCTAGAGTGTATGTGCATGCTTTGTCACATATTTATTTGTCATCTTATTGTGTGAGCATGTTGGTTGCATAATTTTCTTCATTCGAGGACATCCATTTGTTGTTTTGATTGTTTGGCTTTTCTTTTGTCAAATGGATGGACAAGAATGCCTAAGTACTCCCTCTAGCTATCTAGGCTTTTTTCTCGTCTCAAACTCTATTCATGCTACATCACAAAGCTTGAACAAGTCACTTTCGGACCCTCCGGGTGACGAGCACTCGGAGCCAACGATCCGTTAGGGGCTTGACTTCCAAAACCTCTTAGTGCCTTTCAGTCAGACCAACTCATCCCACTCGGTCTCACGAAATCATTAAATTGATCTAGGTTTTATCTCGGTGTAACTGATTAGAACAATTCGGTCACACCGAGTTGCAACAACTGCTAGTAGTTTTGCATCTTGATGCCACCGAGTCATTCCACTCGGTCACACCGACAACGTCTATGTATATATACCGCGGGTTGAAATTTTGGAAACTCCTTCAAAGCACTCGACCGCGCCTCCCAGCACTGCCACCCCTTGGTCTCTGGATAATCGCCATCGTCGCAAGTGACCTTCTGACGCTGGTCTCCGCCGCTGTCAACAGAATTCTCACCGCCGTTGCTGCCATAGCAAGTCCGTCGCCAAGTTAGGGCGAATTTGACCCTGTGCGTTCCATTGCTCTGATTCTTGCACAAAGTTCATTACCATTGTTCCTCCCACGCATGAGATCAATCTATCCACCATACAGATTTCTGTAGATTAGATTTGATGCAAAAACTTAGGGTTAGGTTTCCGCCGAACCCATCTCAGACCGACCGATCTGAGGATCTTGGTGACACCCATTGGCCCTGGCCATTGCACAAGTACAACTCAGTCTGACAGAAGTGTACTGATTGGTGAGACCGAAATCACTTTCTGTGTGAAACCCTAGCATCTTGGAGTCACCAAACTGCATTTTGGTATGAACGAGACAGTGTGTTTAGACTCTGTTAGTGCTTCGGTGTCACTGAGTTTGTCAAATTGGTAGCTCCGAAATGCTTTCTGTAGAAAATTAAAGTTAAGTTTTTGTCTCAACTTTTTTGCAAAATAAGCTGTACTTTGTGATGATCATCTACTCCATCTACAGTCAACTATTCACAGGGTAGGTTTCAACAATGTCGGAGCGTAGTGATAGTCAGAATCGGACTAAAGAGCTGCTCAACCTCAGTGAGGGCACTAGTCCCTCTAGCAGCTATGATGATGGAAGTAGAAGCACTCCCAGCAATTTTCCTAAGGCAGCTACTAGGCACAGGAAGAAAAGGACATCTGAATCTAAGGATGAAGATTTTGTGCTCGAGGAGGAAGTGACCTCCAAGAAGAAAGTACTCAAGAAGGAGTATGCTACTGCTGCAACCAAGCCTGGAATGTAGAAGAAAACTCCTGCCAAAAGAGCTCCAATGTCCAAAGCTAGAGCCTCAACTCAAGAAACCATGCAGTTTACACTTGAACCAAGAGAGGAAGAGGCTGCTAGAGGAAAGAAGAGGAAGGAAAGAGTTAGAAAGACTATTTCCAGAGTCATTGGTAAACCTTCTATGATGAGAGATTCTGATGAAGAAGACGAGGAGGAGGAAGAGCCTGTTGCGCCTCCTGCAAAGACTCATAAGCTTATGGGGGATGCCATAAGGACTAGGGCTGCTCTGTCTAAGCCCAAGTCTGCCCCCAAGCCTTCAGCTCAAGCTCAAGCTCCCAAGCCATCTGCACCCAAGAGATCAACAAGGAATATCTCTGCTGCTGAAAAGAACAAGGCCCCAGCGCCTAAGGTTCAGGAAGAAGAAGATTCAGAAGTGCTCAGAAAGCTCAAGCCTAAGATCCCAGATCATAGTGATGATCATCCTATGGCAGAGAACATGAAATTGAGGAAGGATGCTGGTCTGAGAATATGGAGACAGACAGATCCCTATGCCACCAAAAGAATAACTACTGTGGAGTATCTCTTTCACACCAAGGAACAATGGGATTTCTATGAGACTATCCTATTGGACAAGAAGCCCATTGTTCGTGATATGAAATGGGTTGACTGGAAATACATTGATGACAATGAAGACTATTTCCCAAGTGTGCATGAGAGCTTCAGAATGAATGGAGTGGATACATTTGTTGGTCGGAGGTTGACAAAATGGAATGATGGGATGGTCATGCAATTCTATTCCACTGCTTTCTTTTATCCTGATGGAAAGGTTGTATGGATGACAGAAGGAACAAGATATCAATCTACTATCTCAGAATGGGCCAAGTTGATCAATGCCCTAGAGGAAGAGGAGAATGACATTGATGTGTATGCTAAGCCTAGAACGGATCACAACTCCATGGCTAACATGTATAAGCCAATTCCTGATAAAGCCTTGGAGACTCACAAGCTTGGATCCATATACTATCTGCTTGCTGGTTTGATCACCATCAACACTATATTGAGGCATACTATTTTGCCCAAGTTAGGAGATCATAGAATGATCCATGGTCACTCCATCAACCTGCTTCATCTGTTTTATGTCCCTCAGAAGTTCAAGGTGATAAGCCTAATTGTGGAAACTATGAAGAGACCAGTTGCGTATCAGAAGAGATCATGTGGATATGCCCCTCACATTCAAATGTTGATCAATTCCAAGATGGGGACTGGGACATATCTACTTGACAGAGAGCATCTACCCCTGAGGCCAAACTTTGAGGACAATGAGGTTGTCATGGATGCTTCCCATCCTACTTGTGCTGAAGCCCAGGAAAAGATTGTGACGCCCGGGTAATTATGCTACAGTAATCCCCACTAATGTTGCCACGTCACCTCGGTTACTGTGGATAAACTCGCGTTAGTTCGAAACCGGTACGAATTCAAAATCAAAACAAAAGCAAAGATAAAAGGTTTCAAAACAAAGACTAAAAATGTTCGGGGGTTGTCTAAAATAGCTAACCTAATTATGGTGGGGTGCACTAATTTTGGTAAAATGCTTTGGCATTTTAAGTAAACTAAAAACAGAAAAGAGAAATAATAAAAGAAAAAGGAAAGACAAAAAAAAGGGGGGGAAGGGAAAACCCCTGGCCCATTCCCCCTGGCCCATTCCCCCTCCCCACTTGGCCCCTCCCCCCCCTGGCCCATTCCCCCCCCCTGGCCCGGCCCAGCGCCGGTCGCTTATCCCCTCACCCCCCGC